>NC_041050.1:26478549-26783401 GCF_900634775.1 Gouania willdenowi
AAGTGTACAGAACCCGGAAGTGAGTAGCATAGCAACAGAGACACTACAAAGGACAATACAGCTGCGGGTGGAGGAGGTGGATTCTCCACGGTGGACAGCAAACAACTATATGGAGCTTCACTTTGTGCTAGCATAATATACAGGATCTAGAGGAGTTTATTGTTACGTAATACGGATTACTGGGAACCGGTTCTTTCTGAGAACCGATTTTCGATTCCCATCCCTAGTCATGTTTGAGTTTGGATTTTGTAAAAATTCAATAAAGCATTATTTTATTAAGTTAATTATTAAAATACTGAACATGAAAGGGTTTATCACCACTCAACCCATATTAACTTATTCATATAAGTATATGTGTTTTTATCATCTCCAGTGCTGCCACAGTTACAGCCCACGAAAGCCCAGTGTAATAACACTGCGAAGTGTAAAGGGGGGTGAGATGCTGCTCTGCTTATGGGGGTGTTGTTACATAACATCAGGCGCTCACCTCTCCAAGGAAGGCTGATAATGACATCACTATTAACACACGCACGCGCACGCACGCACGCACACACACACACGCACACACGCACACACACACACACACACACACACACACACACACACACACACACACACACACACACACACACACACACACACACACACACGTTTCCAGGTGAACTCACTCACCAGACCGAGCCGTACGCCCCGGTTCCGATTTGCTTCAGTCGTGTGTATTTCTCCGGGACCTCCCACACAGTGCTGTTGACTTCCTGACGGGAGAAATGTGCCCGAACCTCCATGGCGAACAGGACAATACGGAACTACGGGCAAACTTCTCCGTCCCTGTGGCCGTGGGCTCTTTTCTCTGTGAAAGGTAAATCAACAGTGACTCCTGCTCAAGTGCGACGTAACGAAGGCAGGGTTCTACTTCCGCTTACATATGTTTCAAAATAAAAAAAGACTGAACAGGTGCTTGACAAATCACTGCAGCGTCGGAAGTGACGTTTATTATTGAGACAAAAATCATGAAAAAACGACATATGCTCGTTTGTAAATGGAAAGCTAATTATGGACATATAATTTGATACAAAATGTTATTTTTGTTATTTATGAAAAAAAAAAAAAAAAACCTGCCTAAAAAAACCCTTGGTGATAACCTGATCTTACTATTAACAGAAACCTACATTTATTGTATTCCAATCACTTTTATCCTCATACAGAATCACTTTAAAGCGCTGCACCAACTCTAAAGCTGTGAAGACCAAATAACTTTGTACTGAATTTGAACTGTATTTGTAAATCATATATAGAATTATTTTCTCTTTCTCTCTTTAATTTATTTTCATTTTCATATGTAAATTATTTACGTGAAAGCTGACGTACATAACCTCTTGATTTGTTAATGTCACCTATTGTACATTGTATCAAAAAGTTTAAAAAAACAAAATCAAGGCCTGGAAATTGCATTATAAATTCTGTGAACAAAGAAAATTCATATTAAAATCTTACACAATATTTATCCAACTAATATGGATTTATCAATTTTTTTTTTTTTTTTTTTTGATATTTACAATAAATGTTTTTGGAAATACGAACCCAAATCCCTCACACATTTATTTTATTATTGTGTCCATTCATTAAAAAATTAATTTAATTGTAAATGTATTATTATGTACTTTGAACTTAACAAATATGATAATGATTTCATTGTGAACCTGATTTTTTATGGTAAATTTTACATACACAAGTGTAAATTCAACAAGTCCTCTCGCCTATTTGCACAAAAAGCATCAAAACTGTGATTATGTACGATGACATCTTTGGAATGGAATAGTTATTTATGTGCCCTTTTTCTTACTTTTTTCTTTCTCTCTTTTATTGTATGATTCTTGTTTGCTTATCCTCTTTCTGTGTTTTTTTGGATGGAGTACACTTTGGATTTGTTGTAAATTAGCATTTTCCAATAATAATAATAATAATAAAATAGAAAAAGAAAATTAGAAACTATGAAAAACAAAATGCTTTAAAACATGTGTCAAACTCAAGTCTCAAATCTGGCCCTTTGGAACATTGTTAATTTTGACAGCAATTTTTTATTTACCGGTAGTTTTAGTCAAAATGAAATTTTGTTTCAGTCAAAATTTAGCAAAGGTGAAAGTAATGGATTACAAGTACTCACATTACTGTAATTGAGTGGTTTTTATGGGTATTTGTAGTTTTTTGAGTATATTTCTAAATCAGAAAGTAAAGTAATTCGTTACATTTCTACACCCAACTGTTACTGAGTAAAAAAATCATTTTTGTGATTAATTTTTTATTTCCGTTTCATGGCACATTGAACAAAATCCATATGTTCTTAGCCATTTCTGATCAACGCCCAGCCACTTTCTTTGTGTTGACCTTTGACAGCATGTGCAGACAAGAAAAAAAAAAAAAAAGTAGTGTATCCTGTATGCTTCGGCCAATAGGGAGCCAATCTGAGCTGTTGGTTGATTGAAGGTGTGGCTGGCTTGACGTCCACGGCCAGCCTGAACTTACACTATGGTTAATTTTTGATTGCATACCTTAGTCGAGGAAAAACACGTCAGCAGGTCAGGAGCATGGGACTTGGCCAACATGGACAGAACACATCACCAACACATGATCAAGTTTATCCTGATGAGGTTCTTATAATAGTTTGTAACACAGTATATATTAGTAAAATTCTCTTCCAGTTCTAACTATTTCATAAAGAGTGCATAAACACCTGCTTTGAGAAGACTGAAACTTTTCATCATTGTGAAATGTTTTAATCAACAGGAAATCATGCACACATGATGTTAATCCGCTCTAACTATTAGAGCTCACATAACAAGAAAGAGAGCTCACTTGCTGAAACATGTCAAGTGTTTTCTTCAACCCCCGCATGCTAGGTGTTACTTGTCATGAAGAATTATGGATCACGACAGTCTGCAGTAGCATAATCACACCTACGGAAGAGGAAGGAATCATGCTGTAGAATGATTATGGAGGTTTAGGCTGTGATTTGTATGAAGTGTATGATTCAACTTTTGTTTCTGGATAAGGAAATTAAAAACATTTAAATTACAATTATTGTTTCTGACTGTAGTAATGTGTACACAAATGTCACATTTGCACTATGAAAGACAAATAAATAATACAAATATTAAAGATATAAAAGGATAAATATATGAATAAAGCGTTATTTGATAAAACTCCAGAACTCCGTAAATTGAGCTTGCACCTGAATAACGAACGACTGAATTCAGAAGAACAATAGTGAAGTGTTTTTTTTTGCCAAAACGTTTTCCAACATTGATTCTGATAAATTCCTGTCGAAAATGTTCAAATATGCACTTTTACTCACCAATAGTTTTATACAGAGATGGACTTTCAAAGTAGGGACCACAAAAAAGTGATCATATGATCCGAGGGCAATGATATCAACATTCATGTCAGCATTTAGAATAATGATCAATCTGAGCATTAACACAAGAAAGAACACATTTGTTTTTTGGTATATCTGTTGTTTTGCGTGAGTCATTTTCTCTATTTTCTTTCATTTTTGTGTCTTTATTGTTGTTTTGTATATTTTCCTCTCATATTATGTGCTTGTATTGTAGTTTTGTGGATTTTTTTTCTCTTACTTTTGTTTATTATTGTAGTTTGTGTATTTTTAGGTAATTTTATACATTTTTTAATGTTGCATGCTTTTGAAGTCATTTTTGTGCATATCGTTTTGCATGCCGTTTTCTTATTTTTGTTTGTTTTTGAGTTGTTTTGGAAGTAATTTTGTGTATTTTTGCTTTTGTATCGTACATTCGTTTTGGCGGGCCGCACAAAATTATACGAAGGGCCGACTCTGGTACCCGGGCCGCTAGTTGCCCATGTCTGGTCTTATGTATACCAGGTAAGTATACCATTGTCATTATTATTGTTGACAATTTTTTCTGATTACTAATACTCATAGTAGCTCCTCTGGGTCATTTAGGGAAGTTCAGACAGTTTTCTCCTCAGTAAATGCTTGGTCCTAGATTTGTCCAAAGTCTTGCCTGAAAAGATCCTATTGTGTTCATTGTGTGGATAAAACTCTTCATCTTTATTATTTCACCTTATTCTCCAATCTAAATAGCGGAATCATTAGGGGAGCAAAGATATACTAAGTTCACAAAGTTGATTAAATGGCTCGCAATACCTGTGCAATATTTTTGGGGAAGGACAAAAGACACAGAAAATTGCAGTTGGAAAAATAACCATGCTTTTTATTTTTATTTTACCCCCCATTCCCTTCATGATACCAATCGTATATCTTGTCGTACAATATATCGTCCTTCTTTTAGCAATCATCATTGCAAAATCTCTCCTACGTTTACAATTTACAATCATACCCGATTGTAAATTTGATTTCTGTGAGATGAGAAAAACATGTATTTAGGAAAGATTTGAAAAGACAGGGCACAGAGAGCTAATGCACACATACAATGAATTAAATCACATTCACTCCTAATTTAAAGACCCGTCATACATGCCTTTGGACTTTGAGAGAAAATCTGTGAGAAAATCATAAAAAAAACCTCCCTACAGAAAGACTTGTGTTTAAACGTCTGACTTTGGAGTTGGAAAATAGTAAAGCTGGGAACAGTGCAGATAAGATGACTTCATGAACAAGTTTCACTGAATATTCTGTCTGTAAGGGTAAATGTATCCACTTATTGATTTTTGTTTACATTGTGAACTTTTAGTGACTGAATTGAAAACTAGAGAGTGGTGCAGTTAAAGTCAGACAACGTCCATCTCTTTTTAACATGTAAAATTTTAATTTACAGCATAAAATCTATTATAAACCAAAGCGTTTTTCACCTGGCTCAGACTCGCACAGTCTAAATGTAAAATGAACAAAAGAAGCTAAAAGTTTCTCCTCTAAATTCACCTTCAGCAGTTTTATAAAACTTTGAATGCAATTTCACACCCCCACTGTCTCTTTGTCCTTCTGTGATGTTTAAATATGTGTAATAGCTTTATTAGATCCACTCTGCCACAGCTGCACATTATAGGTAAGGTGAGTACGTTACCTACAGCCTGCTGGCTGATACAGCTAAAATTGAGAAATTCATTGTGACAGACATCTGCTGTTTGTCTGCTGGTGCCAATATTGATCATAAATGTATTCAATCTTGTCAATGCATTCTATTCTGTAACCCTATTGAGGTCATTTCCAAATATAGTTTCCATCAAGTGCTTGGATGAGGCCACAGCTACTCACTATAAATATCAGTGAAATGCCAACAAAGGTGAAGAAAGTAAGAATGAACCAAAGTTTCATTGCAAAGGGTGTGACTTCCTGCCCAATCACTTTCAAAATGCTGCAAAGGAAGGAAGTAAAAACAACAACAAAAGAACAAAGTCATGCCTACTTATCATTTACATGTCTACTGAAGGTAGTTCGGTCAGGATCACTTTAGTCAAATAGCTTTATTTAGCATGCATTTTAGATTTGGCGGTAAGGCTCTGTTCTGGGACCTCTCTGTCCTTTCCAGCAGCTGCGTGGAAAGGCCGAACTAAAAGGAGCTCACATTCACTTTTCAATGAGCTACATGGAGAGGCATAAGCAGAGAGAGCGGTCAGCAAGACACCCTGGAACACAAGCACAGGCAATTCAATTTTATATAGCGCAAATTACGATAAAGTCATCTCAATACGGTATCAAGATATAAAATTTTTGTAAGAAAAAAGGAAAAACCCAACTAATACACATGAACAAGCATTAGATAAATGTACAAAGATGATTACGTTTGACTAGACATGGGCAACTGCCGCCATCTGGAGGCCACATGCAGTCCTCTGTCTAATTTTGTGCGGCCCCAAAAGTAACAGCACAAAATGAGTCCAAAAACACACAAAACTGGAACAATTATACACAAAATGATTTAAAACACAAAACATACAAATTGAAACAAATATACACAAAAATAAATCCCCAAAATAAACTAAATGACAAGAAGTATTCATAAATGACAGAAACTACACAAAACAACCACAAAAATAGAAAAGAAAAATAATTTGTTCTTTCCTGTGTTAATGCTCAGATTGGTCATTATTGTAAATGTTGACATGATTGTTGATAATCTGGCCCTCAGATCAGAAAATCTAATTTTTTGTGGTCCCCACATGCTGCCCTTGATTTACCTGCTTGCCCTTGGCGTCCAAATTAAACACACAAAACACCAATAACAAGACACAAAATGAATCCAAAAATACACAAAACAATAAAGAATATACCTGTACTTGAATCTTAGCTGACAGAAAACTTACAACACGGTCACAAAAAAATAGACCTGTGTTACACTCAGATCGGTCATTATTTTAAATGCTGACGTGAATGTGTATAATGTGGCCCTCACATCAGACAATCACATTCTTGTTGCCACCACTGCAATAAAAGTTTCCCATTACACGTTACACACAATATTTTCCCTTTCAAAAGGCAACATTGCACATTTGGTGTATGATCCTAAAATGTTGCAGAGCAATGTGACAGATTGGCTGCATCCCAACCCCCACCTTCCAAAATCCTGCTCCACACTTTGAATGCTGGCTTCAGTTCTAGCTTAGTTTGGATTAACAGTTGGAGGATGTGGAACAGTGACGAAAAACCCTTAACCAGGATGCAGTTTAATGCTTGAGTACAGGCCCACAAGATGGCGCTATTGCCATGTATTGAGTTACTACTGAATGGCGCATGAAGCACTGTTGTGGTGAGTGCAGCTTTGTTAGATCATTCTCAGGGATTTTACTATGAAATCTAATCAATTGCCTTTAATTGCAATTGTTATTTTTCAAAAGCCTCTATTTCCTCATCAGATTGATATTGATTATTCTCACAGTTTCTGTTTCAGCTCTTATTGGTTGTCAACAACACAATTTATTCATGCACACAGAATAAATCACCAACACCATATCATTGCAAAAATAAAACACATTTAAGAAAAAAGCTGAAATAAATCATTTGTATTATAACTTTTGTTAAATAATGGCACCAAATCTTGCTCAACACAATGCATTACAAAATGTAGTGGTTTCAACCAAACCAAACTATGATGAGGGTTTTCTATGAGGTGCACAAAAAACAGGAAGATATTTGAAGGTTATAAGTGCGCATGTTATAAAAACAAAACAAAAGATTCCCTGAATAGCTAACCAACTAAAGCGAATCTCACGACGAAAAAGGCAGGCATTCACAACAATCACCACACCTTAGATACAGGATGGGCATCTTTTTTTTTAAATCGGAGGCCACAAAAATGTGATCACATTATCAATATTCATGTCAGTATTTAGAATAATGACCAATCTAAGCATTAACACAATAAATAACAAAGGCTTTTTGTGCATGGTATCACAATTTCCGCATGTTTTTTGTGCTGCAGGTAACAACTTTATTCCATGCTGCTTATCACAAAATGTTTTTGTGCTGCGCGACACAATTTAATTTTATCCTGAACGGTAAAAAATTGTGCAGAGCTGCTAAGAGCGAACCGCAAACCACCTGTTTATGTCAATGGGATTTATCACCTTAATTATAACTCATCAAGCTCTGTCAGCTTTGCCAGTTTAACCAAACCTATTCCTCTTTCACATTGAGCCAACTGCTGAGACACACCAGTTGCTCTACATTAGCAGAGGAGAAAGAAGCCCTCCTTTTCTGAATCACATGTCCTGAGAGGGAGAACAGTGTCTCACAGGTCACAGTGGAGGCAGGAGAAGAGAGATATTTGCGAGCAGCGGGTGCTAATTTACCGTAGGAGTCCTTTCTCTTCAGCCACCACTGCAGAGGGCATTCATCCATCTCAAGTTTAGATTCTGACTTCAACATCAATTGGATGGTCTCTGCTTCTACGTCCGTGTCTGATTCAGACACTCCAGAGCTGTTTGCCGTAGTCTGCCGGGTCTGCCTGACACCGAACCCGGATGAGTCACTTGTAGATGGTACATTAAGGATGTGTTAAGTGTGTGTTTTGAATTTTCCAATGCTAGCTCAGGCTGTAGCAGCATTAGCTACAGGAAACGCAAGTGTGTCCTCCTCTTCTGTGAGAAAACGGCGCACTGGGTGTCTACGGCACATTACTTCCTGTGCTCTGTATGGAGTTTATCATTGTACTGCGCCTCGGGATGGAGTGGTGGTCAAATTAATTGATGCGTCACTTAATTTTAACGCATTAATATGAATAAATTAACGCAAATCGATAACGCGCTAAGTTTTCCGGCCCTAATTGTTTTGCTTGTTTTGTCTGTAGTGTATGTTTTGTCCTTATATTACTATGTTGTACTTGTGTATTTGTAAATATGTTCTGGGACCCCCTTGAAAACAAGGTGATACACCTCAAAGGGGCTTATCCTAATGCATAATACATTTCAATATTTAATAGGTTACATTGCAGGCAACAGCTTTGCTAACATTAAACTTATTTTTTAAGTTATAAGTTAGGGTTTCTAACTTTTTCACCTCCCATGCATTCTTGGTACTTCTGTTTTATATATTATCTTGTTTTTATGATGCTCCCATCTTCTCTCTCTCTCTCTCCCTCTCTCTAAATATTATTATTTCATTTAGAGAAGACATGCACAGTGATTGTAAAGGGTGTGTTTCACGTTTATTATACCTTTTTAAATTATTATTATTATTATTTTCTTTTTTGGGGGGTTTAATTTGGCACCCCTCCAGCAGATGACAGCCTAGGCGACGGCCTGGGTTGCCTGGCGGCAAGGCCAGCCAACATTTTGCAATGCTCACAGTGAGAGAATAACAACATGATTAGAATTGTAGGGCAGATATTTAATGACACATTAATACGTTTATTAGTTTAGGTTTCGGGTTCCCACTGACCGTATAGTGATTTTGTACAGTGTCAATTTGTATATAGTAAAATAACATGGCGTGTCCTCTGTTTTTGCTGGTGGTATAGTTGTACTGACGTGAAAGACACAAACAAGTCCACCTACAGTAAGCACTCATCACTTTACACACACACTCATAGAGTTGTGCAAACACACCACATTGTGAGAGGATGTGTGCGCTCTATCCTCTCCATCTGCCAAAATCTTGTCAGGCAAAATCTGACTTGACATTTTCCCAACATCGAATCAGCAGACGAAACAGGCCCACGCACTGATGGAAGGACAGGAGGGGGAGAGAAGGGTGAGAGGGGAGAGCATTGTGTTTCACCAAAGGCCAAGGCTGGAGGAAGACATCTATTTGCCCCTCGTGCCACCTGAGCACACCACAGCATTAACCTAATGAGTCTTTACATTGTAATTAAAAGTTCCCTGCTGAATAATACTCTGTTACGCTCGGCACTGAAGGAGAATTAATTATTAGTATCAATCAATGATGGTATCTGTGGGTGTTACTTGGTTAGGGAGGTAGACAGGCAGACAGTGGCATTTAGCTGTGATTAATGAAGTGACCTTCCCTACAGCCTTGGCTGAGATTGAGAAAAATCTATTCCATTTCAAAGTGACCTCCGAGTGGAGATAGCTGCTTGTTGGAGCACCCATATACTCAGTATCCATGCAACAAGACACAATTGCAGCATACACATGCCCTTCAGTGCAAGTGCCACAAATTCAAAAGCCAATGTCAGAAGGCATCACGTCTAAGGGTTCTCGCATGTTGATCGAGGTTGAGGCGTTGTGCACGGATGGCATTTCATGAAGCCTAAACATGAACCGTGAGCTGGTTTCAAATCAGGCCGTTGGCAGAACATAATATTATTCTATGAAACAAAACTCGTGAAAAAGTTCAAATATTTGATCCTATTATGTTTTTTGCACAAGGCAGGCTGAAACATAGTTTACTGTTGGCACCAGATAACATAGAAAAATAGAAAACAAGAAGACATAGTCATCAACATCCCCCGCCAGATTGGTGGTCATTATAATTCACAACCTTGTCCTAAATGTCCTAAATCTAAGAACTTAGATGTATACATTAGAAATTATTATCATATCGGAATATACAATTACTAACTATGTTAAACGGTTTCTAAGAAAGGCTGTCCCCTTTGAAGATACTTTGAACAGAGTAAAAAAAACGACACAAATGCAATTACTACGGAAAAAATATTAGTGCGTTTCTCATTTTCGAACTCATTCAATTCATGCCAGTCTAAAATTAAAACCAAAACAGGTCATCATTTTTCAGAAACCATATTCCTATCTGTGCATGAACTTTGTGTTACACATTGTTTTAAAGCATCAAACTAGAACAATTTATACAGCCCAGATTTAAGATGTGGACATTTAGTTTTTCAACAATATTAACAGGTTTACATTTTCTGGCAGAAATTGACACCTTTGGACTTTGACGATGGGCTGTGTTTGAAATGGCACACTCCATATACTACAAACTCAATGAGTATATGTGCTACAGTATATACCATACAGTGACGTGCAGTCAGGGTAGGCAGGGTAGGCAGTGCCTACCCAAGGTTGAATTGATATTTTGATTATTTGTTTTAATTATAATATAAATATGAATTATTTTTCAATTGCCGATAGCCTACAGTATCTATAAGTTTGAAAGTGTCAGCATTTTGTGCTTTTTATATTCCAAATGACTCAACACCACTATTTCCTGGTACGGCAGAGATGCTGCCCAAGTCTCAGTCCTGTGCTGTAAAAGGCAGGAGGAGGCAGGAGGAGGCCACACCCTCTCCCAAAGGCACATTGCTGCTCTGCCTTTGGCCCTCATAGCCTGTGGTTATGTGTTTGTGCATGCGCAGACAGTTCTCCAATATGAAAACCATTTACATAAAAAGGAAGATTGTTACGCTGCCTTTGGATGTAACCGTGCTATGCTAAATGCTTTACATACGTTCACATGCATTTCGAACCTACAACTACAAAAACCAGAAGCACACTGAGGCTAATTGTCTATGTTGATTTGCCACCTTTGAAGTGACCAAGTAGAACATCTACTTATATCAACATCTGGTGATTTGATCCATAAAACTTGCATATACACATTTCATTCCGACATTTTGGAGATTTTCAGAGACGCGCCATTGTGCTACTGACAAAACTTCCGGTTAACTTCAAAACAAGAGCCCTACAAAGGAAAGCGTTAAAAGCTAATGGAAGATGACAAGAGATGCTTTTATTTTGAAAAGGTGATTTTTAGCTAGAAGATGTTCGAGGAAGATTTTACATTCCACTCATAATGCATCATGGGGCAGTTGAGTATGATTAATGTGATTTTTGTTTCAGTAATGCGTTATATTACTGTTACTTAAAAAAGGAATATATTACAGTAACTTGTTTCTTTTCTATTGCGTTACTCCCAACACTGTATATTGTCACACTATATATCATCCCACCCTTAGTATTTCATCATAATGGAAAAGCCTGAGTAACTTTGATCTTCATCACCTACTTTCTTAATGTCCCAACTGGGAAAAGGGTTTCCTTGTCGCTTTGTGATGTTTAGCTGCACCCTTGACCACTGCAGTAAATGGTGTCAAGATATAATTCTCTGCACTGAATAGTGAGAATTACAGACTACTGCTGAGAATGTATAAAATGACTTACCAGATAGTCTGACTCTTACAAGCAAAATCTTTCCAAAATGCTCAAGAAGGCCATGTTAGATCTTTAGATGAATAAAAGAATAAAATCCAAGGTCAGCCACTGAGGGAAAGCCAAAGTAAAATCTTCAGAGTAGAAAATCTGTAGCAAAACTCATAGGAAAAGTAAAATTCATTCATTCAACATCTTTATCAATGCAGAGACTCCTATCAACAAATATTTTTTGTATTGTCAGATAAAACCAATGTGGAAGCCATGTAAGCACTGGGAGAACATGAAAACTCCTCAGAGATCTTTGGTCCTTCTTGTTGCAATAGTACTAAAATCAAAACTAAATTATTACGTACTTACATATATACGTATATAAACAACAACTATAAATCTCAACAACCAGCATTGCATGTTACACATAAAGTAATAGTATTTTTTTTTCATTGATATAATGGCATTTAAATATTATTGAGATCATTATTAACTTAAAGGTGGAGTCTAAAAACCAATCCCTGCCATTCTATCCGAATGGAAAGAACCAATCAGATGTCTTCATATCACGGCCTTCCTATCCCCCACTCTTTCTCTCCATTCTCCTGGGTGCACACTCACATGCAAGACCGTTCCAGGAAATATCGATGACAATCGAGGATCTGAAGGCCCCAAAAGGTTGTCTTTCTATTGGACAGCTCATTGTTTGTTCTTTTTCAGGGTGGATTTGTACTTTTTATATCGGATACGCGTTCAAGCTTATGGGGACGCAGCTTTGGACGGTAGCATACGGGAGTAGGAGGAAGGGGCGGAGCCTAGAGGAGGTCTTGCTACCTTTCCAAAAATGTGGACTACACCTTTAAGCTTTTCATCATTTTCAAATGACCAGTGGATATTAACCCTCATTAAAAAAGGTGCAATTAGACTGGAATCATCTGTGCAGACAGCTGTCATTTAGACTGAATAATTGCATCAGTATTTAATAGGATTCACATTAGGATGGGAAAGTTGACTGTCACATTCAGAGAGCCATCTGGTTCTTTCCTCATCGGCCCTAACATCAGGTCAGTGCAATTCACCCTCTAATGAGCAGAAAGAGGATGATACATTAGTTAGAATAACTCACCAAGCTTTGCAGATGTTGCCATTGTTTTCATACAGATTGATGTCTGTTAACAGATAGGAAATGCACACAAATAATGGTAATCCCACTGGTCCAGCATTACATTACATTGCATTGACTCTTGATTCAAAAGAATTGGACAACACAGGAAATATAATGATAGGAAGCTTGTGTGTTTATGTGTGAACAGAACGACAACCCATCAACGACAGAGAATACAGAGCTTTATTAGGAAAGGAAATAGACATTTGTGTCTGTTAATTTTTTTTTATTCTTTATAAGTTGAAAAGGTCATACCCAGAGTAAGTATGTACCGTAAGTAGGCCCAGAGTTACAGGAAATAGAATAAAAGCATAGTTATTTTTCCCTTTCCAAAATATCAAATTGTACCTTGAACTGTGTCGACCATCCAATTCCCTGCACATAACCATCAGGACTGGTGGCCAGGGCAGCTTTTAGCTTACGCAAGCATTTCACACAAACCACAGGTGCACAAACATTCACTCTTCTCCATTCATTACATACATTTACATAAATACACTACCGGTCAAAAGTTTTAGAACACCACACTTTTTCCATTTTTTTACTGAAAGTTATTGTGTGTATTGTGTTATTGCACTCTGAAATGAAAGCATAAAACAAAAAGGCAACTTGAGTTGAAAAATAAATCATGGAATCCATGAATAATACTGTTCACCTGATGCTGATGAGGGTCTGGTACCACTGTGTGTTCCAACACTGTTTTTATGCAGACAGAGGGGGTTGGAAGGAACCAAGAAAAGTTGGAACACCAGTAGGAATTAGCACCAGCTTTCAAGGCTGATTCAACCTTCATTGCTGCAGAACAGTTTTAAATTATTACCCCACTTTGTGTTCCCTGAAAAAGGCCTATTTGTATAATTCTGAAATGTACATTATTTTTCATTTTTGGCTAACCAAACCCTTTTTTTTAACCTTTGGCTGTTCGGTATTTACCTTTGTACCATTTCAAGCTATTCATTGGACTTGCACGACTTGAATTGCAATAAATAACTGGAAAAAGTAGGGTGTTCTAAAAGTTTTGACCGATAGTGTATATAAATGGTTCTACTGATTTGGACCCACGGTTGAAAACGTGTATGTGGTTTCCCCCACAATAGCCAAAGAAAACTGATGTCCATTGAATGAGAACATGCAATCAGTACCGCCATTCATCTGTCTATTAATGGTGTAAGGTAGTCTGCAGGTGAGGCACAGAAATTTTCAGAGCTAAACAATCTAAACTACTCAAGTCTTTGTGCTCCAGGCTGTCACTACAGCAAGGAGAGAGCTCCTGTTTTATTCCAGATTACCACCAAGTATCAAATGCATGTCATTATATATTCAATGGGCCAATGATATGTGTGGTGTGCACTATCCTTCACGTTATAGACGCTTCGTCTACAGGTTTTCCTTCTCTATCATATGATCAAGTAGCTTTGTTAGAATGTTGCTACATTCTGTAATATTCACTTACGTTATAACCATGTTCTCAAGGCTCCACACTGATGTGGCTCAGTAATAAAATAAATTGCTTATGAGAGATGCAGATGAAGATTCAAACTGATAATAAATGTGAAAATACTCATAAAATAAGAAGCCGGTATGAGTCTCTGCTGCATAAGCTGAAGGGCAGAGGGGGAAACTTCTTTTTTTTAACAGATTAAAACACATTGTAGACCTCATAGATCAATAATTGGAAGATAATTTACTCACAAAGGAGGTTGAAGGTTGAAATTGTAGCACAAAAGCCTGTTTTGATCTCCACTGTAAACACTTGGTTTGTTGACATTGTCGGAAAAGTTTCGGTCATTGCAGTGTGGGAAGCGGAGTCTCGTCGACAGATGCATTGATGTGTTTTCACTTTGCTAGATAAGAAGGACAGTGATTCGTTTACGTCATTTTAGTTCTAGTTTTTTCCCAGTATTACTCGTGGTATGACCTCACTCTGCAAGACATTTAATTTCGGCTGGATTCAGATCTTTCCGTGTTGACCCCAAAATGAACATCCGCTACTGTTTTGCAGCAACTTTCAGTTCATGAAAACACCAGAAATGTTTTGGGAAGTTAGGAGTTTTTGGGGACAAACACAAGAAAGCATGGTAAGAATGAAAACACTTCTTCAGTCTTCAGTAGCTTTAACTCATGGTTTTTTAGGCTACCCTATAGCTTAGGTGTTTGGTTATTTGCAGTGCACTTTGATAGTATGACTAAACCTATGGATACAATGCAAAAACACCACCAATATGTACTGTACTGTTCATATTAAAATGAAGGCTTGATTACACAAATACCAAAAACATTGGTTCTACTGGTAGCCTTGTTTTGTACAATATTGCATTTTTAAGAGACTGGGCAAATGGGCTCTTGTTTTGAGCTTTAGATCTATTATAACCTTCACATCCTTGTAAAAATTCTATGATGTGATTGGAAAAGCAGCAGCAACAGTGGCCAGAGCATAACGGAGCCTCTGAATAGAGATGAAGTGTCTAATTAATAGCTTTTCAGATGGTGAATAACCTCATTTGTCTGTTTGGACATATTGGGAAGAAAAAAGAAGCTCTGTGTCCATAACTACTTGTAATCCCACCCTTAATTCGTTGGTCTGTTTTAATTTTTCCAGCAATATTTTCTAGTTTTGTGCATACATTAATCAGACCTCATAAGATGGATGGCTGGGTTGTTTCAGTTCCAGAAATTATGCATTTCATTTCAAAGAATTTATGGACAACACAAAGGGAATTGAGGAAGTGAGCCATAAACTTACTCTCAGCATATTGAAGAAGTCATTGATTGATGATAAGTGTAATTGTATATGACAATGTAAGGATGGGGATTTTCTTGAGTTTTGCTTTCTGCATCTGCACGATGATGGAGCCCATTAGCTCTCATTATGCTTGTTGAAGGAATTTACAAACATTGAAGCGTGTCAGGATTTTTTTTCTTCTAAAGTGAAACTTGATTACAAGAAACCAATGACTTGTAACATCTTTGTGTTCTGAAAACTTGATCTGTCATCTCTGCAAATAGAGTTACAAGTACATTACAGGTCCTTATCTAAGACTTCTGTCGGAAAAGCACACAGGCAATGGGAACACAAAAACTGACGCAATGTGTCTTATAAGCAAAGCAGCAGCTTTCATCTAAATCAGGAAAAACAGTGCTATTTGATTTGTTTTAGAACTGTAAATGGTGACTGGGCAGTGTGTGCGTGTGCGTATGTGTGCGTGCACACATACGAATGCGTTAACGTCCAGGCTAAAACGTGTTACTTACGCCTGTCATGACTGTCCTCGCTGCCTGTCATATCAACTGTGAGGTGAGAGTGATGCGTTTTGTCTGTCCGGCTCAGTGGCCCAGAAGACCTGTAACCTGTCTCCACACACACACACGCACACACACACACACACACACACACACACACACACACACACACACACACACACACACACACACACACACACACACACACACACACACACACACACACACACACACACACACACACACAGATATTAACGTCTTTTAGTTTAGTTAACTTCAGTTGCCAGTTGCTCTACCCTGAAACCAACATAATGTAAACCCCAAGCCCACGCTGATACGGATTAAAAACATTCATTGACAGCAGATATAAATACTAATGCAGATATCTGCAACTTTTATCACAGCATTTGTCAGCATTTAGAATAATGACTAATCTGAATAAAGGGTTTTGTGTGTTTTTGTTTGAGGCATTTTTCTACCATTTTTGTTGTTGCTTTGAGTATTTTTGTTGTTTTGTGGGATTTTCAGTCATTCTTGTTTTCATTTTGAGTATCCTTATTATGTGTGCTTTCGTCCTTAGTATTTGTGTTGTTTTCTGTTTTACGTGTATGTTTTTTTGTGTGTTTTTGGAGTCATCTTTGTGTTTTTTGTTGTTGTTGTTTTGCATATTTGTCAGTTAATAATTTGTGGGTTTTGGAGTTATTTTGTGTATTTTTGTGTGTATTTTTCTGTAATTTTGCAACGTTTTCTTGAGTCGTTTTGTTTAATTACTATAGAGGCCACACAAAATCAGACCGAGGGCCACATGTAGGCCCAAGGCCGCCAGTCGCCCATGTCTGTACTGATGCCTACTTTACTAATACAGAGATCTATTTGCAGACCAAACACAGAGCCCTGTGTTTGGTCTGCTGCTTTTCTTCATACATACATTTCCTTGAGCATTAATATCAAATGTACATTATTTCTGCTTTCCATCCAACCATAACAGGATGCTTTACTTGAGCATAGTTATGTTAACAAGAACAATAACAAAGTACAGTATACTTTTGTTCTCTTTAGGGGATCAACAATAGAGATTTCACTGCATCATTGTGAAAGGCTTGGCAGAAAATGAAAATGAAAGCGACAGGATGTCTTTACATCTGTTCCCAATTTCATTAAGTAATTTCTTTGCCCTTATGTTTGTAGGTGAAATATTAAAAGAAAAAGGATTATTGATTTAAAGGTCCCATATCATGCTATTATCAGGGCTATTTTAGTTTTAGCCCTCTGAAAAGTCACTTTGTGAGCAACAAGCTGATATGCGGCCTACTTATACATATTCATGAGTGGGCGTGTCTATAAACATAGGACCAGAGGATGGCCTGCATACATAGACTGTAGAAAATACATACATAGCACTGTACGAAGGACGCTGAAATGCTCACCTTCTTGGGCGTGTCTGTTTACATGTCAATCACGGCATGGAGGCACGGCTTCTCCAGCTCAGTGCCGCGTCATCAAAGTGGGAATCACTGTCAATAATATCATAGTTTCTATCCTTTTCGCCAGCTTTAATTGTATAACGTTTTAAGTACCAGTCACAACTTGGCCAAAAAGTAGTCATAGAAGTCTTTTTATATCTCATCCTCTTTCATCTTGTTATTCCTCATCTGCACATGCTGATGTTCTTCATCCAAACCTTTGCTTTCTGCCTTGGAACAGATGAGCCCACCCGTACTTATTCTGTTTCCCTCACCTCCCTCTCTCCTGTCCATTGGCCCTTGTCTAAGTGTGCATGTGTATGTCTCTCCGTGGCCCAGTATGTTAGTGCCAGCTGACCTGAAGAAACCCATGACCAGTGGTCCAAGGCTAAAATGATAAATCAGAAGTCTCCGCCTCTCCTGATGCATCTCTTTATTTTCCTACTTTATTCCCTTGCCCAGTATTTGTACATCATACACATTAAATATATATATATATATATATATATATATATATAGAGATAATACACACAAAAACCTTTAGCATTCATATTTCACTTGAAATTTAAAGTTTCATAGTCAATTTTCAAATATTTATTTATCTAATATATTCAAATTTGTTATAAAAGCAGATAAAAAAAAAACCTATCTTCCAATTAATTACATTTTGCCTTTCGTAGTTTGTTTGTGCCTGTGTGGTAGAAGTATCTCAAAGGTGAATACTGCTGCACATGATAAAGTTTTAGCATTAAATTACCATCTTTAAATCTTTATTTTCACTGAAACATTGTGACCAATGTTGTTAAGTGTTGCAGATTTGGTGTATCTGTTATATTTAATATGATACATATTTAAATATATTATTATTTAAAAACACAAGGTAGATTTCTGTAAAATATGACATTACATTTTACAAATGATACATGTTTTACGATTTGTTAATAGTTGTTTGTTAGCTCGTTGAATAGGAAGATAATCATTTTCCATGGAATGAAAATGAATTTTCTCAGAAATGGAAGAAATACAGTGTTGCATGTTGAAACTTAAACATTACAACTTTTTAAGGTTACTGCTATCCTTGCTTATTGTCTTTCTCTCTAATTAAAGTGAAACCATAAACATTTAGTATTTAAGAAGTGCTTTTTAAACTGGTAGCCCTTCAGACTATTCAGTACTTGTAAAGTAACTCACAATTTCAGAAAGGTTGGTGACCTCTGCTGTAGGATGTCCATGTGTCTACGGTTGAGACTACTTTACTGCTGCAACCTGCCATAGATTATACAGGGTTGAAGATGAATAGACAGACGGATGGATGCATTTAGGAATGCATGAATGCATTGGAATAAAATAGTCATGTACATTTGCATATTTACTTGCATCAAAATACATCTCATTCTTTTACAAATCCTGCTCTACAACTTTAAAATGTTCTCTTAAGCCTCTGTGACTGATGTGAAAACTTGAAATCCCGAGGTGCAAACATCCCCCCCCAGAAGTGATCAGCTTTGCATGTCCCCAAAATAACCATGCATGTCAATCAATCTAATAAATGTCTAATTCAAAGCCTGCAATATCCATGGAGGCCTAATGAAACAGTTTGCAAATGATTTTGGGAGAAACATCCCATGTCCCCATTGACTTTGGCTGCAGCTTTGCAGCGCTTCATGGGCATCCATGAATCCCATAGAGTTTTCATTAACCACATCTGGTCCCAGTCTTTATTGGGATTCATCAGTGCAAACTCTTTGGTAATTAGAGAGACCGCCCTTCATGTCGCATCAAAAACATGAGTGATGGCTATTTGTAATCTTGTGAGTGCACGTGTGTTTATGTGAATGTGTGTGTGTGGCAGGCTATAGTGAAATCTGATTAATGATGCTCATCTTAGCCTCCCTCGGCTGTCCAAATGTAAACAGAGGACTCAACTGTTTGCTTGCAGTGTAATTAGTCAGTGCTGACAGTGCTGACTCTCTCTCTCTCTCTTTCTCTCTCTCCTTGCCTTGTCAACAGGACGGATACACACCCAGCTGTCAACAAGCCTGATAGCCAGCACTGCTAGAAAGGTTAAGATTTACATAAAATATAGCAATCTGCTTACACACTCTCCACATCAGACAGATTTCACATTACTGTTTTTTTCCCTCCATTTTCCTCCCTTTGTGCTCCCAACCTGTATTATCACTCATTTCTAATACATGCTGTCGCTCTGAATGACTCTCACTTTCACAAATGCAGGCAACAATGCATGCATGATTGAATGCACACTCATACACACCTACAGCTGTAAACATCCCTCTTTGTTGGGCAGGAAAGACAACAGAGTAACAATCATCCGTCACCGTCAAGGTAACGCAATTCTAGTACAAGCTGTGTGACAGATCACATATATAATGTATACGTACCTTATTGTTTTATTTCAGGAGCGCTGAACACATCTTGGTCATCAGCCAGATAAACACTTCAAAGCCATAGGCAGAGATAAGATTAGAAAACTATAATAAATCATTGCTTAATTTGATTACACATTTCTCATTAGTTTTAGCCTTTTGAGGAAAATTGCATTTAATTTTAGCCTTAGACTAACTTCAGAATTATCTATAGAGGTTTTAGTAGATAGTTAATTTATCTTTACTATAAAAGAATAAAACAGAATCTTTATTGTCATTGTTCATCAAGTATACAACGAAATTGTATAGTTCACTGCTTTATAGATATAGTAAAAGAGGAATACATTAATATAGTGTTAGATATAGTTGGAGAAGCATGCAGCCTCATTTTTAAAACATTGTGTAGAATCTGTACTTAAAGTGTGCGTGCACCAAAAATCAGAAAATGTGCCAAAAAGATATTTAGATGTATTGAACCGTGCAGAGCTCACCTTCACGCACTTTTCCCTTTATAAATCACAGCCCAAACCAGAAAAACCATTAGAGAATGAGTGTTCATCATCCATTATGTTGGAAGTGTCTCTAGTCTTAATATATGTACATTGCTGGCTGGTGTGCTGCCTTGGAAACCAGTAGAGATGTCAGTTTGCTTATTTATGGTTACAGTACAAAAGTCACAAGCCATAAACTGTTTCACTGTGTTGCTGCTTTATTAGTGAAAGAAAGCAAGTAGTTGTACAAAGCCTCAATATGGTAGATTGCTCTATACAGCAGTCACTTACTTTATTAGTAAGTGTCCTAAAAAATATATCGATCTGCAGGAACTTGCAGAATTTCTAAAAGATCGGTTTCCATGCCAATTTTATGATGCTCGTCGATATGGGGGGCCTCTGAGCAGGAGAAGATGCCAAAATAACTCTTGTTGGCAAAGCCTGAGAATCACTCATTAGATATGAGAGCTGAAAAGATGGTTGGACTTGGCTCCGTGTGGGGAAGGGTTTCTGTTTTTCAGGTTGAGTGGTCAACATGTTCTGTTGAAATGTCAGCTTCATCATGTGTGCACACACGCTAGTTGGTTTTCACATTAAGGGAAACTTGCCCTTGACATTTTGCAATGCAGTCAGTAACCCGTTTAATAGGCACACTTCATCATCTGAGTGTAATGCCACCCACTCTGGCCAGTGAGTCATATGTGAATAAAGAGTGAAATGTGAAGGCAGGGTTAAGAGGTTGTTCCTGTAACTTATTATTGTCTCTCTCCACACACACATAGGATGCGTAGCAGATCAATACATGGGAGAAAAACATTGATATGGTGATAATCATCATTCCACACATAATAAGATAGTCGATACGCTGGTGCTAAATATTGACAAAAAATGTTCATGTCTGCATTTGTCATTTTGGTTGACACTACACATGACACTCTTCTTGCGACAACTACGCATGTTTTTTTCTGTCAAAAAAATTGTATTGATAAAGCAAATGTCGATGATCCCTAACAGTTTATAAACTGTACCCAGGGGTAGACAGGCATACGTGGGCAGCCGAACTGAAGTGGGCCGGTCCCCTACATTTATTTATTTTTTTTGACAAGCGATTGGCAGACATGGTAACATGTGGCCAAAAATGGTCCAAAAGTGGTAAAAACGTGGCAAGAAAAGAATGAAAAGTGACTCAAATTGGTCAAAAACAGTCAAGAGTGGGCAAATAAAGAGGAACCAGGTGGTATGCATTGGCAAAGGGTAGCTTAAATGGGCAAAAACTTGAAAAAAAAAAGAGGCAAAATGTAGGAAAAAAATTAAACAAGTGGAAGTTAGTGGGTAAAAGTTAGCTTATTTGGATGAAAAATGGTCAAAAAAATTAAAGAAAATTGGATTAAAGTGTCAAATAGAAGGGAAAAATTTATTAAGCTAGCTAAAGTGAAAAAAAAAACATGTCAGAACATTTTGAAAAGGGACAAAAATGGGACAAAGGAAGTTGCAAAATGGAAATGTAAAAGGGGTTCAAAAGTTTCCCCCTTTAAAGGTTTTCTGGGGGATTTATTCAATTAAAATGAAGACAAAGAGCCACATGTTGAAGATCACCGACTTAATAATGGCTTTTACATGGTGTGTGCTGATAATGTAGTCGGCTGGTCTGGACAGAAAAGGCCAGAATGGAATTTCTTGGCAAATGGAATCCACCCCTGACTGTACCTGTATTTTATTCACTACTGATGTCAGTGTGCCCCTAAAAACTCTGCCAAAATGACACTTATGGTGTTTTCACGGATTCAAGTTTGAGCCAAATCAATGACAGATGTTGATATTGTGGACACGGAAACATCCGAACAGAGGCCAAATGTGTCGTTTTGTGGGGTGACGTCTCACGGGGAACACCATGAACAAACCGGAAGAAACATGGTGTTAAGCCAATCACTGACTTAAGAAGAATTAAGTAAAAACACAAATTAGATATCAGAAATGAAACTTTGGACATTCTATGGGACTCCCAAGCTCACAATGCAAAGCACAATACCTTTCCGAAGTCACATGACCATTTGTCAACAAAGCCATTGTTTGTGATGGAGTAGAAAACAACCTTGCGAGCACCAATTTCAACCTTCCTCATTTGCCTGTAAGTAAATCCTCCCGTTTTTTTTTCGGAAGAAATACATGTGATTTAGTGATTTATGAAGCCAACACTAGGTTTTTATCAGTGTTCAAAACATTTTTAGCTATCGTTCTCAGCTGCTTTAAATTTATTGTCTGTCAGTGACCGTCACCAGCTCTCCCTAGGAAGGGTGAGGTCAACGTTTAAGGGAAAAGATGTACATAAAGAGGGCAGTGTTTCAGCTGAGTGATGGAGCAAATAAAAGGATAAAGGCTAAGGGAGGACAGGACGATTTATTCAATTAGATAAAAAAGAAGAACCTGGTGGTTTGTCTGACTTTTAAAAGGCAATTATGCACTTCTTGTTCGCTGTTTTATCTCAGTTTGCGTTAAATTCTCTGAAACTGACACTCAATTGCAGTAAAAAGTTTTTGTCTTTGAGACAGACATTCCAATACGTTGTTGTGTGACTTTCTTGTAATATATCAGTTATGGTAGAATCGGTATCTATACATTGTGTATTGCATCACGAGGTACCCTGAGATTCCGACCCTTAGATATGACTGCATCAGTAATGTCTGTCATGTATATTACAACCACAATCATATGGTATGAGTGCAGTTGTAAATCAATGCCAGTTTTGATCATCTCTCGATTTTGATGCAGGAACGAGTTGATGGATTAATCACAGAAGTGACACTTCAGCTAAAAATGAGCCTCAGGCAAAAATCACTCCTCTAAACTGAATTGTTCATGCAGACCATATAAAAGGAATTCACCTCTTGTGCAACAAAAAAAGAAAACCTCATGTACAATTAGTCTGTTGTTATGAATGCCAAAGTGTGGAAATGGAAACAGCACAACATTTAGGCTCCTCTTCAACTTTGATATTGGTATCGTAGAACATATATTTTTTTTTTTTTTAAAAATGAAAAAAAGATGTAATTGTTAGCTTACAGAACAGTTTAGGTTTCATTTACATCAGTATCTGACTTAATGGAACTAGTGGCTTGTGAGTCAGTCCAGAAGTGATCACAAAAAACATTGTGACAACAACAAAAACAAAGCTCCATGGCTACAGTTTGTTCAAAGGATTAAAGATGTCCACAGTAATGATTTTCCTCAGGAAGAGAAGAAACAAGATTATCCAAGGATGGAATGAATCAGCCAGTGCATAATAATCCGTAGTAATCAATATGTGTTTTCCGCCTACAGATAACATTTGGGTTTTTTTTCCAGCTCAAAACTGCCTATAAAAAAGAAAAAATTATACCCGTCACTTAGCTTTTGAACATTTCAAGTCAAACAATGTAGGTTGCATATATTGTATTTTACTGATTCATAAAGAAGGATAAAAACACATTTAAGACCATATGTTTACATAAAAGAAGCACAGTGTGGTTGTATGAAGACATCAAAGGGAGGAAGAGAGAGTGTAACATGGTTAAAGCATTAAAATTTCACAATAAAACAAAAGGAGATGGAGAACTTCTTGGTGCACCATAAAAGATTCCCCAGGAGCTAAACCAGCATAACACCAAAAACCCTTTCACCAACTACACACTTTCTCATGTGTAAGTCCTAAGTTTAACCTTAAAACTGGAACGCGTACCAGCCTACCGTAGTGAGACTGGGAGCTGGTTCCCTAAGTGGAAAGCCTGATAGCAGAACACTCTGCCTCCCATTTTACTTTTATACAGTATACCCTAGAGACACCAGTAAACTAGCTGACTGGTATTGAAGCTGGGACAATAGGGCACTGACAAGTCTTTAAGATTTACTGCAGCTTAACCATTAAGAGGTTTGCTGCATGCTTACGCGATAATTTAATTTAAAAAAAAAAAAAATTCTAATCATTATTTTATTCAACATTGTTTTATATATTCTAGATTTAGCAGGAAGCTAATGAAAACGAGTGAATACTGGAGAAATAAACGTTCTCCTGCTTGTATCTTTTAGTTCTCTGGCTGCAGCATTTTGGATGAATGGCAAACTTTTTAAAGAGTTACTGGGACATCGTGACAATAGTAATACGTGTGGATTCGTTTTTCAGCGTCACTGAGTCAAGATGTTCCTGATTTTAGAGTTTCCACCTAAGTGGAAAAAGGCAGTCCCATAAGACTTGGTTGATGTGAGTGATGTGAGATAATTTTACTGTGGTACTGAGTGCCAGAGTAATGCCATCCAAAGCTACTACTTGCTCTCAGGAAACAAAAAAGGAGGACGTCTTGGAGGCCAGCTTGAAGTTTTAGCAACTGTTATGTTTAATCTGCTTTCAAAGATAAGTAGATCTGTCCATTCTCTTCTTAACTGTGATAATTTATACTGTACTGTACATTGATTGTATTGCCCAGTGGAAGCATATAGTACAATGTAAAAAGTGTTGGTCCCAAAATAGAACCTTGTGGAACTCCATAAGTATTTTCACTTCAAATTTGATCTGCTCTCATTTTGGACGGAGCGGCTAAGCGCCTCGTCACGTCCCACAGAGTGCACTTCTCTCTCTCTCAGAGCTGCGGGTGAGCAGACGGTGCGCACTCACACAACTTGGCTGCGGGTAATACAGCGGTGAATGCGCCAAGTATAAACACCGATGTGCTCCTTTGGAGTGCGCGCGGCCCGCGAACGGAGCCAGGCATAACGAGCCCTTCACTGAGTGCGCGCTCATATTGAGGGCATCAGTTAAAAGGAAGAACGTGCTGAGCTCAGTGATAGAGCGTACACGCTCATCAGAATCAGAATGGAGGAGTCAGAACTGATGGACTATGATACCTGGCCAGATGTTCAGCTGTGATTCTCCCAGGGCAGGGGTCTGCAACCTGCGGCTCCTGTGGCCCTTTGACCCTTTGAAATGGCTCCCTATAGCTTTAAAAAAAACTATTGAAATAAATAGTTATTTTTTCTTACAGAAGCTATTAATGATTAATGACAAATAAAATCAAGATATAACAAATTGTTAACCTAAAAATAAAGATAAATAAAAATAAGATAATTAAACCAACAAAAACACTAATCTAGAAGAAAATAGAGATTTTAGTTGTGTGGGGACACATTCATTTAACCACCAATGTGAATGCATGTAAATATTCATGCTTTATGTGTGGCAAGAAATAAGCAATTAGCATGTGTTGACCACATGACCATGTGTTATCAAAATCAAGTTACTTTTTGTAGCGTTTCAAATACATTAACTATATATTTTTTTCTTTATATAACATTGTGTTCATGTAAACTAAGATGCATAAGAAGATACTGTTTTATTTTTTGATATCAGTTTATTTAATTATATTTTAAACTGTTTTGAAGTTGCTATTTACATGATGATCAATATAAATCAAATCAAATTATATCAAACATTATTCTATATCATTTTATCTGTATATCATTTAATACACTGTATTGTTTTCATTGAGATGGTATTTTTCCGGCTCCAGGAGGACTTTAATCTAGGTGAGATTAGGCAAAATGGTTCCTTGTAGAGTAAAGGTTGCAGACCCCTGACCAGGGGAAGAGGGTTAGGAGACCCCACTATAAGAGCTGG
Organism: Gouania willdenowi; assembly: GCF_900634775.1. Lineage (NCBI taxonomy): Eukaryota > Metazoa > Chordata > Actinopteri > Blenniiformes > Gobiesocidae > Gouania > Gouania willdenowi. The sequence goes on from NC_041050.1 coordinate 26,504,490, forward strand.
ACCCTCTGAATTGAATTCCATGGGGTGAAGCGATGCAGATACTAAGTTGGTTATGCTACTGTTAAGTTAATTCAATTACAGCATTTCTGCAAAATAAAAAAGCAAAATACATATAACCTGTTGTTATGCTTTGCTGTTATTTAAAAAAAAAAAATGTTACGTCTTCTTTTAGAATTATTTAAAAGAAATGACCTGTTATTTCAGCCACTGCTTGTTGCAGAAAAACTTAATATTGACACCAATACCTGAAAACGTTTAGCAAATATATCTTGAGTCATTTTCAATCTTTACTTCATACAAAACTACGGTACGCCAGTTAAGTCAACTATTCATCAGCATGCATGTCTATGCTGTATACTCTCCCCACCCCTGCTCAAAAAAAAAAAAAGGAAAAAAGGGTGCGACCAAATGTAGTGCTAACTTTCACAGTTGGTCGCACCAGTGCCACCACTGGAAAAGTTAGTGTAGAGCCCTGCATTTATATTCTCTTCAACATCCCTGATGTTGACAGATACACTGATATCTGGAAGGTGGCTCAAAGTCTATCACAATGTTGGGTCGGAACCTGACAAATATTTTAGGATTGTGGAAAGAAAATGGATAGCGCTGAAAAAAAATTAGCACACTTGAAGAAAACTTGAAGGACTTAAGCTACAGTATGAGGCAATATTGCTGATTTGCATACTGATAAATCATTTAATCTGCCAAATTTTTCTTGTTTTGTATGTTTTTGTTGTTGTTTTCCATGTTTTTGGAGTCATTTTAAAAATTTGACATCTTGTGTATTTTTCTTGTAATTTTAGTTTTCTACACTGTTGTAATTTTGTATATGTTTCTGTTGTTTTGTGTGCCTTTGTTATTCTGCATTTTTTTTTTAGTTAAAGCTTGGTATAATTATGTGTATTATTGTTGTATTTGTGTGTTTTTCTGTCATTTTGTGTATTTTTCAAGTTTTTTTAATATTATAAATTCCTGTGTAATGTAATGTTTAGTTTGTTTTTTTATAGGGGGATTTGTGTATTGCATATTTTTGTATTGTGTTGGATTTCGTACTCCTTCCGACTTCTTGAAATACAGTTTATTGGGGTATTTGTTGGGCTGCATAAAACATAGGGCCCCTAGTTAAACAGTTGCCTATTTCTGTTCTGCACAGTTCGGAATAAAACAAAGTATCTGAACATATGATAAGCAAACCATGGTAGAAACTGGGCAACCAAGGCTGCACAGTTACAGAGGTAAGTATAAATGTTATTACCAATGGATTCATTGATTTTTATTTGGTTTTGAATTGATCTGTTGGTGTTCATTTATTAAATTATTCATGTTATTGTAATAACCAAGTCTGTTGGGTTTATTATTTGTCATATGCTTGTGCATCATATCCACCATGCTATTTCTTCTGTGTGATGATAAATATTTTAACAAAATCCAAACTAAAGTAAACTTCCGACTACAAGCTGTTTGAAACTCACTTTGACACATTCCAACACAGACTTGAATGACATCTCAAGTGTATGTCTGCTCCCTTATCTCCTTTCTTTCCTGTGCCCACCACTTTCTTAAAAACACCCAGCAGACACCCCCGCTGAGGGAGAGAGACACACACACAGAGAGAGAGGGAGAGAGAGAGAGAGAGAGAGAGAGAGGCATTAGTCAACATTTTCAGTGAGATCCCTCCCTGCTGATGCTCTATCCACTCCCATGAATGCCAAACAGCTCCTTTATTATCTCTGCATTTACATGATTTTTCAGGAGCAGTTTACGCCTTACTCCCAGTCCTCCACGCATCCTTCCACCTCCCCCTCTCCCTCTCCTCTCTTCTTCTGCTTTTCCCTCTCCACTTTATCAAAGTGCTGCATCATTACACTGAGTATAATCTCAATGCCCTCCTCCCTACTTCAACCCTCCAGCCTCACCCCTTCAAACATTTTGTTTTAGATTGTGTTCAGTGTTAGAAGAGGGAGTAGTGGTGAGGTGGATGGTGTTTTTCTACCTTAAAATGATAATGAAACCATAAGGAGGTGGATAGTTGCAAGGTTTGCAGAGAAGAAATGGAGGCAGCAGTGGTGGGGTAGGGGGGCTGATTGGCTGTGATGGGCGGAGGTGCGGCAACACCAGCAGCATAAATGACTTCTTAGCAGTGCAGCGAGATGTGAAGGACAGTCTGACGTGAGACGGTGTGGCAAGCAAACTAATGAGCTACACATTTCACATCGAGAAAGAGAAAGGAAAGGGGAAGGAGGCTGAAGGGGCAAGATCATGACAGAAGATGGAGTGCTGAGGGGGAAAAGGAAGAGGATGAAGAAACGATGGAGGCGAAGCCTTCCATTCGCAAAGTTGTGCATAGACTCAAGAGGGCAGAACAAAGTCGAATGCAGGAGGGAAAAGAAAGGGCATGAAAAATGACCTTTGTTTGACATTCTCTCATTTCATTGTCCTTTACTGACCATCAAGACTAAAGTTAGCTTTGATTGTAATTTCTCATCAGAGTGCTTTGTTCTGTCATATTGCATTCTAATGACATTTAGGAATTACTTTTATTTGAGTGCTAATGAAATGGATGCAAGGAAAGGGTTTAAAGGTATGTACATATCAGCAAAAAGCTTATATTAATTTGGGTGGAAAGCATTAAGATCTAATACCAGTAAAGCATCCGATTTGTATCATGCACAGATTTTTTTTTTTTATGGACTCTCATATCAGAAATATGTTGTTTATAAGGGTGGGACGACAGACAGAGTTCATGATACGATGGACAATAATGGACACAGGAAATCAATATGCTGGTTTGGAAAGGAGAAAAGGGCAAAAAAGAAAAGAAAATGTAGTTGGAAAAATAAACAATGCTTCAATTTGACTTTAAATGGACATATTTACTCTGGGTATGACTTTTTAAACTTGATAGGTATACACAGTATATTATATATATATATATATATACTGTATATATATATATATTCCAATAAAAAAATGAAGACTGGAAATTTGTGCCAGTTTCAAATTAAAACCAAATCATGTCATCATGATAGTATTTAAATTATGGTAATATTAGAAACAATAATAATAAGAAAAACATTAAACTACAAACGTCTACTGAGCCCAGATTTAGGATGTGGACATTTGGACGTTTGGGACATGTGTAGCAGGTGTATGTTTTCCAAATGGATCGTGTTGCTGAAAGCATTTTTCCAGGTTTCTTTTGAAAAGGAAGAGATTTAATAATAATATGTTGGGCTACACAGCAACTTGGTAGTAACAATTACCGAGCAACAATAATAATATGATAACACGTCATCGACTGCTATCTTACAGAAGTCAAAGCAACACACGCCTCAACAGGTCTCTCCTTTAATTGTGACCAATGAAATCTGAATGTGCAGCAGTGGTTTCTACAGTCATATGTTAATGGTGCGTAGAAACCATCCCATGACATATACGTAAAACCAACACACGTTTAATTGACCGATTTAAAAGCTGCTGCGTTTTTTTTTGTTTGAGACCATAACTGTAACTTACAATTGAAACCCATGTCTCCTGTATGCCAGGCAGGAGAACTTCCAGCAGTAAGCAGATCAGTTTACTGGGACAGAGGCAAAGAAAACAATCCAGTTACCAGGGCTGGGATGAGGTCAGAGGTCAGTTCAGTTTACCAGGGTATAGACGAGAGAATGTGCGGGAGAGACAGGCAGGCTTCGGTGACAATCCGGCCAGCATATAGTGATCTGCAAGGGCTTATATACTGGGTTGCTTACTAATGATGATCAGATGAGGAGGGGGAGTGGCTGAAGAGAGTGGAAAAGTACTGGGAGCAGAGAAGCCAGTGAGCAGAAAGACAGCACTGTGAGACTAAAGGTGTTTCCATTGTATAATTAGTTGCTCACATCCTGAGGTTCAAAAGGGCTAATGTTGTAATAATCAGCTTTTCTTCTCATCATCTGTCTAGTTATCTCCCTTCTCCTCCCACTGCTGTGTCACACTGATATATTATGCAATTTAAGCCCCACACTTTTCCTTTTTTGGCTTAGATAGGAGGGTTTTTTTCCCCACTGTCTCTTCTGATTTCTTCATTATTATAAAAGTCCTACTTTTTCATGCCAAGCAACCTGGCAGAGAGGCTAATGGCTTTGACTGCTAATCCTTTATTTAAGGATGTTTGTGTGCACATGCTTTTTGAAGCTGCTTTTATCGCTCACATGCATTCACACTTCATTCAACTCAGATATCTGTTGATGAGTTGTGCTTCAATCAGACAGTGAACTGGTTCATTGCATGTAGCCATAACGGTTCTGTTTTGCAAACATACATTTTATTTTCTAAGGTTAGTATAGGTCCACCCACATTTTTGGATTAAGATCCATTGCAATAACATGAACAAAAGGTCACCCAGCTTATATGCACGCAAGAAAGCCTCAGCAATGCTGATCTTTAACCTTAAAGCAGTGACTATATCCGTCACCTCATTACTCAGGCGGATTCATGTTCATCCTTTCCCAGTGTCCCCCTCTAGGCTTTTGGAAGCACTGTTTTATTTTGGCAGCTGTGTACAGGAAGTTACGACCTTCACTTCTTGTTGAGCTGGAGTGAGAGGGGGCAGTTCATAAGCTGTGCACAAAAAATGAAGCACCCTGTCGGAAACACGCTGTCGAGTTCAGAATAGTCCAACTGTATTGAATGCAGGAACAAAGGTGAGAGAAAGCATACAACATAAATATAGTTGGAGAATTTTAACCTTCAAAGACTTTAGAAAAAGTTTTGGGAAGTTTTGATTACTGCATGGCTGCTCTGTTCAGAAACCACCAGGCCCTCATTTTCTAACTCGCTTTATTCCATTTGTGGTAATAAAATGTAGGACAGTATTTAACATACACAGAACATAAAGCTAATACAGTCTGAGACAGCGACAAGACTATCATACAGCTTACAATCAAAAAAGTAAACCTAAATGCTAAGGGTGTAACGATTCACCCATTAGATCAATGAATCCATTTATATTCCTACGATCCAACTACATCAATCTGTGTTTGGCAAGTTGGCCTTCTGGATGACATTAATCAATCTAAAATCATTATGCATTGGATTTAAGTGCAGCAGATTTTATATGAATGTGTTTTGAAGGAGCTTTTAACAAACAACAAATAAAATGGAGAAGCCGGCGAGCGAGAAATTGATCGTACTATCTTTGGGGTCCAGTGTGTGAAACACTTTGGCTTTAACACAGTCAGAGATATTCTAAAGGAGTTGTTCACTGTGTTGACAGCAAGGCCCTTCTGGCAGGAGCAGCACATGGTAATTCAACTCAACTTTATTTATATAGTGCAAATTACAACAAAGTCATCTCAGTGCGCTTAAAGGTATTGTGGACGATGATGAGCTTCTGGGTGGATCATCAAGACTATTGGTCCTCCTAATTGTCAATCATGTTTACGAAAAGCCGTCGTACGTGCTCGTGCTCGTGCCCGGTGCGCACCGAGTCCTTTGAAAATGGATTTTCACTTACCGGTGGCGAGTCTGACGTAGAGGGAAAAGTGCAAATCTTCTTTTGGTAAGTAAGCTTGTATGACCGATGCCGACTCCAACTTGTAAACAGAGCTGTGCACGAGGAAAACGGGGCTCGTGCACACTCTCCCGCACACGTAGGCGTGTTGCGCATGCACATTTTTTTTCAAAATGTGGAGAGGGCGTTTCTTTTTTAAACATCGTCCACAATACCTTTAACAAAATACATATACGTATATGTAATAATAGTTTTAGCTCTGCAGAAGCCTCATGTAAAAATCATGTTAAAAAGAAAAGTATTAGGTTTAACCACTGCTCATTTACCTGAACAGATCACTTAATTTTTGATATTAACATTGTATTAATTGTATGCATAAAAAACAAGCAGAAGAGTGAGGTAAACCTAATATGTAATTTCATTGAAAACATATTGAGTATTGAAAAGCAGAACAGTTTACATCCTGTTAATTTAAACTGAAGTGTTGGTTGGGCTTTATTCAAATAATATGTGAATACATTTGACATAAAATGTTGTTTACTTGTTTATGTTCATAATACATTTATCCTTACAACAAACATGAATCTAGGAAAGTTCAACTGTACTGTACAGTATTCAGGTATTTATTTCAGTCACACTGGTTGAACAAGCGGGTCTGAAAAGGGATGAATGGATGGATGGATGGATGGATGGATGGATGGATGGATGGATGGATGGATGGATGGATGAATTAATATTTTGGCTAAAAAGTTACTTAATTGATTTCAAGTCACTGAATTGTTTTGGATCCAATCGTTCAAAATGAACCAATATCGTCAGTGAATCAAATCGTCAACAACGAATTGTGTTTCGAATCTAATTGTTGCTAAAACGTATTGTTACACCCCTACTAAAGGCTTTAATGGTAACTACGGTAGTAATATTTACACAGTGCTGGGTGGTATACCTGTTCAAAACCCTTCCTGAGTTGTTATCTTGTAGGGTAGCTGCTGGTTGCAGCATCGTGCTGCTCTGTCACCTGTTATGTTATGCGAGCCAAGGTTATTATAGTTAACTAAAATGAACAAAAAATAGAAGGAAAAAAACATTTTTGTTAACTGAAATTGAATTAAAATGAGTGTTTGAAAAAACATTAACTAACTGAAACTGTATTGTGTATTTACAAAACAAACTTGAACAAACTTAAATTATAGCGATAATGTCCTTCATTTTCATCATTGTAAATGTGTCTATTTTATTTGGCTCTGCTGGTTTACGGCAGCTGTACAGAACTTTGTGGTCTGTGACGTCACGTGTGGACAGTCTGCTCGCGGCAGCTTGCGTAATAGCTAATTTGAGCAAATTTTGAATGTAACTGTGTCAATGATAAAAGTTGTTTTTGTTCTGCTTGGTTTATCGTTTTTACCGTGCTATTATGTCACTCCGATTTCCGGCGTATCCATGTGTTTCCATGGAAAGCCAAAAATATCAATGTGCGCCATCGTTTTGTCAAAAACTTTCAATCCTTGAAAACAGCAGAAATGTCACTTTGTCTGTGTTTTAGGGGTTACACTGGCATCAGTCGTGGATTTGAATCAATCGCTCCCAATGCTATTGTCATAGCTTTGTGTAATAAAGGAAAGATCATATTGAGGACAATGGGCAAACTGCTGCTACTGATAGTGATACTGGAATATAAAAAGTAAAGTAAAACAATAGTTGATGAAACTTTTTGTACAACTTGCTCTATACTTATAAACAGACTTCAGCTCACTTCTTTTGTACTTACGCTCTGATGAACCCCAAACTGCACGAACACATGTCTCACAGCTCGCATCAACAAAAAACAAAGAGCAAGGCTTATCTGAAGTCTGGAGGAAGAAGAAGAAGACCTGCCATGGCTGCCGGGGGCGTTAACCGACGTCTGACAGGAGGAGGTGATGCAGCTCATCTAATTGACTACAGCCAGCTTCTCAGCACCCAGGGCTGCTGCTGCTGCATCCTACACCATGTTGCATTGATCTGATGGAGACAATGTCTTTCTTCACTCATCTTCCCTCTGAAATTATTTCTTCACTCTCTATCTCTCACTCTCTTTTATCCATAGCCCCACCTCCTGTCCTTCTTTTGGCTCTGCTAATCTCTCCTCCCTCCATCTTACAAGTTGCTATTTCTTCCCCATCAACTTATTTCACTACAAGGGATCTGCACCAAGCCATTAAAACAGATGGATGATGATGAATGGTGATGTAAACAAGACCAGTTCCTCTTTTCATTCTTCCTTCCTTTTCCATGGTCTTGACTTTGTTTCCTTTGATGCACTTTTGAAGTTAATGAGAGAGCCTTCAGGGGAGTTGGGGGTTCCTTTCATATGATTAAGGCCAAGAGCTGCTTCCCTGGCCATCGAACATCAATAGAACAAACCCTGAGGGACACCAATGGGGTTGAACTTGAAGAAACAATGTTTTACTCAGAAGTCAGTAAGTTTCCACTTGTGGGAATCCAATAAAGATACTGGATACTTGTTAGAGATTCCATCCCACCAGTCGCCTTTCTCTCTCAAAGATAATGATGGGATTTTTTGTCTCTCTACTTGGTTTATAGGCTGTGAAAGATAAAGACCCATGGGCAGAGTGACATGTGGCAATTGCCTTTGAAGGAACTTAGAAGAGGCTTTTTAAATAAAAAAACCCCACAAGACCTATGGACTCCCAAAGGTGTCAATTACAGTCGACTCTGCTTGATAAGATGTATCAAGCAGAAACCTTGCTCTCTGCATGATATTGCTTCTTCTCTTGTAGCACTGCAGGACAGTTCGGTTTTTCTCACTTTGAGAAAATCAAGCACCACCTGCTATTTGATGATAGCAATGATGCTAGTACCAGGGACTCCAGGGCAGTGGATTCCCTAAAGTTTACTAGTGGAGTATCCAAACAATCTGTTGCAGCAGACCTACAGTTATGCTCTTGAAAGCACTTCACAGGAGCTATTATCGTAAATGGAGTAATTGCTTTACTAGGGCCTCCGAACTTCCGAGATCAGGGAAAACAGACGTAAAATACCTAATTCTCTTCCTAAAACAGAAATGGCACTATTGCTTTTGTTATCATTTTTAAAAAATCAAGCAGAAATTGCAATCTGACACTGAATGTGTCTCAAACATCAAAAAAATCTCCAATAACACAAGATAAAGTCCCTACATTTGTCACTAGTCTCTATTAAAAAAAAGTTGCTAAGAACTCCACAGTTGTGCATGTTCATGACAATACCAGTAAGGGACAGTAGGATTCGAAACAAGGAGGGGAGAGTGAGCGTTGTTTCTACACAAGTTTCACGATTCTACATACTGCAGCTTTAGCAGAACAGAGCAATGGTCGTGTATGTGCCTTGACAGGCAGTGGAGTGTTTATACCCCAGCATCAAGTAGCCCAAGCAGAAAAGAAGGTCATTGTGACATTTTGATTTTGTCTTAATAATAAAAATCCCCAGAGCAAAGAATTGTGAGTTTGTGGGTAAAAGCTCTAAAACCAGCCTTCATGAATGTCCTTTTATAACATGCGTGAACATTTCAGATGGACAGTGAAATGATGTTTTATCAAGGGGAGCTTTATCAGTTTATATAAACTAATGATAACTAGTAGATCCAAAAATGTTGATTGTCCCTGTGGCTTAATATTGGCTTTTTACCAAACTGTACCAATGACTAAACAGAAATAAAGCAACGAGGAGTTGGAAATAAGCTGCTGAGAATAAGGATAATTAGGATGTGTGTAATTATTGTTCACAATTCATTTTTATTTAGGCCCTTTTAATTTATATTAAATACAATTACATGAAATTCAATTCTGGCATAATGCGGTGCCAGAAGTATGGCTACCCTATACCAATCATACTGTACATCACTTGAATGCTAATGCAATTTATCTTTTTTTCTTGTGATTTGGAATCTGAAAAAAATATTATAATTATTGTTAATACTTTTGTATGTGCCTATTTGCAGCTCATGAAACAGTATTTCTGTTTGAGCTATTTACAATGTATGTCGTACAGAGTAAAATGATGAAAGCTACCACTAACTAATATTAATGGTATAATATTATCTGGCCCAAATTCTGTCATTGTGAGTAATTACTGCCTAAAACATTTTCAGATCGGAGGAACGGTAGAAAACTTTTCATCTAATAACGTTGTGGAGTGGAAAAATATGAATCATCCATATTCCAACATTTTAAAGCTTGTCAAATTCGGGACAAGACTAAGACAGAGCCATTTTTCTAAATAGGACAATTACTGAGATGTATGATGATCATCTTGATCTTCATCTCATGAGACATTCTCTTCCCCCCAGTGGTTACCCTCTAAACCGGTGACTAATGCAGTTCTGGACGGTGATATAAAAACAATACAGCTGATTTGGACGTTTAGGGAGACACGGATACCTGAAGGTCAAGTGGAAAAGGAGGGGGCAGTCAATTTCAAACAACCTTTTGTCAAGTCCTTATTGAAATTCATCAATAAAAATGGGCTGCCCTCAGCCTTTTCAGAAATAAAATTGTCATGCTAATTCTTTTTGATTGCCACAATGGAATGGCAAACAAAATGAATGGCGGTGGCCAGATGCGCTCGCTGAAGCGGAACCCAAGATATTTCATACTGAATTACCCTTGATCGACTTCCCTCATGGATCCCGGTGCAAATTCCGATCAAATGGCCACATGTGTGGAATTCCAATCACCGCTTTGCAAACTCATCGATTTGCATGCGAAAAAATAACACATTAAAAATCCAGATAAATGGCACAACTGCTGAGTGGACCTCTTTTATTCTCACACTGTTTGTTTATACAGTTTGTACTTTTTAGATAGTGAATTAAAATTATAATTTAGACCAGTGGCTCTCAAACATTTTTGGCTCAAGTACCCCCTTTGTCATGTTTCTGAATCCAGGTACCCCCTTTATCCGACTACAACTATTTATAAACAACTATAGAGCGTAATGACGGAATGAGCAAGTGATAACACACATTCTAAAGGATCTCATTTTGTAAATAAGTGGAAATAAACAGTACTTAGTGCAGATGTTTTTTTTTTTCTAGAATTAGTTTTTGATAAAGAATAATAATTACAAAATTTCAAAAATCCATTTTAGTTTTTCAGAAAATTCAGCCGACCCCAAGTTTGAAAAATACTTTACTGGCTCCTGAGTAGATTCATTTCTATAGTTTTTATAATTTCCGGTCATCTCACGCCTGGTGTGGAACCAAGACTGACACTTTATTTGTCAGTGCCGTTGTGTACCCCCAGGGGTACACGTACCACCATTTGAGAAACACTGATTTAGACAATGCTTATCACTGGCGACTGTCTCCTCCTAGACCTCTTCCTTCTGTAAATACTTTTGACATTTCATATGAAACCACTACTACCAGTACTCCATTTTCATATCACAATTGCATTTTCTCCTTAACTCTCTATACATTCCAAAATCTCAAGTCTTCAGCTTAACCATTTTTTTTAGTTTAAATTTTGTCTTAAAACTTCAGCTCTGCATTAGATATATAAAATAATGACTTTTCTCTAATATTTTCATTTACTTTACGTGTCAATCACAGGAGCAGAAATGAAACAAGAAATACTTTTCCCTTAAAGTTTATGTTGCCTTACATTTTTATCCATCTCCTCTAAAATCATTCTCTCTGGTTCATCATTTCTCAGTCAGCCTCTAGTTTGTCTGTCAGCCTCGCTGTCATTCGTCGGCATTATCCGAAGGACCTCGGGGTATTGATTTGACTCGGCTTAATGCTGTCACAGTGATGGAACACATGGGATTCACACATGAAATCTTGACCATCTCTGACTCCTACAACACACACATGTAGGAGATCATGTCTATGACAGATACCACAACACTTTCTAACTACAGGAACAGTGCAGGGGCAGGGCTTCAGGGGGGGCTTAAGGAAGCCGGGCCTCTACCACGGCTCTGGGGAGCTGGAGCTGGAGCTGGAGCTGGAGCCCTCCCATGACTTGTGCCCAGAGTAACATCACCCATCATGCAGATTTACACGTGGGTTATATAGACCCATTTTGTGCATACTAAATTAGGTGCATGCGCCTGCAGGCTCGGTGCAAAACTGGTACTGCTGAGGCAATGGTGCACGGGAGCGGGCAGAGCGTGATCTCAGTCTGGATCCAGTAAAAAGTGACCATAAAAAGCTGTAAATGGACTGATATGCAGACGTGGGATAGTGAGGAGGAGACTTCATGTAGAGATGGAAACTCATCCTTTGAAACTGATCAGAATATGTGAAAATACATGGAAACCCTCGGTAACAGGAGTACAGCAGCCCGCCTACCTGCCCTCATAACAGGTAGTTATAATCATCTATAGACTTCATGCTTTTATATTTTCTTTTGTATAAACACTGGGTTATTCTATCAGATATGTATAAATGTCTGGCCAGTGAACATCTGGCCAGGAGCACACATCGGATGACCACTTGTTTTCAGGAATGCTGCATAGATCCCACAATCGTTCACCTGTTCTTAAAGTGAGTTTCCTTAAATAAGCGGCCGCGTCCTCAGGTAACAAGCTTTCTACATACTACGAACTATTTACGAGCCTTAACAGCGGTTCATTCATTACCATTTTTCAAAACTTTAAGAGTCACATATGTAAACAACATGGTTTCTGCACCGAGAATGCTCGCACACGTCAGTGACATGTCCCGCTGATTCTCTAAGTTCAAACTTATTAAAAACCAGTTGAGGAGCACAGTGGGACAGGGGAGACTGAGTGGACTTGCCATGATGTCCATAGAGAATGAGAAAGCAAAGAAAATGGACATACAGAGAATCGTGGACAAGTTCGCAGAGCACAAGACTCGTTGTATGCCCTTCAAATAGTAGTGAGTAGGTCTAAAGTACTTCATTTTGAAATAGTGTTTGTGAACATGTGGGCCGCTGTGTCAGTTTTACTAAACTAAGCTTGTGGGTGTCAAAATGATGCGGTCGCTATCCGTGGTGCTGAACTGCTTTGAATTTGTGTTGTTTTGATATTAGTGACTAATAAGTGATTAGAGCCTAATGTTTTTGTTGTTTTCTTGTTTTGTTATACTTCATGTCCTTTTGATGGACTTCATAATGACATAGTCGGTCTTCGTGGTGCCAAAGCTTGTAAGCCCCGTTGTTGTGGGGGTGTGTATGTTGTAAAATGATGTTATCATGAGCTTCATTATTTGGGTTTAAAGGGCCCGGCCATTTGCCCTGCCCCCTCTGATTTGTTCCACTAGTGGAACAGTAAATATCTCCATTTGTCCTCCTTCCTCTTTCACAAACTGACAAATGGCCTGCAGGAATTTAAGACAGGTTTTATTTTTTCTTTATAACTTCACTCTGGTTCTAACCGCTGCTGCCCAGAGCTGAAGCCACCCAAGAAGCAAGACTGCATGAGCACACGCACACGCACACACGCACGCACGCACGCACGCACGCACGCACACACACACACACACACACACACACACACACACACACACACACACACACACACACACACACACACACACACACACACACACACACACACACACACACACACACACACACACACACACACACACACATCCTGAGCTTAGTGAGCACTTTTAGTTTTATTGTGTAAATAGATTTAACTTGCCTGTTTAATACATGTTTATACTTTTACTATTTGTTTGTGATTTATGCAAATATGCAATATAATAGGGTTTGTTATGGAGAGTAGATAGATTGAGAAGAATTCACACCCTGGACAACAAGTATATTAATAACTAATTCAGTGACTTAAGACACTTTAAACTCTATCCTAAGTGGCACCTCTTGGCAAATTAATTTAACATTAATAATAATTAATATTATAATTCTTGTCTAACCCCTTACACAAACATAGACACACACTCATCATGCATGCCTGAATGCACGTGTAGTAGCTGGAGACAGCACATGAATGCACTTGCACTTGTAGGATGTGTATGGCTGGTGTGACTGATCACACAAACAAGCACCCACATGCAGTAATGCACGAGCATGCACACACTTTAAAATGTTAGTCACATACACACACACACACACACCATCCTGACACCCTCGATCTGTCTCAGCGTAAACCCAGAGGACCTCGTCTTGGAGTCAGGCAGGCCGGGACAGGACTCCGAGCTCAGCAGAGTTTGAGTTAATCAAAAAACCGGCAATGACAGATTGCCCGCAAATACAACATCTTTCTGAAAGTGTATTTATTACATGGATATGTTTGTTACTTTTCAGGATATTTTCTTTTCTTGGTGAAAGAAGAACTAAGTTTGTTTTTCCTTGGCATAATCTAGGTCAGAGTGCATTTGAGCTAAGCGCTTGAGGGTGCCGTTACTGGAGTTGAGACTTTTTTGGCAGAAAAACAGAAACCCAAAGAAGAAGCTCTCATCTATGGGTCAAAACAAGCTCTTAAGACTGTGCAGAAACTTCTGCCTTTTCCGTTTTTTATTTTACAGCATTCAACAATGGAGCAGCAACAAGTTGTCGTGCTTTTGGTTTTAAAGCCCTGTTTTGCGAGAACCAAAACTGGCTTACTGCCATGCGCCAGTTTTTACTGTCATGCATCAGTTTTTTGTGTCATGCAACACATTGTCCCAGAGTGTCTCACAGTGTCCTACATTGTCCCAAAGTGTCCTACATTGTTCCACATTGCCCCAGAGTGTTCTACAGTGTCCCAAAGTTCCCCACATTGTTTTACATTGTCCCAGAGTGTCCCACACTGTCAGCGATGGTGGGGGAAAACAACCAGGATAAAGAGTGGCGAGTGGAAGGAGGGTGAGTTTTTAGAATTCATAATTATTGTAATAATATACATATTCTCTATGTCGCACACACACCAAGACGAGATGCGTCCATATTTACTTCTGTTTACAAGAACTTTTACAAACTTTACAAAAATAACCTTTTGCATTATAAACCATCTTTTGATAGAGCATGCAATCAAAATTCACTAAAGGTGAGACTTTTCACTATTTTCAGTTATAAACTGCATGATATTGAAACCGTCAGGTTGACAAACGGAGTGTATTATCCTCCAAAAAGTAACAGTAGTGACATGAAGGCTGCAGCGCATTGGAATTTGTTTTAAAGTCACTCAAATATTATTTTTAACAGTAACGTATTACTTTTTGATTGAAGTTATTTGTAAAGTAACTGAGTTACTTTTTGGTTAAAAAACTAAAAACAGTAAGTTGTTTCATATTGTCAGTAACTTGCACAACACTAGCTATGGCAGAACTGAGACACAACTATGAATAAACTCACTTGTTCTTCTTGTTGTTGTTGTGTACACTAGTTAAAATCACAACTCCTCTGTTATTCGTGAACGGATCGGGCTGAAATTTGGTAGTTATAATTTATGGATGTGTACACATCGACGCTCTGAATGCAGCGTTTCCCAAACTGGGGGCATATGAATGTATAACTTACCAATTACTTGGGGTGGAAAGGTAATGGCAGAGCAGAATAATTTTTATTCTGATGCTGAATATTGTAACGCCCCCTACGGGAGGGGCGCAAACCCAGTTTGGGAACCGCTGCATTTAAATAATAAAGATAACTTCATATGTTCTGGGAAGTGACATTAATGTGGCATAAGAAATTGTGAGACTGTCCTAATTGCTAGGTTTAGCTTTAAGACAATAATTATTGGTTTTTACTAAAGAGAGTTATAGAGAAGAGACTGGGAGAAAAACAGAGTAACAATTGAATAAACCAAGAAATAAAAAGAAAGAAAATAGGACATCGACTGAAAACAAGCACCCTAACTCACAACCCTATTCATTTATAAGTAAATAACAATCATTGCCATTGAGATTTTTAGGTTCAGTGGCGTCCACTGAAAATGTAAAAATACACAATGACTAGTTTTATTTCACCTTCTGTACCTTTATTGAAAAATCTAGTTAAAGAACCACAACAGTTGCAACAATAATGACACTTGTTTCTTTGTCATTATTAATGCATCCATCGTTTCTTTTGATCATAGAAGCACATATAAGTGACTCTTGTCCTTGAGCAGAGCATGTCTTGTTTCTGATCACTAAATCTAACAAGGCTACACACTTTGATGCTATTATATTTCCCTGCTATTGCTCTAATAAAACAGATAATTGTTATTTTCTTTGATTGTGTGCTGACTCTCCTCTGTGGCTTCCTGATCTTCTCTTTGTGAAGGGTCCCAAAGGTGATGTCGAGGCCAAAGGCTATGAGCGTTCAGATAAACAACCAGATTCCCTGCAGTAGGCCTCTTAATTGTCTGGCTACAGAGGTGAAGGGACGAGCGTAAGACAGATTTGGCAGGAAGCATTTGTTGGCTGATTTGACCCTGGTGTTAAATGGTGTCGTTCAACCTCCTAAAATTCGATAAGAAGTCTGTCAGAGTGCATGAAGATCTATACACTCATCTGGGTGAATTTCCTGCTGCGTACATGGGTCTCTAACCTCAGATTGTTGTTTTTCAGCACAGTCCCATGATCCTAATGCCTAAAACTCCTCATTATTTACTTCAATTTCCAATGTTACTTGTACTAATTGCTATTTGCACTAATCTCTACAGAGCTACTGTGTCTGCTGCTTCAGTTTATTGTGTTCATGTTTATAGAATAACACCAAACACAGTTTAGGCTGTTTTGGGCATTTGTTTTTAACCTACAGGGTAAATGTTTATTAAAAAAAAAACTGGGAACATTTTTTTTAATCAAACAAACACCAGGAAGGATAAACCTACTCTATATGAAGTTTTATTAGCTTCTGACATCATGCACAGTTCATTTTATTTTTGAGTAAATTTGTGACACAAGGCGGAAGGGGGGGAGACACACTCTCACACACACACAATGACCTTTATGTAACAAGCACTGCGTTTGATTGATTGTTCATGGATACTGTTGTGAAACATGCCTTCAATAACAAAAATAAAACAAATATTAAATTACAAATGGAAATTTCTTTGAATGCTTACTGGCATTTCTTTGTGGATCTGCAGGGTGGAAATAATCAAATTATTTATTATGTTGAACGAACAAATGAGTAAGCACTGATCAGCTGTAACAACGTACTACCCCAAAAGGACAATATTGGATTACTGTGTAACAATTAGCAAAGTGACCCCTCCCTCTCCTGTCTATATTACATTCATGCACCAATTGGGCAACATGAAGCTTACAAAATAGTAAATGACTCCCATAACTTCTGCAATGCAATCAATATTTCACCCCACTTTGTCGTCACTTCATGAAACTGATGACTTCATTGGATAAATTTGGCCGCAGCCCCGCTCTCTTTGAGTCACTAAATGAGCTCAGTGAAGAATGTTGTGCTCTTCTGCATAAACGCTCAAAGCAAAACAGAGTTTATTAAGACCCATAAAAAACAACATTAAAATTCACAACCAAGGGAGTGCAGACTGACCCCTGCAGAATGATAAAGTAGCTTGTGATGCTCCAGTAAAATGAGCATTTTATACCTTCACATCCCCTTCCTTCTATCCAGCCTTCCCTACTGCCAGCCTAAGGCTAACTCTCCAATACCATCCTTTGGCACAACAATGGACCTTGGTCTGAGAGGAAATGTTGTCAGATGGTGAATGACACTTAATTTAACCGCATGCCTGCTTTTCACATTCACAAGTGTTAAGTGGCTGCATTTTTTCTTCGACTGAAGCAGGAGTGAGTTTGACATTGAAGTGTCTATTGTTGAAATGAAAACCTGAGCCAGGAAAATCAAAGTCAGAGATCTCTTTGGAAATCTTGCGGTCGATTTAAGTTTCTTTTGGCTTACTAGGCTGATACCTTTGATTGTGTTCTGCTTTCCACTTACCATGTATAAGAAATTATCTGTACCCAGTGTTGTTCAAGCTATCAAGCTGGAACTGTTGAGAACAGTCGGATCCCTATTGTTAGTCCAACAGATGGTTAAACACATTTCTAGTGACGGGAAGGAACTGCCCATAATATTAACTAATATAACCCTTAAGGTGCATTCATACTGAACGTGACTTCAGCGACTCTGGCGACTAGATTACATTTAAAATCAATGTAAATGACTCAACATTCCAGTTTAGTCCAAGTTTAAAATTTTGAACTTTTCAAGTAAAGTTCAATTGTCAATCGGATGCTGCACTGAGAGGGCTATACATTTCTTCAATGTATGGAGCCAAAAGGAAAGTGGCATACTAAGTATATTTCGAGTGAACTTATCCTTTAGTAACTCTGTAAGTTGAGCATTTAAACCGTAAGTACAAGTGGCGCTGTCTATGATAAGTGTTTTAGACATGGCTGTAGAAGAAGTGTGCAGCCCTCTCAGTGATGCTCCGTCTCTACAGAGACATACTATTGCCCGGTTGTCACATCACTGGAGCAACAAAGCGAGCAAAAAGCGCAACTATGTTCAAGCGACTCATCGTGGGCAACTATAGCCGCTAAAGTCGCATTCGGTGTGAACGCACCTTTACATAACAATAGCAATCTATCACTTTGTATAGCCCTGTCTGTGTCCCCTTTACTCGTCTCAAGCTGAAGCTTTGTAAGAATCTCATTCAATGACGATTTGCTTCTTAACCAGAGCCCCCTGTGAGTCATCAATAGCAACTAATTATCACTACGCTAAGCTAATGGATCAGTAAATGGATTTTTATGTGGGCATAAACGCTAATTTGCTACACTGCAGTGCTGTTTAACAATGCTGTGTTTAGCCAGTCGATCCGAGCCTCAGGGGTGTGTTTGTGTGTCATTAGACTTGGCCAGGGATACATTATGGACCTGGAGGTCTCAGCAGCAAAACAGAACACGGATGAAGGATTGTTGTCCATCTTTGCCCTAATAGTTGTACACAAGAGGAGAAACATTTCAGGAGTGCACGAACGATCAAGTGTCAGGTGTTGCTTGATAGACGTCGCTTTCCAAGGCACCTGATCAATATGGAGGAAAAAAGCATTCATTTTTCTTTGGTTTTTGTTACTTTTGCAATTCTAATTGTAATCACTGCACAACATTTTTTATGTTTAGTTATTTACAACTAAACAGATCATTCACTGAGAAGAAAAATATGTACTGTAAAAGATTGAAATTGAAGTTCTGTTTTGATCTCTGCTGTAAACTCTGAGGTGGACAGAACACCTTAAATTGAGCAGTGGGTAAACCACCAAATGCAGAGCAGTTCCTACCAGTGGACGCGCACTGTAGCTGTTCCCACTCAAAGTTCTTGAAACTAAAATATGGCGCTTAGGAGCCCTTCCATCTTGCAAATTTGACGTCATTTGGACGGTGGGAGGAGCCCTGGTAACACGCCCCGCCCATTTAGCGTACTGTCCTGATGACTTACGTAGCCCAGCTACGCCAAGAACATAAGTATCTTTCCCACTGGAAATTCTTCCAACGGCTTGTTCAGATGTTCAGATCATAGTTAGTACAAAACCACAATATATTTAAACTCAAATATCTAGTTAAAGGGCGTCTCGGCTTTCCTTCACGACGTAACTGCTATTTACAAAGAGAGCTACGCAAGATCCGCGACTGTCAATCATTGTCATATATGACGTGAAAATTTTTCAACCTCAAATAACTTATTTAAAGGAGACATATCATGCTTTTAAATCCTTCCTTTTTACATATGAATCATACAGTTGTGGTCTATATAAAGCGGAACTGCAATGCTTGGGTCTGAATTCCTCATTATTATAGCTCCACAGGCCCCTTTTCTACCCCTTTTCTGATGTGCTTCTGAGAGTAACTCGTTTTGGTGCGGCCTCTTTAAATGCAAATGAGACACTTCATACCCCGCCCCCTCTCCAGGTTGCAGAGGTGACACTCGGTTCAACTCCACCCATTTTTGTAGTTTGATAGAAGAGATACGATTGTCTCACGGCGCAGAAACTTTTTATTCAGACATTATTTACAAAATGTCAACAACTGAAGACTTGTCCATCCAGCCTTATATGTTTGAGCCAGAGTCAGACCCAGCGGAGCGAGATGAAAATGAAGATGATGAACCTGCAGAACCCTAACAAGTGAGCTAACACAAGCACCAAGCTAAAGGTAGCGCCAAGCTAACGTCACGAAATGCATTTTAATACAGTCTAAAACGGCAAAATGAAATGACTAATGAAAACTTTAGACTTAAATAAATCACGTAGGCCAAATCATCAAGGATCTAAAATGAGCACACAGCGCTAACATGTGAAGACGGTGCAACTGCTAATGCTAACAAAACAATGACAGGGACGTCTTATCATCACACTTTTTAGCGTTATTTACAGCTTACCGAAGTGCTCTGTTCATCGTCTCCAAAGATAGAAGGAATTGAACCCTCAATCAGACAAAGTCTTTTGGCAAATCCTTCTTTATACTGGCGAAGCAGTCATCCATGAAGTGCTTCACGCACACAAAAATGACCTTACCTACAGATGTGGGTACATTTCCGTGAAAAATAAAACTCAACCAGGCACTTTGAAAAGGTTCTGATGCTGGGAGACGGTGTAATGAAGCGTGTGGGTTACTACATCCAACAACCGAACATTTTGACTTATCCTCTAGTAACTTCGGTATCCTGGAGCTTGGACTACAAAATAAAAGCGAGAAATAAAAATGGTGGATTGCTCGAAGTGTTGGGCCTGGAGTCGATGTCCCAATTTGGCAGTTCCGCTGCAAATACTGTGACGTTATTGTTCAAAAAACGTATTAGAGAATCGAAACAGATTGAAAAATATGACCAAAACAGAATATAAAGATATCAACCTGAAGAGACTAATTTGAACTTTTCTGTACTTCTAAACACTCTAAATATACAACAAAATACATTTAAGGGCTAAAAAAGTGGATTTAGCATGATATGTCTCCTTTAAAACGAACTTCACAGAAAAATGAGCACTTGAAAACAATGTAAGGTGATAATAACCAATGATCACAGCAGAGTTTAGGTTTGGAAATAAATTATGTGAGCATTTTAACTTTACAGTTTGACCCACATCGCATCTGTTATCATTGAGGAGGTGGGGTTTATGACCTATACTGCAGCCAGTCAGTAAGGGGAGCTCTAAAAAAAAAAAAAGCTTCACTCCACCGGCAAGCTTGTCCCGTCCATTCTTTTTACAGTCTATGGTTGCTATTCATGGGCTACATTAAGACTACAAGCCTTGATGCTCAATTCTGATTTTTTTAATCAGATTAAATTTTTTGTTTGGCACTTCTCATTACCATTTAAAATGTGACCTGCCATGCATCAGATTGCAGTGTGAACTGTTTGCGGCTCGTGGAAGTGTCACCCCATATACTTATTAGGTCCAAGACCTCACTGTCCCTCTCTTGACTTGCTCCATCATGGCTATCATCCATTTTTGCATGGCTCCAGCTGGGCAAGTTGATGTAGTGTGTCACTAAAAAGTGGCATCAACTTATAAAAAGCACATCAAATCTGCATTTGCCGCTCACACTGAGGTTGCATTGAAAAAAATCAGATCTGTATATGTTTCAGGACCACATATGAAAATGGTCTAAATCTGACTTCAAAAATCAAATATGGACCAGATTTGAGTGTTCACACTGCTTCAAAAAAATTCTCACCTGGTTACTTGACCCCCCAAAAAACCTGATTTGGGTCACTTTTTCCTGCAGTGTGAACGTAACCTTAGATTAGGGCAACCATATACCTCCACTTTTCACGTCCTGTCCTATAGCATCAAGGAGGGGGAAAACACACAGAAATATCAGGTATTTATGACATAAACCTTTCAAAAAATGTTCAGCTCAATCCTACAAGGTCAGACATGAGCAGAAAACACACATCTAAATGTAAATCACAGAGAGGTGGTTATGTTTTTTTGTCAGCTTCAGGGCCAGAGTGGGACTCACTTTCAGTCCTGGAGCTTCATACCTCAGACCGGCCCACTTTAGATCAAAACATATTATTATAAAAATCATGTTCTAACCTTACATGTTGAGTCTACAATAGCATGCTGTTCTGTAAAGCCTTGTATTTCAGTGTAATGTTCTAAAATACATCAATTCAGTACAGGTAAGGGTTGCTCCATAATGTAGGATTACCGGTATTTCAAGATGAGCGCACATCTCCAACATTAGTCTTTACAACACGTCCTTTTCAAAATTAGCAGAATCTACACCTATCAATGAAGGCAGTGGTTACAAACCTTTTCTTTCAAAATTTGACTATTTTTAAAATCTCATAGAAAATACTGTACAATTTGCAATCACATATTTTAGAACAGTAATACAGCTCTTTATTAATACATTGCAAAGAAAAAAACGTTTTCTATTTTTCATAATTCATTAAAAGCATTTTATATTAGCATCGCATTTAGGAGAACTAGAATGGATGAACATGAGCTCTTTAGGACATGACCACTACACTTACTTCAGCTGTAGTTAATCACCTGCTTCATTTATTAAAAACAAGATGGCAAATAATATCAAATGCATAGATAAATGCATTCATTACTCAATATTAATTATTCAGAAAAATTGAGTTTTAATTCATATTTTTATTAGGCTGATTTCAAGAGACTGTCAACCAAGAACCAATGCATATGTATGACTAATCATTAGTGATTTGAACAGTCAAAGCACAGAACATAGCTCAAAGCTGATAAAATTACAGAAAGCTGTGGCATATGCAAAGTTATTTATTGAAGGTCCAAACATGTTTGAGCCCCAAACCCCAACAAACTTTTGTCCAGTTTTGAGGGGCTGGCATGTCCACTAGATAGGATGTATAGCAGATCTTTTATAGATCTTTCATAATGTGAGAGTAGGTGGAGCTGAATTACTACTATATGATGTAGATATTGGAAGCTGAAAATGAAAAACCCACGGAAATCAACACATATCCCCCTCACTAAATTGGCCATATCTCATCAGTATTCATCCTATAAAACAAAAAATGCACAGTTGGCCTATTAAAAAAAAAATTAAAAAAAATAAATTTTTTGAGACCAAAGTGCACGGGCCATTTGTTGAAATGAGATGGAATGACCCATTAATGAAGTTGAAGAATAGCAGGTCAGAGATCAGTGTTGGTCTCGCCTGGTCTTGATGGAAAATCCTGAGTCTGGCCAGTCCGAAACCGAGACACGACCAAGTAAAAATGCCCTCGAGTCTGAGACAAGACCATAACCGCCAAAATGTTGTCTCAGGACTGGTCTTTAGTACTACAACATGAACAGAAACACAAAGACTGAATCCAAACATAATCCACTGGTAACATGGACACTCAAGCACTAACAGAAAGTAAAAAACTAAAACCAAATTAACTCAAAGGCTAATCAAAAAAGTATAATGTGGTACATTTTTACAACAGGTTTAGATCAGCATGTTTTACATTGATTTTAAACATTTTCAACTCATTTATAACATTTGAAAAAACATGGCTTTCTCTTTATATATCTACACTTAGGAATGAAAAACTTTCCCAAACAAAACTGAGTTTTACACATAAACTTTATTTTTATTCAATTACATTTTAGGAAGCAGAATCCTGACCCAAAACCTAATCTTTTGTGTGCTTACATGTAAAAAAAAGAAAAAGAAAAAAAAAAAGGGTCATAGGTAAGGTAAACATTTGATGTCCTATTTCATACATGATATGTGAAGACTGATTAGCTGAAATCTTACCGACACCCACATATAAAGAGATATTACTTGTATTTGAAGTTAAAAGTTGAAATAAATGATTCGAAAGATATTACTGACATGAAGTAGTAAAAAAGTCTTATTATTCAGCTTTAGAGCCATCATCTAAATGCACTAATTATATTTTCTGACCCGCTTCTTGTTTTTTAGGGTTCTGAACAGGGCGCAAATCTATTGCAGGACAACACACATAACTTACACTCCCATGTACAATCTAGAGACTCTAAGGGCCTATGCTACGAAGCTTGATAATTATATCCTGGTTATATCTCCGTTAGCGAGCTTCACATAACCAAACATTCTCAGTCAGACAGAAGCTGTCCTATGAATGTAGATTACAACTCACTAAGTAAAGCGAGGTCATTTCAGCCTGGTTATGTGTGCGCTCTTGTGACAGAGGTGGAGATTACGTTGTCAGACCAATCACAATCACGGAGAAACTGGAGAGCAACTAACGTCACAATTGAAGAATAATTCCTTAAAAATATGAAGAATTGAAATCCATGATTCAGACCAAAGGCTAAGGCAAGCTTTACACTGCTGCTCCGCTCCCAACACCCCCCTTCCCGGGGTCGTGGACCAGGTTATCTCGCTGCTCCCTCTCCGCTCTACAGCATCACGTTGACGCCGTAAGTCCTGGTGCAGAAACATATACCAGGCTTTAGTTTAAAGAGCCAAATATTTAGCAGATCCAGCTCCGGAATCTACTCTTTTTTACTTCTTCTGTTTTTCTTCTTTGTTTAAATCCACCGTGTTTCCTCTTCCTCTTCTTCTCACTCTTTTTGTCCATCTTCACCTCCTGCAGCTTGTTCATCTGCTGCAGGCAGCTGACATTTCCTTCAGAAGCTTCCTGCTCTGCTTCATGGTGAACATTCACTCGTGCCTTTGCTCCATTTTCAGCTCCAGCTGTTGATGCTCCTCCTCCACAGAAGTGCATTTTTCCATCCAGGCTTGTTGTTCCTGGATGAGCTTCCTCGATAAGAATGATTTGTTCCTTCAGCTACATCACCTCCTGCTGAATGTGGTTTTGTGCTCACTTGCTTCCACGAGCTCCAGTTTTTTTTTTTTTTTTGTGGTTTCTGTAAGTGTGTTCTCCTGCTTGCTATTGTTTTCCAGCTTTTGTTTATAAAAGGTAGCCCAGACCTTCTTCTGGTGTTTGACCCAGGGACCCTTGGTGGGCTGCTGAGACCTGTTTGAATAAATTGTTAAAAATGTCTGTCTAATGGATATCTGCAGTTTATAGACTGCTGACAATCGCAGTTGAAGAACTTTGTAGGTCTGTGTGATTTGATCTGCTTCCTTAGAATCACTTAAGACTGATTAAAAAGGCACGGAGCTATGGCACCATGGAATCCATTGGTTCCCAAAGCTAAACTCTTAGTTGCCAGCTTCTAAAATGGAATGCAGCCTCGTCTCCTATGGTATTCTGGGCGGTCTACGCGGTGTGTTAGCCCAGGGTGGCTCGTCGCCGGCCGATATGCAGGTGGCTGGGGGCTGCTGCATTTTATCAGGTGCCGGGACCATGCGCCGTTTGGGGCAGTGCGGCCCTGCTGGGTGGTGGCTGATCTGTGGGTTGGGGTCAAGCTCTCTCCCGGGGTTCCTGGCACCAGTGGGTGCCCTTGACTCCTACCATTGGTTCCCGTGAAAAAAGAAGGACCAATGGTAAACGCTAACTACTGCACACATTGAGTAAAACCTCAGATAATGATTACATTATGTTTGGGCTTGAAACCCAGAAATCCCGATTCCCGTTGCAACTTTAGTATCTTCATAAATTATTTTTGTTGTTTTGTTTTTTTTGCTGAACCGAACTGCTTGCTGCCTGCCACTTAACAGACAGCAGACCGTGGCCTGAAGGATGGAGCCACTGAGAGGGATACACATCCCCCCATGGAAGCAAAGGTAGCAGGAGAAATCAAAACTTGATCTGACTTTAACATAAATACATACACATAATTAATACTCACTACACCTCCCCATATATACACAAGCACACACACACACACTGACTGATACGCTCAGACACCACATCTTATCACAAATTCTTTTACTCTCTCTATTTCCTCCTTCCTTTACCCTCTTATTCCTCTACCTTTTATTTTGACAATTTATTTTAAATTGTTATCATATTGAATGAACCTTACGTTTTAACGGTGTGTGAATGGAAAGAGTATGGAGGTAAACTTCTTCCTGTTTGGTTATAGATTTATAATAATACCGCACAGCATTATTAATTTACCTGGCACCTCTCTTCTTTATAATAAATAAAATCATAACCTAAGGTATAAAAACCCACTAACTTTCTTCATGATAGTGTTACATTACCAAGCCTTTACGTTATGTTTATGTTTATGTCTGCTATTTGTAAATGTTTGTTGTTGTATGGTAAAATAAAGATTAATATATCAAAAAAAACTAATGAAATTTAAAAAAAACGCACCCGAAATGAGAAATAACACAAAAAACAGAACTCACAAAACTCTTTGTTCTTTTCTGTGCCAATGTTCAGATTGGTCATTACTCTAAATACTAACATTAATGTTAATAATCGGATCAGACAAACACATTTTTGTGCCCCCAACTGCTAAACTGATAAAAGTTGTCCATATCATTTTATTTTTTATTTATTTCTTTATTCAAGTAGGGACAGTACATATTAATGAACATTCAAAAAAATTTAAATATGCCAGATTGTAGCCAACGGCTAATTTCCATCTGTTGTCCCTAGACAGGCTGATGTAATAAAATGTTACACTTAACAATGAGACATGGCGAGACACAAAACAATATATAAAAGGATTACATCCAGGACAAAGAACATAGGGATCATAAAATGCAGTAACTTTTCATGTCTTGAATGAGATCAACAACGAATGAGAGGAAACTGCTAAGACTTCAAAGCGCAAAGTTCCTCAGCTGATAACGGCAAAGCCGAGCCTGGATGGTGACGAAATGTCTATGGACATTGTTGTCCTTGAGGGCCAGTACCAATACCAGGGGAGACCCAGGCAAATAATAGTCAGATTTTGTAGATTTAAGGACAAGCAAAGCATCCTTTCTTAAGCTTGTAACTATGTGTACATCAAAGAGGATTTCACTGACATTGTCAGGAAGAGGAGGAGAGAGCTACTACCACCTGATGTTGCGTAACCCTAAACCGAGATCAGCGGCCAGACAGACGTAAGCATCCTTGCATCTGGTGACTGTTTCAGGCTTTATTCATCTCATGTTGACGCCAATGAATTTACCTGGATATAACCATAAAACGTTTTCCATAACTTATTATAAAATCTGTAGTCTCAGAAACAAGGTCCATGAGATTGAACAGCTGCTTACTGGTGTGGTGGAATTTTTCACGCTCACATGCTGCCTTAGAATAAAAAACTGCTGACTTCTGCTTTCCACAGAAGGGTGAAGGAACCCAGCTGGCATTTTAACGTCGAGTCACTGTTGAATCATTGTCCGGTGGCAGTATTGGATAACTGTTGAAACTTGTTTAGATTTTGCAAATCTAATCAACGTTGAGATAGCAACATCATTCCTACGTCACGTTACTCAACATATGTGAATTTGCTAACATTGAATCAATATTGACTTTAGTTTAGATTGTGCAAATCCAATCGTCCTACTTTTCAACAAAGTTTGAATCACTATATATCTTTGTTTTCACTAGCCTACAAATTTTGGCACTAGGAGTGGGGTCCTTAATTATTTGGAGGATCTGAGACAAGGAGGAGGCCAGCCTGGAGTTGCAGTCGAGGTTCTGTGACGATTCTTCTGGGATCCAGACAGTGTAAGGGCAGGATTGGAGGACAATGCACTCATCACCACCAACCACACCTGCAGGATTTCAAGTAACTGGAGTTGAGGTAAGTCAACACCGACAGCAGCACGTGGAGGAAGACTTCCAGGCCTACTCCTATGCACTCTCCCATGTTTTACTTTTAGCCTTAAAACTAAATCCTCATGCGGTGGCAGATGCTGAAATTGTGGTCAGAGACCAGTTCATAGAGGGTGTGAGAGATTCTTCTCTTAGGTGAGCAAACTTTGTTTGATATGCGCGAGGAAGCCATAGCCTGGTCCTTTGAAGACAAGCCATGTAACACAAAGGGTGCTAAGAGCTGGAAGGTAGTAGGTGACAGTAGGCCTGGGCCAATAATCGATAAATCAATTAACCAAATGGTAAATAAAATGAACTCGATAAGTTTGCCGGCCTCGTTATATTGCCACATTCATGCGTATTTGGCGGCGCGCCTGTCGGCTGCAGAGGCTAGTGTTAGGAACAGATATTAAACAGCAGATAACTCAGTCGGTTCTAATAATTTCTCAGAGAACCTGCAGCGTAATTACTCTAAAATAGTATACCACCCCCATGCAATCTTAGATTTATGTCACTCAAACTGCTACAGTTTGGTAGATGCCGCAACTCTGGACCTACTACGTAGCTTTGGATTGATACGCCGACTACACCCAGCGGCCTGTGAAGCAGCGGAGCCTCTTACCCACGGTGTCCGCCAGCGGAGGAGATGTAAGCGGTGTGATCAGAAGCAGAAGCGGGGATGCCGAGCGGGGCTAGCAATTAATTTAAGTCTAAGTATTTTGTTTTCCTCCTTTTGCCTCCAAAAGGGCTGGATGACAAGGGAGTTCACCCTCAGCACCTGTGTGTTTGTTCTATAGCGGAATGGACGGGGCAAACTAGAAGCTATTTGGTTCATTCTGTT
The DNA here is from genome assembly GCF_900634775.1 of Gouania willdenowi. Lineage (NCBI taxonomy): Eukaryota > Metazoa > Chordata > Actinopteri > Blenniiformes > Gobiesocidae > Gouania > Gouania willdenowi. The sequence continues at coordinate 26,532,391 of NC_041050.1, forward strand.
TGGTTTAAGACTGAATGAAAACGGAACATAATGAAACAGGGGGAGGCGGGGAGGCGAGCATTTTTGTTTACAAATGTTCTAACTGGATTGGAAATGTTACCTGTCATGGAATGTACAACTATATACCTCTGTGCCTCAATGTTTAATATTTATTGCAAGTGCCATTTTGTTTTTGAGAGAGACTTGATAAACCATTTTATTTATTGCTTTGATTGTGTGTGGTTTTGCATTTCAGGTGTTTTTTTTTCTTAACAGAGACAGGGTCTATTTTATTGTTTTTGTTTGTTATATTTATTAAAGTGCATTTTTTTGCTAACATAGACTGAGTCCTTTTTATTTTAATTGTTTGTTTTATTTGTTTAAAATATTTAAAAGTTTTGGCATTCCAACTACGATGGTAAAAAATACTAATGAGAAATACAAGTTGAGTGCATTCGAAAGGGTGTACTTGCATTTTTATGATATGTTATCATTACATTAGTGGTTAATTTGGTCTAAAAAAAATCCGGAAATTTTTGTTGAAAGGCAATAATTTGTGGGACAATATATCATCCAGTAAAATCTGTTATCGGCCAGGCCTAGGTGTCAGTGGAGAGAGTCAACATCCCGGTCACCCCCAGAAATAGCAGTCTACCCCTCTCGATGACATTGTTAGGGTGGTCGTTGAACAGAGCAAAGCTGTGGGGGAGCTAACTGTTGCAATGAAGGAGGGCCTTGCTTTCAGGGAGAAACCTCACAAGACATGGGTGGTAGGCCTAAACTTAAACCTCTATTTACAGAAGATGTGAAGCCCATTTGCTTTAAATGTGAAGGGGTGGGACATACAGTATTTCAAGGGTGTATGCAGCGCATGCCAGGAGGCCAGCCTTCTGCAACAAGTGCATCAGTTCAGGAAAAGTAGTTTCCTCAGTTGCCAAAAGCCGGGCAATCCGAGGTGAGGCTAAAGGCTCTGAGACTGAGAGGTTTATGGAGAGGGCTGTGTGTAAATGTAGGGAAGTTACAGTCAAGACTGGTGAGGTACCAGTTAGATGCCTGTTGGATACAGGAAGTGAGGTTAGCAACATTTCTGAGTCTTTCTTCAAACAGCAGCTGTTAGGTAGTGAGGAGGATGTATTTCCCGCAGCCAAGTGGTTAAAACTAACCGCGGCAAATTCTTTGCATATCCCTCACATTGGGTATGTTGAACTTGACGTGGAAACTATGGGGCTGAACATACCAGAGTGTGGGTTCCTAATTGTCAAAGATCATATCCAAGAGGAAACGAGAGGTGAGAGCAAAGAGTTAAACCAGTCATGGACACAGAGTCATCAGGAAGCAACTCACGGTCTCATGGGGATGAACATAATCAAGAGATGCAAGCAGTTGGTTACAGCAGAGTTTGACACAACCCTTAAGGGAGAGCTGGATCCAGATTGGGGGGAAGTGTTTCAGCGAGTACAGACATGTGAGGTGCGAGAAAAACAACCACAGCCAAGCTTGCAAGCAGAGATGTTGTCCGAGTACCTGCTGGTTCTGTAGCCACAGTTTATGCAAAGGGCCTCCAACCCATGTCTGATGATAGCACCTGTCTGTTAGTGGAGCCAGCTAAGACCCCATTGCCAGGTGGTCTTGCAGTTCTTCCAACAGTAGTAAAGGCAATTAAGCCTTAGTTCCCTGTAATGGTAGTGAATTTCTCTCAGGAGGATGTGTGGTTGTGTCCCCGGACCAGGTTCGGCGTTCTGTCTTAGGTGGAGTGTGTTGACAAGGATCAGACCGAGGTACGCTTCCAGCGTATATCAGCTGACCAGGAAGAAGTCACGGTAAGCCAGAAAGGAAGGCAGACATCAGACCTTGACCTTCAGGAAGTGCTAAACAAACTGCTCCAAGGAGGCACCGAAGAGGAGCAGGCTAAATTAGCTGCGCTTTTAGCTCAGTATGCTAATGTGTTTGCTCTCCAGGATGAAGACTTGGGTTACACAGACCGAGTCAAGCATGAGATCCTTCTGGTAGATGATGCACTTGTGGCCCAACCCTACCGCCGCATTCCATCCACACAGTATAACGAGGATAGAGAGCACATGACAAAGCTTCTTAAGAAGGGTGTAATCCAGGAAAGCAAAAGTGCTTATGCTTCTCCAGTGGTCCTAGTTTAAAAGGCTGATAGCAGTCTGCCACTGTGCGTGGACTATAGGTAGCCAAATTCTAAGACTCGACGTGATGCTTTCCCATTACCACGGACTGATGAGTGTTTTGATGCCCTGCAGTATGCACAGATCTTTTCAACTATCGATCTCGCTAGTGGGTATCACCAGGTTGCTGTAAATGAAGAATGCAGGTAAAAGTGTCACTTTTTGCAGTCTGAGGTGTGCTTCCTAGGTCATCAGATTTTGGCTAAGGGCATAGGGACTGATCCTGGAAAAATAGCTGCAGTACAGCAGTGGAAAGTTCCCAGTACAGTGAAGAAACTAAGATCATTCCTAGGTTTCTGTAGTTATTACTAGTTATTAAATTCAACCAAGTAAATTCAAACTGAATTTATTAGTTTTTTTTATTGCTTATAAGCTTTTGTTCATGTACTCTTATCATGCACCAAACAACACTATAAGTAATTAATAAGTATTTATAACTTGTACAAATACATTGCAGTTCATAGAAATAATAATAATAAAAAGGCTTCAGTATCGCGATATTACCCGTGATACTTTGTCTGGTATAGTATCGTGGTTACTCATTTTGGTATGGTGACAACTCTAATGGTTGCTGTCCAGGGGTGCTATTGTGCTTGTTAGAGATGGATCTTTTTTTGTGTTACTATTTAGGTGATGATAATAAGAGATCAGTTTATTATTGTTTGAACTTTACCCTAAAGCAAAATACCAAAAACATGTAACAACCAAACTTTATGAACAATGTTTGAAGCCTTTACAGTTTGACAAGTTCAGTATTTATTGAAGAATAATGACTCTAGCCCCAAAAGACTGATTTTGTCTAACTTGCACAACTATTTCAGGTTAACACTTCTTATTTTGTAGCTAACAATAGCTATCAATACTTAATGATGAGTTCATTTACTGACAAATTGCTCAAACTGAAAACAGTAAGTTATACAGTCTTTTCTGATTATTTTGGTTTAAACAAAGACACAAAATGATCACACAAATATGAAAAGTAATTTGTACATTATGCTATAAAAAATGTACTAAAGTACCAAATCTACCACACGTATATATATATATTTGTATACTTTTGTCCATTCAAATTACCTCAAATAACTGTGTCCCTCAGATGAAAATATAAATCAAGTGCCTGGGACAAGGTGGATGGGAACTCCAAGCTTGATTCCACCATTATTATTGAGCACAAATCAAACATGTCCACATCACATGGGACTGAACTAAAAAATGTGCAGCTGTCTTTACATGTGGTCAAATCTCAGTGGAACAAGACATTCTTCTGCACCCCAAAGGAGAGGGCTATGTTCATGACATGAGGAATCCCACTGGGCATGTTGGTATTCTTGGAGGGCCTTATATGGTGAGCATGCCAAACACTCCAGATGTCATTTAATACCCCCTGCTGAAGAAACAATAAGGATTAAGTCACAGCTGGTATGCAGTGCATTATGGCCTACAATAAGTGAAATATAGTCTCTATTATTCTCTACATGCCTTTGCAGTGGGTAAGAAAAAAGTTTCTGTTTAGAAAAAAAAAGCACCTTAAATTGCATTGTGATGTGTCTTATTTTCACAACAGTCTAAACCAGTGGTTGTAAAACCTTTTTCAGCAAGTACCACCTCAGAAAATACTTAGCGTAGTAGGCCTTAGTATTCATAAAAACAAGGTATTATTTAAAGTGTATTTAATATTGTTGGCCACTGTAACATTACATACAGTTTGAACAGTAACACTGTGTTTAAATATAGGAAAATAAAACACTTAATCTTTTTAAATTGTATTTATAATTATTTAAGCGATTCTTTGGCAGACCACTAGTTGAATCAGTGGTCTCAAAAATCAATACATCACACACATTAAATAAACAAACTCGCAGTGGCTTAAATCTCTAAGATTACATGAAGGTAATGCAGAGGGTGCAGTGTCTGGGTTTCTTGCTGTGATCACAATATAGGCTATTTACCTGAATGAGTGGCATGAAATAGAAATATGACAGAGCTTTGTCAACAAAATCCCCAGCGAAGAATCCCTCATCTTTCAGTTCTGCTAGAAGCGTGATCCAGGGTTCGATTCCTTTTTTTCTCATCACTCCCCACCAGCTCTCAATTCTGTGGTTTGCGGCACTTGCCCCTGTGATGTAGCTTCTCTCCACTGCTTTGTCGTCCACGTCATTTGTTCGCAAATACCTCTGAATGTCTCTGACCACTATACTGTACGTTCTTAGTACCCATGTCAGTTTGTACAAGCCTGGGCAGCCCCCATGCAGCGCTCCACTGCTTCCGCAAAGTACTGTCGATAACTTTCGGGTTGCTGCGAGTGAGGGTGGCCCGCAGCCAAATTATGTTGCATGAGAACCGCCATTAATGCATATCCCATATGGCTTCATATATGAGTCTATGTGGCACACAAAGTTAGGTCCCTGAGCAAAATATTGCCTCCTTCTGAGACGTCTGGTCTGGTGAACTTGGGAACCAATGGGATCCAGTAGAGAGAGGAGGATCCTGACGTCTTCTTTTCTGATAGAAAGACCGTGTTGTTTACACTTAGTAGACATCCACTGGTAACCGTGATCCTTTGCAGGGCCTTGCAGTTGGTCAACAATAAAATCTATCTCGGAGTCCAAGTCATACGACCGCCGGTAAAGCAACCTGGCTCTCAATATTCTGTTTAAATGCCTCTCAGTAATAATGGTTCCTTGCAATGCCAGGCTTTTCAGAATGTCTTTGTAGCTCATTCCCAGCCTAAAATAAAATGTTATCATACTATCCCTGTACATTGTGTTACTTTAGCCCCTATGCTACCTTAAAGACCTTAGAAAAGGTGGGCTCGATATGCTTACCCAGCTGTCCAGGAATGTTATTAATATTATTAATTAGTATTTCGTGCACACATTAAACCTACTTCGTGGCCACAAATTAGTATTTTGTGGCCACAAATTCTTATTTTTTTACCATGTCATGTCTGCGGCTCCGCCCAAAACATTTCAACAATCATTATTATGATAAAAACTTTAGATTAAATTCTAGTATGAATGGTGGAGATTTCACATATTTTCCTAGACTCATAATAAATGCAAAAGTTGTGTAGCTTTGATTTCACCACTGTGAGTATACAAAAAGTGGAAAGTCTCCTAAACAGTCAACCTGAAACTATGTCCTCTGGTCTGGATAATATTGATGGCTGGCTTTTGGAATTAGCTGTGAACTACGTGTCTAAGCCCCTCTGTCACATTTTCAATAGGTGTTTATGGTGTGGCGTGTTTCTATCCCTGTGGAAAGTGTCAAACATGATTCCAATTCCAAAAAATAAAAATGCTTTATTGAATGGAGGAACTAGCAGATTATATCAGTATGTTACCTGTGCTTTGCAAAATGATGGAAACTATTGTAAATGACAAAATTAACTGAAATGATTTTGTTGTATTTTGTTGAAAATCACTTGCTCACTAAATTCCACTGCCACAGTTCATATGACTGACAAATGCTATCAAGATTTGGATGAAGGCAGCTTGGTGGGGGTTATTTTCTTAGACTTCAGCGCTGCTTTTGATTTGATAGACCTTGACCTTCTAATTTTTCTAAGTTTTTTTTATTTTTATAATGGCTTCTTCTCTGATAGCTCTGTGGTCTAAGTCTATAACTCTATTAATAAATGGGATTTGTTAATAATACTGACTGTAGCCCTATTGTCACAAAAACACACGATTTGCTTCCTAACAACGTTTTCCCCACAAGAGTCAGGCTATCACTATGGGGTACAGGAGAGACCAGAAGCGGAGCTTGGACCTGCCTCCTGAGTCTAAGCTTACCGTATCCTGAAGTTTGGCTACAGATTTGGAAAGGTCGAAAAGCCTGGAAATGAAGGAGCGACCCTGGGGAATAACACGTATGGTAAAGTTGAGATGCCCGAGCAAAGAAAGCAACTCTCTCTTGGTAAGTTCTACCGAGGCCTGAGCATTTTGCATGATTTCTCTGATGCGTTTGATTTCTCAAGGAGCAGGGAGGCCTGCATTAAGTTACTGTCTAAGGTTACTCCTAAAAATTCGATGACTTTGAGTGGTCCTTCTGTTTTTTCTTTGGATAACGAAATGCTAAGAGTGCAAAGCAGTGTTTAAGTGCCAAAATACATTGGTCAGGATAGTCCACTGGCAGAAAGTCATTGAGGAGGTGAAGCACAAAAGGCAGTTTGTAATTATTAAGCAAGATCCAGCAAAGGGCTTCTGACAGGGTATCAAACCCGAAGGTGAGCTTGACTGAAAAATATATTTTTTCTCTCCATTTTATGAAAAATAAATGCCATTGTGAAAGGTGCAGAGGCAATACTTTAAAGGTGTCCATGATGTCTGCTTTAGCCAGCCAAGCGCCCCTGCCTGTTTTTTTAATGAATTTAATGGCGTCATCAATGAAAGCATAAAACAGGAAAAAGGGTGCCAAAGGAATGAGACTATTAATACTTTGAGTTTTATCATTATGGGGAGACGACAGATCGATGATGAGGTGCTTTTTTCCAGAGTATTTTCGGGTTGCTATGCCTATCGGGTTAATACGGGTAGCTGGAAAGGAAGATTTCTCAAATGGCCCAATCATGAATTCTTTTTTGATTTCTTTTTCCAGTAATGAGTCAACTATCTCAGGTCCTTTCAGTGTGGATTGTAATTTTTTGCAGGTAAAGGACATGACATCATCATGGCCTGCCGGAGTGAATGTTGGCGCATGGGGAGAAGTAAACACATTGCTGGGCCCGGGAAGGAAGCTGCTAGAAGCAGCTGACGCCATTTTCAAGTCTTGGATACAGGAGCTCATGCTGGACAGACTGGATGTTGCCCAGAGCCGACAGGACGGAGTCGAGTTGGTGGGCTGCGAAGAGCCGGAAGAGCTGAAGTTGAAGCTGCTGCAGCGGGGTTGGTGGAAAGGTGCTTTCTTTTCTCCGTGGCTTTCCTAGGGAGATTAGCTGGGTTAGTTTGTGTTGGTTGATTGAAGGGTGTGGCTGGCTTGACGTCTGTGACCTGCCTGAACAACCGCTATGCTGAATTTGTGCTAAGGTTGAAAAAAGGCTCAAAATACCCCCAGCCTGCGAGCCAGATAGCAAAATAATAGGTGACATGTAGGAGGTAGCAGCGCACCTTTGGATGAGAGATCATCCATGCTCAGCAGAGCTAAGAGGGAGAGGAGGAAAGGCGTATACGAGACAGAAAATGGCGCTACGAACGAGAGTTGATGTTCCCAGCAGCTCACGGCAGCGCGCACTTAACCAGAGCATGTGTGGAACTCATGGATAGTTTGGCGATGGTGAGATAAAACGATAAAAAAAAAAATGTCCGGGAGGAAGAGGAAGTTGCATGTGCGCAAACTGACGGAAGAAACTTGGAGGAATGCCAAAATACAGTAAGAAATCCATTCAACTCTGACCCAGATAGCAAAATAATAATAATTTTGCCATCAAAAGCCTGGTCTCAGTGTTTTTTTTTTCTTCCTGTTTTATATAAGGAAACAATGTTCAGATGTTAGAGTTGTCACTAAAGCAAAAAAAAAAAAAGCTTTAAAGTCAACGACAGGGTTTTTAGAAAAAGGCTTTTTTCTCAGCTTTTTGCTCTGAAACTCATGATTTGTGTAAAACTTGCTCTATTCAACAGCTGCTTACAAAAGAACAACTTTTGATGAAAGTAGAGGCTTCAATCTTTCAGAGTCTAGTGTCAGATTTCAGATAGTCATAGTGGAAAATTTTCTGTGGGTCTTTAAAATCAGTCAAAATGCTCAAAAACAGCTGGCACTGGGGGTGGAAAATCTGAAAATGGTTGGCATTGAATAGGTTAATACAAGAGCTATTGGGGTAGGCTGGATTATTTTCTGATACAGCACTGATATGAAGCTGTACGGACACAAATGACGAAAAAATACATTATTTAAAACTAAGTGAATTAAAAGTTACTTTTTCCAGTAACGCATTACTTTTTGCTGTAAGAAATCAAAAATAGTAACTGAGTTACTTTTTGCATGAAGTAACTCACATTTTTTCATTAACTAGCACAACACTGCCCAGAACAAGGCTGCTCGCCTTCCTTTGAGGTGTCCCTATTCAGGACCAGCATCACTGATGTGCACTGCACATTATCATGGCCCCTCATTGAAAGTAAAATTATGATAATATACTAATATTCATAAAGAATATTATTTTAACTGGCAAAGCAAGATTATTTCAAGAAAAGATCAAATACTCCCATCATATCCAATTAATACTCGACTTGCGTCAAACTCCAACTTAATCACCAATGATCCTAATACCAACTATTGACAAATGTCTGTCCTTTTTTTTTTTTAGTTTTTCTCTTATGGAACAAATTACCTGGGGACCTGAAAGACAACTTTACGCATGTTCAAAAATGCTTTAAAAATCACTATTTCTACCAATTTTGAGGTATATATTATGTATTTTTTTTTATGTATTTGTTGGTGTAATGCAAATGTGTCTTGATGTACCTTTTCATGTAATGTTTCTGTATATTTTAACTGTTTTTTGTTTTGTTTTACTAAATTATGTTCTAAAATGTTCTAGAGTATTGCTTTTTTGTTGTTATGGACCCCAGGAAGAATGTCAACCACAACGGTAGAAAGTAATGGGGATCCAACAAAAAAAATCAAATCTCCGTTCAAAAGCAGCAGGTAGAACTTCAAGAAAATGTGATGCTGGTCCTTTCACGCAGATATGGAGATCACAGAGGAAGTAATCACTAACCAAACAGAGCACGGCCAGTTATTCTGCACAGTTCTTATCCTAGATCCAGATTATTTTCCACTGGCCTGATGAGCAACACAGCCATGACGGTGAGTCAAATAAAAGAGACAGTTTATTTATGGTGAGCACAAACCAATGGAGTGATAAGTAGCATGAAATCAAAGGTACGAGGATCAGTTGGAAATTGGTATTTTAGCAAAGCGGATCACTGCTGACCTGGAAAATAAACACACACACATAAAAATAAACACAGCAATGTTTTAGTGATTTCTGAGGACTTGTGCACAATCTCAGTATACACAAAATTGTAACTACAATTTGCCTAATTACTGGGGATGTATGGCATCCTCACTATTGTACTTTACAATAGTTTTTTTTATTTATAACTTGTCCACCAAATTAGTCAAATTTTACTGAAAAGGGTATCCCAGCGTATAGAATACTAAGGATACTTCAGTTATGTTCTGCTGTTTTCGTAAGCTGAACGGTTATTAAAACATTTCTTACATCTGGCTCAAGCCTGATATTTATATAGATATTCATAACACAGAGCTGTTTTTTCACCCTATCTGCCTCTGTTTGTGGTGTTTTAGTTGATCATTGTGTATTAAAGAGAGAAAACAACATGATGACAAGAATTCTGAAATACATTTAATCACATATTAATTGATTTTCATTACAGAATTTGACCTTAGGAACCTAATGTAGTTCTTACGCAGTTTCAACATGATTCTGCCCCATTATAAATATATCTGTTTATTAAAGAAAAGACAAGAGAGAAATCAAAAGTAAAACCAGCTTCTAATAAGATTTCACATCTGGATTTTTTTTTTCTTTTTGACATAAGGTGAACTGCAGTCTGGGCATGTGCGAAAAATATACAAGAATATGAATAATGCATTGGATAGGACCTAATTCACAGTGTATCTCTGGATGTACACACACAGGCATAAACACTTACACACTCCTCCTCGTACAGGTATGTACACTCATGCGCGCACACACACAGAGACACACACTAATCAACCCCATCTGCTAAATGTTGCCAGCATTGTGTAAATCTTCATTGACCTACAAAAACAAAAACTACTCCTCTAGTCTATGTTTGCACCACATTAATGAAAAGCACAAGATAGAAGCCAAGTCATCCAAGTGTTCACATCTCAGAGACAGCATATACTCTCATTTCTGTCCGTGTTAACTTCTTTGACTTTCATGCTTTCTCCCAAAGTCTTGTCCTGTGTGTGTATGCTGCAATGTCGGCCACTACGGCCTCGTAAAATCTCACCCAACCGAATGAGAGGAAGTTACTAAAGGCCAGGATCCAATGGACAACACGGCCTGGCTAAACTTCAGTGAAGTCACATCTCTTTAGCAGAGTACGCTCATAAAAGGAACTTGGCAGAGATATCACCCGAGACAGCTTCATGAGGGCGATAGTAAAAAAAAAAAAAGATGAAAAGGCTGACTTTTGAATATTATTTGATAAGTTTAAATCAAACTGTAGGCAGTGACTGACAAAAAAAGCTCCAAATGCCATGTTGAGTGTTCTGTACTCTGCCCTGTACATACCAGTTCCTCACAGGGATTAGGTGGAATGAAGTGCATGACTTGACTTTTTGGTGGAAACTCAGTGTTGATGTTGCTCCATCAGGCTGAGATGAAACTTCAAAATGTCTTCAGAGGTGTCAGTATAGGCTCTTCCACTGTTGATTGTGGAGAAGCTCGAGGATTCAATTTCTTTTGAAAGTTGGGCCTTTTGTGAGGTCTGGGAGGCTTGTTAAAGAATGGAGACATTATTCCCGTGGAGTGATTGGACCTGCAAGGACAATGAAAAGGCAATATCAAAAAACAAGGTAGTTTCAGCAGCCTGTCAATAACTGCCCATATCAGATGATCCTGATGGTACAGCCTATTTCATCATCCCTGCTTTTCCAGATTAACACATTATTTATTTTTAAACCATTTATTTGTACTTTCTTATATAATTTTCCATTTTATTTTTCAAGTTACAACAGGTCACAAAATATAAAAAAGGGTGAAGGGCACAAAAGGATTTTCTAAATCTAAAGAAATGTAGATTTAGATCTGTTAGAGATGTCACACATGAAGATAAATTATCAGACATAGAACAGTTTTGATCGTGCTGTGTGTGTGAGCTCCGATAATCTCACCACAATAGACAAAGAACTATTCTGACACACCACCGATCTTCCTCCAAGACAGAAATCTTGTGTGATTAAACAAGATCTAACACTGTCACCTAATGCGGCATTCGATGCAATTCCAATATCAAAGGATATCCCAGGAAAGTAAAAATATTTTCTGGCCTCCGACTTGAAAAAGTGACTTGGAACGCCACCTGAAGTTGGAACTCCTACTCAGTAAAGTCAGGAAAAAAGTTAAATATAGTGGTCAGCCATGTTTGAGATATTTCAACATGCTGCTGTTGCTTAACTAAACTCGAAGATCAGAACAACTCGCAAATGCTGAGTTCCGAGTTGCATTGAACGCATCAGTACGTGCTTCTCTGTCAACTCCCTTGATTGGTTACATTCTTTTCTACGCCACAAATCACAGGGTCAGGAGCAGTATTGGGCGGAAACACATTACAAATAAAGAAATAAAATCAGTTACCATTACAATATAGTGCGATTGTCAGTTACTTGGTTAGCTGCAGTGTACTTCCTGTTTACAGTGGCGCTACATTTTTTCGCGGAATGTCGTGCCAACCACCGTAAAACTGAAGAAGAAGAAGAAGAAGAAGCATTGTAGGCGTGTCTCTGAGCGCTAATCATGGCACGTCAATGCGAGAGCAAGACAAGCTTCTCATAGTGGAAATATGTGCATTATTTTACTTTACTTGAGCATTAAGACAAAAACATTTCAGTGAAGTGTAAGCTGTGCCTTTCAAGCTCGAAGGTTCTACTGTGACAAACAGCAACTCCAATCTGCCTCCAAAAGATACATACTCCAAGCTCCAAGCTAACCCTGCGTTGGTGGACGCACTAGACGTGAGGGAAGGCCCTTCAATGAAACAACAGCGGCTAGATTTTAAACAGACTGTTAGCCAGGGACAGATCAACAAAGCTACTGCACAGTATGTTGTAGAAAATAGAAAGTGTCTATTTGTACAGTTGCCGTACGAACAATCCTATTGGTACGGTTACCGAAGTGCAAGTATGTAGCATCCTAGGTTTAGGTTTAGGGTTAGGTTTAGGGTAAGTTTTAATCTTAGTGACGTGACCTAAACTGGCCAATGACTGACCTATCACGTGACCTAAACTGGCCAATTAGGGGCGCTGCGCACGGCTAGAATGTCGGTATATTGATGCGGCAACCGTACGAAGAGCCACTGCCTTGAAAATATGCATCCTGTCGCTACTGTGGAGTCACCCGCTTCCAGGCGGCTTGTTAGTCTGATACTATGTCCTATGCATTGCATTGTGCAGCTCAGAAAAATGCTATGATTTTTTTTTTCATATTTATTTTTAAATAGACTGGCTTTGAACTTTGTGTTTCAGTCGGATTGATGTTTGTAGAGCAGAGTTTAGTACTGTGAAATATATTTAACTGTAGGGTTGGATACAATAACAATTCATTTAGCAGAGGCTTTTATCCAAAGCAATGTTATTACAGGAGCAGTTGATGACAAGCCAGCTTCCTTAACCACTATTCCTCCACCGCAGAGTTGATCAACAGTGTTATTTTCTGATACAGCACTGATATGAAGCTGTACAGACACAAATGACTGAGAAAATAATACATTCTTTAATTTCAGGTAACTTAAGAGTTACTTTTTCTTGTAACGCATTGGTTTTTGGTGTAAGTAATCAAAAATAGAAACTGAGTTACTTTGTGGATGAAGTAACTAGTAACGGTAACTAGTTACGTTTTTTTCAGTGACGAGCACAACATCGGTCATGAGTCAGGAGTTCTCTGCTTTCCTCACACACACAAGAGGAGTTTTAATGATCAACTCTAAAACTGATCGTAACTACTAAAATTGTTGATTATTGGGGCAAATTTACTCTTCGTTTTTGTTTGTTAGGTTTTTTTTTTTATTATATCCTTTATTTAACCAGATATAAGCCTCATTGAGATTAGAAATCTCTTTTTCAAGAGGGACCTGCAATGGCAGCAGCAGACAAAACAACAATAAATACATTCATACATCAAAAACCAGCAGTTCTGGAGACACCAGCTCCAGATGACAAGCCGTCAGAATTAAAAACAGTCACAATGTCCAAGACTAGCTCTTTCCCGGTCCCTTAACAAAGATTTAAATTATCCAACAGTGACCATATCTATTAGTTTCATATAACTCTGAAAACTGTTCCATGAAAAGGGGGCGATATGTTTAAAGGCAGTCTTACCCAGTTGTGTTCTGACTCTGGGAACAATCATTTTAATAAAATCCTGAGACCGTAATCCATGACGGTTACTAGACCTGATCAAATATGTGGTCAAGTAAGAAGGCAGTAGTCCAAGAACGGATTTATGGACAAAAAGCAGCCAGTGTGTGAGTCTACGGGCAGACAGGGAGGGGCGGTTTGCAGCAGCATACAGCAGACAGGGATGGACAGCGTATCAACGACCAGTAGTAAAACGTAGAGCACAGTAATACACCAAGTCCAATTTCTTTATGTGTTTTTTAGGAGCATTCATAAATAACAAATCACCGTAGTCCAGTAAAGGTAAGAAAGTAGTGGAGAATAAATCATCTCTGACCTGATGTGAAAAACAGGACTTGTTTCTAAAGAAGAATGCCAAGTTAAATTTACACTTAGACACAAGACTGTCAATGTGCTCCTTAAATGATAAATTGTTGTCAATGATGATACCCAAATACTTATAGGTCACCGTTTCAATTTCTGCCCCTTGAGCTGTGGTGATTTTTGGAAGGTCGGTAGGTAATGCTTTGCGACCCGAGAAGACCATCAGCATAGATTTACAAGCATTTAACACCATTTTCAGGTTAGTTAAATGTGACTGACATATCAAAAGCAGACTGAAGAAAATCAAAGGTTTGTGTTAATGAACAAGATGCACAGTAGATAACTGTCATCAGCATACAAGTGATGCATACCATTTGATATATCCTGACACAGATTATTAACATAGATAATGAACAACAATGGTCCTAATGTTGAGCCTTGGGGAACACCCTTTGAAACAAGAAGAGTTGAAGAACAGAACCCAGAGGTGTATACACATTGAATTCTGGCTGTCAAATAATTCCTGAACCATCCAGCAGTCTGGCTTGACAAGCCAATATTAAAGAGCCTATTCAAAAGTGTCATTATTGACTATCAAAGGCTTTTGACAAGTCAATAAATAAAGCTGCACAATATTTTTTTCATCATCCAATGATGCCATTCACTACTTTAATGGCAGCAGTGGTTGTACTGTGGCTTTCTGAATCCTGATTGATATTGGGCCATAGTCTTATTTTATTGTAAAAAGTCTTTAAGTTGCTCACTGACAAGCTTTTTCAAGACTTTAGTCAAAACGCATAATTTAGAAATTGGCCTTCAATTATTGAAACTCGAAGGATCACTTCCTTTATGGAGATGAAGAACAAATGCAGATTTCCAGACCTCAGGAATTTCATTATTTAAAAGAGGCAAGTTAAAAATATAAGTGAGTTGGTCAGCAATAATGTCAGCTGCAACCTTAAGAAAGACAGGGTCAAGTTTATCTGGACCAGCGGATTTCCTATAGTGTCAATATTTTGCAGAACTCTACAAACCTCAGTCACATTAAAGGGAATAAAGTGAAAGGGTTGAGTCTCTGAGGTTGATAGAGGTGGTGGTAAATGAACATCCTGTTCACACGATTGATGTGAAGGAGGATGAAGGGACTTGAATAAGTGCCCAGAGGAAACAAAGTGCTCGTTAAAATGATTAAGAATTGCTGCTTTGTCAGTTACTGTGTGGTTTTCATCCTAATACAAGTTGATAAGTAATTTGGAGTTTCATCCACATAAATAGATTTTATCACTTTTCCAGAATTTCTTGGGATTCCTATAGTTTTGGAGAGGTAGTAACTTGATTTCGCCTTTTTGACTTGAGACATAAAATAGTTTCTAAGCTGCCTAAATCTCAGCCAATCAGCTTCAGATGAGGATTTTCTGGCCACAGCCCAAGCTGTATTCCTCTCTCGTTTTAGAGCAGACAGTGATATGGCGCATGTTTATCAATTGCTTTCATTAAAGGTTATAAGAAGTAGTCCCTGGCCAGTTAAACATCAGCAATAAGCGATATCTTCTTCCAGTCTACCTCCCAAAGGTCACGAAGAAAGGCTTGATCACAGAAATGCTTAAGTACAATGAGTGATCTTGCCTTAGGAAGTTTCGCTTGTGTGACTGCTGCTACTGCACAGTGGTCATTCAAATCGTTACCAGAAACACCCACGTGAAACTTTATGGGGTGTATTTGTTAAAACTAAATCAAGTAAAGTTGATTTCACCGGGTTCTTAAAATTAGGTCGTGTTGGGCCATTTACCAGTTGTATGAGATTAAAAGAATCACACAAGGATTTAAAACTGTCAGAGACAGAAGATAACCAGTCCCAGTTAAAGTCACCTGTTAAAAATAACTCTTTAATATCAAGTGACATTTAGAGTCTGCTAAGTGAAGGTAAAGCCTTACTTTTTAGCAGACGGGAGTCTATAACAGCTCACTACAGTAATAAAATGGTCCTTTAAAAGTTTTACCTTCAATTCAAGGAATTGTAGTTGTTTGCTCAGGGAATTTGATGCAAGAAGGACAACATGGAATTTGTTTTTTATATGAATTACCACGCAACCACCTTTCCTTGGACGATCACAACGAAAGACATTATATCCCTTAACAGCAATATCTTTATCCAAAACTGGTTTATGAAGCCAGGTCTCAGATAAAACAAGAATGTCTGGGTCCAAGGATTTTACCCAGATTTTCATAAAGGAAAACATCAGACAGTAGCCTAGTGCTTAGCATACTAACTGATGTTCAGCTGCTGTTTAATGAGCTTTTGCCGGGGTGAAATATCAGGAAAGTTTGTCAAACTTTGTCACTCTTCAGCTTAAAGTATTTACAGCCGTCATCTCATCCATACATGCTCTGTGCACATATGGATCTCGAGCAACAAACGCTTTCTTACCGGTTCTGGATCCAGCTTTGTCTCCCGTTCCACATCTATAATAATAATAGTAATAATACATTTTATTTAAAAGCGCTTTTCCAGACACTCAAAGACACTTTACAGCATAAAAACAACAAGAAAATATGACAGAGAAAAGAAGTGAGTGGGTGGGTGGTTTAAACATTAAAAGCTGAGTGAAACAGGTGAGTTTTGAGTGATGATTTGAAGGATGGGAGGTTGGTGCAGTTGCGGATGTGGCTTGGTAGGGAATTCCATAGGGTGGGGGCAGCTACAGAGAAAGCTCTGTCAACCCAGGTTCTGTGCTTGGTCCTGGGGACAGTGAGGGGGGTTGCATTTGAGGAGCGGAGGCTGTGGGAGGGAGTGTAGTGGTGGAGCAGATCTGTGAGGTAGGAGGGGGCCTGATTATTAAGGGCTTTATAGGTGAGAAGGAGGAGTTTGAATTCGATGCGCTGAGGAACGGGGAGCCAGTGGAGGTTTTGGAGGACAGGGGTGATGTGGTCACGGGAGCGGGTGTGGGTGAGGAGGCGGGCAGCTGAGTTTTGGATGTATTGGAGTTTATTTAGGAGTGTGGAGGTTGTACCAAAGAGGATGCTATTGCAGTAGTCAAGGTGGGATGTGATAAAGGCGTGAATTAGAGTTTCAGCGGTGGGGAAGGAAAGTGAAGGACGGAGACGAGAGATGTTTTTAAGGCGGAAAAAAGCGGTTTTCATGATTTGTTGGATGTGGTGGTCGAAGTAGAGGTTATTATCAAAAATGATACCAAGGATACGGCACTCAGAGGCGGGACACAGGGTAGAGTTATCAATGGTGAGGCGAAAGTCAGAAGCTGTTTGGGTGAGGGAGTTTGGACCAATGAGGAGTATGTCTGATGTGTTACTGTTGAAGATCAGGAAGTTTTCTTGGAGCCATGTTTTGATATCAGAAAGACAGTTTGAGAGTGTGGAGTGGGTTTCATGGGTGATAGACTTGGTGGAGATGTATAATTGGACGTCGTCGGCGTAACAGTGAAAACGGAGATCATGACGACGAATGATTTGACCGAGGGGGAGGAGGTAGATGGTGAAGAGGACAGGACCAAGCACAGAGCCCTGGGGGACTCCTTCGGACAGGGGGCAGTGGAGGAGGAGCAGTTGTTGATGAAGATAAATTGTTTTCTGTTAGTGAGGTAGGATTGTAACCAGGTGAGGGCATCGCCAGTGATATTAAGGAGGGATTTTAAGCGGGAAAGTCGGATGGAGTGGTTGATGGTTTCGAAAGCAGCAGTGAGATCAAGAAGAACAAGAATTGAGAGTAGGCCGGAGTCAGATGAGAGGAGGAGGTCGTTGGTCACTTTGAGAAGGGCTGTTTCAGTGTTGTGTTTGGTGCGGAATCCAGATTGGAATTGTTCGAAAAGGTGATTATTGTTGAGATGGGATGTGATTTGTGAGGCAACAATGCGTTCCAGGACTTTTGACAGGAAGGGGAGGTTGGAGATGGGTCGGAAGTTGCTCATGATGTCAGGGTTGAGACCAGGTTTTTTGATGACGGGGGTTACGGCAGCCAGTTTCAGTGATGAAGGGACGGAGGGAAAAGTGAGGGAGGAGTTGATGATTTTTGAGATGATATGGGAGATGGTGGGGAAACAGTGCTTAACAAAGGTGAATGGGACAGGGTCAAGTACGCAGGTAGAAGTTTTCATGGTGGAGAGGATTTTTAACAGTTCAACTGCGTGAATTTGGAAAGAGAACGAGTGGTGAGAGGGGCGGAGGCAGGTGAGGAGTGGGCGGTGGTGAGAGAAATATTTAAGGAATTGTAGAGGGTGTTAATTTTTGATTGGAAGAATGATAGGAAGGAGTTGCATTTGTCTGTGTTAAATGAGTGGGAAATGATGTCACAGGGTTTGAGGAGTTTGTTGACGGTGGAGAAGAGAGCCTTTTGGTTATTGAAACTGTTGTGGATAAGGTTGGAGTAGTAGTCATGCAGCTTGTTTCACGACATCATTAGATTAAGTGACTGATGCAAATAGATTTTATTCATATTTACATTGGGGTTTCTGGGAAAAGCATCACATTGCCATGTTGGTACCAACTATTTAAACTGTAACGGATTACGGTTACTCATAATTTGCAATCTGATTACGTAACACCGTTACATGTAATCCATTAGATTCTTTTTAGTGTATTCCACACCACATTTGAATATTCTGTTCATCCTACAAAATTCAAGAATCTATGGCTGTGATTGGTGTCTTGTTCTCCACACAGTCTACATACAACATTGCTGTAGGGAGGGTAAAATCACTCCTTTCATTTTTGGTGTGATAAAAAACAAATTTGGTGATTCCTTCCAGCTTGTTGAATCAGTGGTTTTCTGTTGTGTTTTGCAGATGCTGTACTATTTCTTATTGGATGTCTCACTCTTCAGCTGTTTTCCCCACTTATCTTTTATATAGAGGGTTGATGTATTTCTGCTTCTCATCATACTTAAATTCCCCCTGAATATCTGGCTTTTAATTTGTGATGTGGATTATAAATCTTTGTTTTCTATGCCAAACATTACAAAGCTTCTGAATTCTCCTTTTTCAATCATGAATTCAAGTAGTATTTTCATGCCACTATTTGCCCAATGTTTGAATGTTTTTTTATTCAAAATTGGTGAGGTCTGCCACACAACTCAGTATCCTGACCTCTTCTTCCAGTTTGTCTTTCTTAACCACTTTGAAGCCTGTCTCTAGAGGAAATCGAGTGACCGTGTAAAGCTAATCCTGTTTTTCCCTAATCATGTTTATGTTTGCTATCATACTCTTCACATGACAATCTTCTACATTTAGTTCAACCTCCTTCCATTGTGAAGTGTAGCCCACATGACACCAGCAGACCATGGTGCAGGGTCATGCAACCTGATAACACTCTTGAAGGTTTGGCATCAAAATATTACCCTTCTGACACAAGTTATAGAACTGTCCTCCAGTAGAAAGGGGGCTTTTCTGTTGCCCCCAAGGTCCCGGTGGATTATCCAAATGGGGAGAATCTCCTTGAAATGAAGGAGATCTTCAAAAAGTGGACACTGACTCACATATGAGTCTTCCTTCCATTCTAGATAAGTGCAACTTTAATTGAGTACTTTTCCTGGCATTCGAGTGTTTCTTGATCTGAGACTAGGTGTTACTTTGGTCAGGGTGGCTGTAACTGTTCAATAAGTTCCTGGAGAACAAATTTAAAGTGTTTTAAACCATAGTTTATCCCGTTTTTGGATATTTCCAACATTGGCCTTTGTTATGGCAAAAATAAACAAACCTTAAATCTACATAGAAGTCACAAATTTAAAGGGACCTTTTAAAACAGTTCCGTGGCCTAAATGACATATCTGTGCTAGTGTTTGGTCAATACATAACATGAATTAAGCAACAGAAGAGATTTAATACTCTATACTATCAAAAATAGTTCTCTGACAGTGCTCTGTTTAGGGGAATGTTTCCCTGGATTTGCATAAACCTCGCCCTTCCCTGCCGCTCCCGCTACACCAGGGGTGCCCAATCCTGGTCCTCAAGGGCCCCTATAAAGCATGTTTTAGATGTTTCCCTCTTCCAACACACCTGATTCAAATGACTAACTCATCATCAAGCTCTGCAGAAGCCTGATAACGATCCTGGTCATTTCAATCAGGTGTGTTGAAAGAGGGAAACATCTAAAACATGTTGGATAGGGGCTCTTGAGGACCAGCGGTTAACTTCTTGAATTAGCCTACATTCTGAGTGCACTCATCCTTTAGTAACTCCGTAAGTTGATCATTTACACAGTAAAAGCAGCACTGTTAATGATAAGTGCTGGGAGAAGTGATTAGCTCTCTCTCTCTCTCTCCCCTGTCACCCAGCTTTGCACACACTCTCTTTCTCCTCCTCTTCTGATCTTCCTAGTACATGAGTATTTAAGGTGATAATCATTTGTTTTGTTCAACCTCTGCGTCGATTGTGTCACAAAAACGTCAGATCAGCTATACGAGGCGATAGAACAGATACTGAGGGTGGAGTCCATGGGTGGAGGGTATTTTCTTCGCTTGTGACGTCACAAATTTTATCTGTGTTGTAAGACTTACACAAACCACAAACAAACGACTGGATGGTTTTCCTTCACATTTTGTGTGCTGGTGGACACTCAAGTTACCTCATACCCCAGCGGTATCTGTCATTGTGTCCTTGGGCAAGGCACTTCACCCACATTGCCTAGTATGAATGTAGTGTGTGAGTGAGTGTTGGTGGTGGTCGGAGGGGCCGATAGCGCACTATGGCAGCCTTGCCTCTGTCAGTCTGCCCCAAGGCAGCTGTGGCTACAACAGTAGCTTACCACTGAAAGAATAATGCCTTAATTCTGTAAAGCGACTATGATAAAATTAATGCATTATTACAAAAGTGGATTTTTCACAATATGTCCCTTTTAAATAATAGTCTCCACAGCCACTGCCTGTGTCTCTTATCTTATAAACTGCAGATGCTTTTGTGTTCTGCAACTCCTCCGACTCATTGCCATGGGAACCCAATGTCAAATTAAAAGAAGTTGACAATGACAGTGACCGTGGAGTTGTATGGACAGATCAACATCCTTATTTAGCTCCAGATCCTTTTGTATCAGTCTCTCCACAAATCAGGCCAGTGGGTTCCTCTCTGTGCCCTCTGGTATCCTGAAAATGCCTACGCTGTTTCTTTATGTTCTCCCCTCTAAATCAGTCACATTCTCCTTCAGGTGTCTCTGTTCGTTGAGTGCACCTGGCAGCACATCATTAAGTTCTATGTTCTGTATTTCAAGTATGTGGATGTGGCTTTCAGCTTCATTAATACTTTGCTTTGGCTCTTGTTGTTGATTAACATCAAACTGTTCTGTTAGTTTATCAACCATACAATGAATTAGAGATTTCCAAAGTGGATTCTCAGTTTGAGACTTATCTCCTAACAGAGTACAAAAATATGTAATAAAATTCATTACAATAATAAAGCTTTAACGTGAGTAGAAAATGTATTTTTTAAGGACACAAGCATTACATTTTTGTAAAAAGGCTATGCACATACTACATTTCCATGAGGAATTCCTTTCACCTCCAGTAATATACTCAACAGTTAATGACTTCATTTAGCCAATCATTCCATCAGGAAATCCATTTGAATGAGAATGGGATCCTGCCATGAATATGTTATATGGATTGATCTATAAATGTTAATATCTAAATGATTCAGGGTGACAGTGGACAAATGTGACACCCCAACACTGACCGTATAAATCATTCAGACACTTAAATATGAGTTGGCAAATCCCCATAATATTGCAAAAATTCCCAGGGCTGGCAAATACATATTTATGACCTCCCCTCCCTTCTATTTCCTTTTCTCCCTGTCCTTGGTAATTGTGCTTGATTCATTTTGTTTTCTCAGTGGAAAAGGGAAAATCAATCTTGGAATATTGTCTAGAAGATGCAAAGCATGCAGATTGGAAATGCCTGTGGTTTTGCAGAATGTAAGAGATTTGCAGATCCTCAGAGAGAGGAGTTTTGTTTAGTCTTTGGTTGTTTTCCACTGAGAAATAAGATGTTTGTAAAGATGAATGTGCAGAGAATCAGGCAAGCATGTCTCTGACTATACTTGTAACTTTTAATGAGGAAGTGCATGGAGAGGGATTCAGCGCTGCAATGCAAATAGAGAGGTAAGGATGGATGGTGGATGGATGACGGATGCTGAACCCTTTTGGAATGTGCTCTCGAGGAATGTACCTTTTTCTCTTTTACTGCTTTTGTTAAAATCACCTTTTGTCCGAGCAACAATTCCTGTCTTGTATTGAAAGGAAATCTAGCACACATGAAGTAGCCTGTTCCTTTGATGTAATCACAAAGGGGATTTTTCATTTCTTTATTTCTGCATTTTAAAACAGCCAATAACCTGCATGATCTTTCCTTTCTTCAGTGCTGATACATCAAAGAGAGAAAAATGAAGGTTTCCATTGTGCTCTCTCCAAGCCAAGGATGGCCTTTATTTAACCGGAGCAGTGCTTGTGGAGCAGGACATAATGTGATGAATATACACTAATGGTCACTTCCTTTCAGGTCTGAGCCCTGCTGCTACAACCGCCTACTGAGAATGTGAGACGTGACTTCGTCTGCTCTCAGGTGGTTCCTGCTTTCCTTCACATTTTCTTAAATGCTTTCTACCACATTCTGCAATCAGAGTGTCTTTGATTGCTTGTTCTTCAGGTGTGAACTGAAGCAGGGGTTATGCACTACACATGTAAATGAGAGCCAAAGCCATAATTAGAAATATTCATACTTGCTGGTTTTCTCTGCATCTTACGATGGCTCCTTGGGCAAAGGCTGGAAAAGAAGAAAGTAGAAGGTCAGCGTGGAAGGAACAGAAGGGAGCCAACCTCTTTGAGAACGTGTGATTCCACTTTCCCTCAGCAGCATTGGATGCAAAGCAACATACTGTATGTCCATTTAAAAGCATAGATTGCACATATTGCAATTATATCTATGGCGAGTCGAGGGGAGCTGGAGGCCATTTTCTTTTCTTTTTACTTCTTTGACCTCTGCCAATGCAGGTTCTCTCCTCAAGCAGAAAATATGAGTTGCCCTTATTGTCTGCATTCATGAATGACAAATCTCTTTACCATGACTGACACCCCACAGCCTTAGACTCATAATCAGGCAGGTAACCGACACGCCAGGGGACATTTAGGGGTTATTGTGTGAATCAAAAAGTTAAAGCTTATTATTACATCAATCTGTAAATTTATAAAATCACAACAAATTCACACCATTACGTTTATCATACAGCAATGAGTGGACAGCTTTCACACAGCAATGTTTTTACAATTCAAGCAATTACGGACAAACTCGTGTAATGATAATTTATTCTTCTATTGTAGCATTTATACTAGGGGGATCACAAAGCATACATACTTTAATTATTTATTTTGTAGTGTGGAATGTTAGAAAAAGTCTTGATCAAGTGATCAAGTGATCAATTTTACTCAAACAGAGAATAATAGTTATTGGAAGTTAACACCCAATAAATGCCTTACTTTGCCATCCCCACCAGGCAGCGCCACAACATTTTGTGCCAAGCAACAAAAAAACGAGTCGCACAGAACAAAAACTCTATGTGCTGGGCAGCATTAATAAATATTGTACCCTGCAACAAGTCAAAAGGATTAGTCTATGTCCATTTCGTTTATTTATCAGACTAAACTGGCAGTTCAGTCCATCACAGCAATCATTAATCCTAATCCCTGAGAGTTAATGCTGCTCTTATAAACTGTATAAAAATAATAAAGATTTTTATATAAATTATCCTTTATTAATCACCGTAGTAAAACCCTCTCTCTGCATTTAACCCATTCTCTCCAAGGGATTTCAGTGGCACAGTGTGGCACCCGGAGAGCAGTTAGGGTTAAAGGACTTGCTCAACATCCCACAGTAATGGCCCACGTGAGATTTGAACCGGTGACGCTTTGATTACAAGCCTGCTTCCTTAACCACTAGGCCACCACTGCCCTATATTACTGAATATATGTAGTACATAACAATATATGCACTGTTTACATTTAAATAATTATGCCATTGATTTATATCATAAAAGAGGTGGTCTGTAACCTCCTCCCAGTAAAATTTTAGAAAACTGAATGCAGGAAAAACACTTGTCCTCAGTAGCATGGCTCACCTCTATCTTTAAGAAGATTTGGTAAATTAATTCCCACAAACAAACTGAGTTATCACACAGCCAGAGCTGTTGTCATTTAGATCTAATATTCTCTATCAATATATGGTTTTGCATCTAAATATAAATTTGATTTCTGCATTTGTGATGCCCAGTAAGTATGCAGGGATAAAAGCTGAGCTCTTCAGCATTAACGGGTTAAGGAGTTTAGTATAACAAGCAGTTTCCCCTTCAACCAGAGGAAGACAACATCCTCCTTGTCTTATTAATATTGGTGAATGGGCCACTTTTGTGAAGATAATGACTTGGCTAATCAGAATCAGTAGGCTAATGATCTGTTTAGCCAATCAGAGGAGCCTCGGAGAGACGGCTGTGTGGGCAAATCATTGGCATTCCCAGCGGCCTCTGCTGCGGTCCTCTCAGCTGTGCTGGGAGCGTTTTGCAGCAGCAGCATTAGCATGGAGGACTTGGTATTCCGCTGTCTGCCCGGCCTGTCATTCTGTCGCTTAGTCTGTCCGACGGGCTGACGAGCTTCACCGCTGTCAAAGGAATTTGGTGCTTCCAAAAAAGCCCTGATCCATCACGGCTCTTTGGCAACATGTCATCTAAATGCTAAGTACTTCCACTGTATCTTTAAAAATGCAGGAGAAAGGAGTGAGCGAGTGGTTGGAAGGGATACAAACCCATAGCTCTTTGATTACATTCATTTTAAGTGCAGGGGTTGGGTGAATGCTGAAGGGTGACAATATCCTACAGAAACTTAGAGACATTGTTATTCCATCAATACATAGAGAGAAAAAAAGAGTGTACAAATTTGTTACACCACCTCCTAAAGGGTTCCAGAAAATGCTGCGATGTTTGATTTCACTCTAACACCATCATAAACGACCCCCCCTCACTTCGCTCTCCTCTCAGTCCAAGTCCCAGCTATCGATTGCAGCTGTTTTTGAAGTCAGAGCAGAGTGCTGAGCCGGCACAGGCGGCTGACACTATTAACTGCTGCTACTAATTAAAAGAGTAACAAGGTGAGTTTGGCCCTCATGGGACTAACTATGCAGGACACAGGGCTGGCTGCGTGCCTGCCGTGCACACCGGTAAACAGTGCTTACCGCCTGTGGTGTTTACAAGACAAGGAATCCAAGGACATGGAAGACACATTCAGTCACAGCAGGCATGGGGAGACTCATAGAAAAAGATAGGAGGGTGGTGAAAGGTGCGGAACAACAAGCGCTTTGCTAATTGGTTGTGTTATGGGGAGATTGAAATGTCTGGACCTCATGTGTGAGCTTGTCGTGCCCTAGTTTCATCTACACAGAGCACTGAGCATGAATGATAAAGTTTCTCAGTTCAAATGTGGTGCAAAGCATGGATCTGTGTCAGGAAAGATCAAACACAACATACTCCAGGATCAAAATATTTAACATACAGTATGCTTTATGCTAAAATCAGAAAATCCATCGCAAAGAAGGCATAATAATAGAAATTATTGTACTTGTACCTCAAAGAAGAAGCCACTGGAGCTAAAGGGGGAATGCATTTCATATGTTAATTTTAGTAGTTAAAAACAGACCCTACTCATTTTTTTGTAAGCAATAAATTGTCAGATAACTATATGGTGCGATACTTTGATGTGCCACAAGGGGCGCATTGAACAGGAGTTAGGACGCCAAGGGGCAGAAGGGCAGAATAAACCCTGCAGCAGAGCAATGCAAACGGAAAGCTCATCTCCGTCCCTTGTACTCTTTTCTCAGGGTTTCCATTCTCACTCCTCTCGGGCACGGGAGGGGCAACACATACTCATTGGACTCAGACAGAAGTCATAGTCAAGTGCATTTCTTGGGATGCATTTCAGAAGTCATAATTGGCAAATATAGATGCTGCTGCCTCACAGCAATTCCATGTTGGGAGAAGAAATGAACATTGTGACCATGAAGTTAAAGCAATTGACAAGCGAGAGATGTTCATTTAGGCTGAAAATCTGCCATGAAAGAATTCAAGACAACTCAAAAAGATCCACTTTTTAGTGTTTGTTATTAAAAGTGCACCAAGGGACCTTTTACTTCTAGCTTTTGGTGAGTAAACACTGAATTAAAGAGCTATGCTATTGATCTATGCACTTATTAACATAAAAGAAAGAGACTGATTCTTTGTTCTTTCAACCTTTGGCTTTAACCAAGACACTACAACTAGAGCTAGATTTAATGGAGTAGTTGATTAGACTTTAATACTTTTTGTTAACAATTATCCTGATCATGTGTTGGCTGATGATTTAGTTACAAAAACCAAATGTTTGGTAAAAAGCATAATTTTGCTAAAAATATTGAGGGGCTATTAATTATTTATTATTATTATTATTATTATTATTATTTTTATTAATAATAATAATAACAATTTCAATCCCATCACCTCAAATAAATACGTTACTATACAATCAGGATAAAAACTATTTTATAAACTAAACTGCAGCAACACAAAACAAAACACTGAGCTCCAGATTAAATCCCACAAATCACTTATCTGATAATAATAATAATAAAAAAAAAAAAACACTACTATTTTTAAAAAGGCTAAAATTTAATAACCCTGCCTGCAATATGGAGTTTCCTGACACCAGAATCCATCTTGTACTGCACTGTTCCAGTTGCGGGGAGAAGAACTAGCTTGGCTACCGCTATTAGTATAGCTCCGAATCAAAATAGAAAGATGTCAATGCAGAGGATAGTTAACGTTCCCTTAACTGTTGCAAACACGGCAAAAGTCACTCAACGACATAATGACCACACCATTACTATCCCAAAAGAAAGTTTTCACCAGCAGAGCCTTGTTGTTGTTGTAGCATGACGACATCATCATTTGTTACCATGTGATTGGCTAAAACAAATCATGGCGAAGAGGCGCTTCGCCCAATCAGCTTCAAGCTTTCTGTTCATGTCCCTCCCTGGTTCTGAAAGGATTCGCCAGACACAGACACAGATCGATGTAGAGAACTGGAGTTAGAGGGAGGGCTACACATCAATCTGGCTCTTGCCAGGTTAAAAATGTAATCACTCAGAGTTTAAATCCCTTTTTTGAAAAATGTTTATGTCTTTATTTTTAGGATTAAAAATCTATTTCTGAAAACGTTAACTTTATTCACACATGCAGTACTGCCATGGGACACAAGAGGGCTTTGACCCACACTTAAGGTTTGACTATTGTTCATTCTAAGCCCTGTAATAAGCAATGATTGATTATAAAGAACTGACAGCTTCCAGTGAGTCTGGGACCCGGGTCCTTACCCCATATCATTTGAGTCTTGACTGTTTTGGGTGAGTCCATAATCTGTGTTCTTTTCATGCTTATTATAAATGATATTTATTAATTTTTAATTGTTCACTTGTTACTCATTTACAGCCCTTTAATATTTGAGTTATAATCTGGATCGTTTACATCTGGACTCATTCCATTTGCTTTACCCATATTCAGAGTTTGGGTCAATTATAATTGTAATTGCGAAATTGATAATTAATTACAATTATGGTGTAATTATAATCATAATTGTAATTGAAATATTCTGTTGCTGTTGTAATCGTAATTCAATTCTAATTGAGTTCAGCTAATTGAGTTTTTAATTGTAATTGGCATGGAAATTAAATTTAAAAAAAAAATATATATATATATATATTAAATATTATAATTTGATTAAATGCAAAACTAGGGAACCAAGTTCCATGGCTTAAACATATGTGGTTAACAATAAAATATGTTTCAAAATCAAGTTTTCCTACTACCTGTCAGTGAATTTTACACACATACTAGTGGTAAGCGATAGAAGGGTTAGGGGTTAGTGGGTTAGAGTTGGGATATAATTAGGGATGTAACGATTAATCGTAAGGCAGTTAAAAATCGATTCATAGGTATCACGATTCACATCGATACTGTGAAAATTGAATCGCAATACTTTTTTTAACCAGCAAAAGTGTTGGCGGCAAGCGGAATCTGCTAATACTTTCTTTCTGGCCGCCTTCTACTTTTAAACATGTTCATACATGATTCCTTACCCCTTTAGCACCAAAAATATCTGTAATATTACTTGAATATCTGTAAAAGTCACGTTTTTCTATTAGCTCTGTCTGCTAGCATAGCATCTCTTCTTCACTGCAAGATATCTGCATGCCAACCGACCACTGGGTTACCAGCGCCCTCTGCTGGTCCAAACAAATATCTGACCTAAATACAGTGAAACGACTGTTTTTTTTTTTTTTGAAGTCCAATTGTTAAGGCACAAAATACATTTTCAGTTGCACTTTTAAAAAGAAAAATAACTATTATGCAGTTTTGCATTGTTTACTATAGAATCAGAATTTAAATTAATAGGCATAGGAATTCTTTTGACAATGAAAAACAAAAGGAAAACACTAGTTTTTTCCCCCAAAACAATAAAGGAATATTTTTCAGTCATCATTTGTCTACAAATCGTGAGAGAATCGTGTCGTGAACCCAGTATCGTGAACCGAATCGTATCGGGAGTTGAGTGAATCGTTACACCCCTAGATATAATACTATTGTATTGTATATACAATTTTACAGCGTAACAATACTGTGAATGTAACTGATGTTTAGTACACAGAGTTTATAGCTGTTGCTACATTTCAACTCTCCTCCCTGGATGGGCTTCTACATAAGATATAACCAATGCACTAAAATGTAAATGTACACACCAGATTGTTCGTATCCGGTTTGCTAATGCTGTTTCTAAGACTAGTACAGTGCCCGTCGGAAGTATGTATTCATATAGTGGGAGCTTAAGTCGAGTTGTCAAATATGGCCAAATTAGTATGTTTTTGAAGGTTGAATGTACAAAGAGGTGTACATACTCTGTACTCTGTAGTGTTATAAAGGGGTTTATTTCTGGGTGCAAAGTAAAATAGCGTGTGCGATTTCCCTGGTTTAATTCAATGGGACACGCACATGATATGTGTGTGTGTGTGTGTGTGTGTGTAAGACTCAAACTTCTCCGTGAGTTCTCTCTCGCACACACGCATGCACATCAGCCGCGCGCATGACACTGAGTTTACCTCCATACTGCTACGTACTGAGATATACCCGTGCTGAATTAGCCATGCACAGATATATATATATATATGATTGCAGGGCTTTACACTAACTTTTACAGTGGTCGCACCAGCACAGAATTTGGTCGCACCCTTTTTTTGAAGTCAACTATTCATCAGCCATGCATGCTGAAGTTTTGTACGAAGTAAAGATTACATGAACACAATGTTATATAAAGAAGATTTTTAGTTTTTAGCAGTACAAAAATTAATACTGACCTTCTTTTTTAAACCCAAACAAACTGCGACACAAAGACGTCAGGAACCGATGACCCAGAACCGGAAGTACCGCGCTCAATACCGCGCTCAATACCGAGAGGGAGCCGTAATCTTAAAATGAAAATGAACCTTTTGAACGTTTTGCAACACCAAATTACTCCAAAATAACGGATGCACACACTCAGGCTATGTAGAAGCCGTTGACAAAGTTTCAGGTCGAACGGACACCGTGTCGGGGAGAAATTTGCTCCACAAACACACACGCAGAACTTCTTTGCTTTTATATAGAGATTTCTGTCAGTAAATCAGTTTAAGTGAATCCTTGAAGTCTTGCGTGTTTGGGTAGTTAGCGGCAGCAACCTCACAAAGGTACAGTATATGTGAATACTGATTCTGTAAAAAAATATTAAAAAAAAATTAATTAACCGAGCAGCTCTACTACACACAGCCATGGAATAAAAAAAGCATAATTATAAACAAGGAAATTTGAATTCTCGGAGGAAACCTTAGAACACTAAACTCTGCGCTGTACGGTTTGTTAAACCCTTCTTGACGCTGTTGCTGTGACTCAGCGTTTTGGCTTTGAGCAAACCAAAAAATTGTTAGAAACACACAAATGTGAGATGAAAAGAGCTCCAAAGCAAGAGAGTCTGGATTTGGGTCGATTCAGCGCAATGTTTAGACATGTCCAGCACACCGAGGGGATCGTTGTAGGATCTTTGGGATATGTGTTACAAGTACTCTGTGCTGAAACATGGCCAGTGGCTGCGACAATTTCACACCAGAAAAAAACATCGACAGTGACATCTAACATGCAGGGTGAAACAGGCGTGACACTTCAAAGCCTGGGCCTGACAGAACTTCAAAGAGCAGAGAGCAGTACAGTGAGCTGAATATGACAGCAGAGAGGAGGACACTCACCTCGGGCCTCGGACAGAGGAGCGAGGGGGGGGGCACGACACGTGGCTGCTGAAGTCAAGCTGACCAAAGAGCTGCTCTAATCAATCATGGTAGAAGGAGAAGAAATAAAAACAAAATCCCACTGTGTTGTTTCACCCCCTGCACTGAATGCATGCCAAAGGAAACATTAGAGAGTAAAAATGCAATCGTTGAGGTTTCCACTCTCTCCATACGGCATCACAAACACCTGCGATAACACAAATGAAAAAAGGAAATTGGACCGTGGCTTGTATTAGCCGTTCCTTTCCATTCTCAACATCTCTATCAATCGAACCTATTTCAATATATTTTCTGCATCACTCCACGCGCTATCTTCTCATGACAGATGATGATGCCACGTCGCCCGGCAAACCGATGAGAAGAAGCTTGAGAAGACCATTTTTCTTCTCAGCTTGATAAATAGAAAACCTGCAATAAAAGTAACGTAAAGACTATACTTGTTTATCAAGCGTAACCCCTTTGTAGCCCGATGCGTCTACATGCGTTGTCAGAACATCAGTCATTTTAAAAGCAGAAAGCAGGCCGAGCTGCACAATGTTGCCCCTGAGGAGTGAAACAGAGGCTGTTAGATACAATATGACAGGAGCGCTGTCCGTTTATGTGTATGAAAGCCTGGAGGTGGGCCAGTGAAATATGAAAGCAGGACTCTCTGCTCTTTTGTCTGATGTTTAAATCAAAGCAAAGATGGCGGTGCTTTCAGGGTACCCATTTATCCATGAATTAAAGGTAATAGTTTCCGTTTTACTGCACATTTGAATTTTCCCTGGTTTGACATAGAAAGAACTGAAAGTTATACTCAGTGTTAATAAAAAAGTAATGGATCTTGGAGAACCATTGGTGCAATGTACTTTGCTCATAAGAGTATTAGAAACCACTAAATATTTCCCACTCAATAATTCTTAATCAATATTTTCGTGCTCCACCAAATACAGGAATGTTAATGTAATACCCCTGTACTGTATATATTTTAATATTCTGATTTATTGTATCCTATAAGCCCTAAATAAATTCTGGTCCCAGTGTCACCCCATAGGGATACTGTCATTATATATCACAATCAAATAATGGTTTACCACTAAAGTCCAAATTTTCGGCAAGAGATAAAAGCCTTTTCCTTACAGACATCCCTGACATGACTTTAGGCGAACATCTGTTTACATTTGTAAATAGGTGGTAATAATTTGGGACAAATGCCATATTTATAACAGTGTTATATTTTCAATTGGTTTTGTCTAAACAATTTCAAACTGCTGCCTACTTTGTCTTCTATGATGCACTTTGAATTGACTATTTATTTATTTTTTTAAAATGTTAACAACTAAAGCTTCTTTTATCTTAGATTTAAACAGCACCACCTTTTAACTGAATACATTCAAAATGTAGAAAATGTTCCTTTGTTTTTAAGAAGCGGGGATGGGTCAGAACTGCCCAGACCAGTTGAGAACCAACCAAGGAAAACAACTACTTTTACCTTCTATGCCAGTGAGAGAGAGAGAGAGTGAGAGATAGAGATAGAGAGAGAGAGAGGAATATCATTCTTGGTCTCATGAGCTGACCGGAAATGATAAAAATTATAGAAATAAATCTATTCAAGAGCCACTAAATCAGTGGTTTTCAACCTTGGGGTCAGGACCCCATGTGGAATCTGAATTTTCTGAAAATTTAAAATAGATTTTTAAATTTTTATTCCTTTTTTTAAAAATGAAAACAACACACAATTTTTCACTTTGTGAAATATAAATCTAGTTCAACTAAAATGCAGTAAAAAAAAAAAAAAAAAAAATTGAGCTCAAACACGATCAAAATCAAATTCTAGAAAAAAATGTCTTTGGCGTCACCAGAAATTCTTGAGACCCAAAAAAGTTTTAAAAACCACTGCACTAAATACTAGGGATGTAACGATTAATCGTAAGGCAGTTAAAAATCGATTCATAGGTATCACGGTTGATATCGATTTTCTGAAAATTTAATCGCAGTACTTTTTTAACCAGCAGAGGGCGCTATCCACAATTGTAGGCGGCGGGCGGAGTCTGCTAATACTTTCTTTCTGGCTGCCTTCTACTCTTAAATATGTTAATAAATGATTCATTACCCCTTTAGCACCGAAAGAAAATCTGTAATATTACTTGAATATCTGTAAAAGTCATGTTTTTCTATTAGCTCTGTCTGCTAGCATAGCTTCTCTTCTTCACTGCAAGATATCTGCATGCCAACCGACCACTGTGTTACCAGCGCCCTCTGCTGGTCCAAACAAACATGACGTAAATCATTGCAATCACGTTTTTTTTTTTTTTTTTTTAAGTCCAATTGTTAACAAACAAAATACATTTTCAGTTGCACTTTTAAAAAGAAAAATAACTATTATGCAGTTTTGCATTGTTTATTATCGAACCAGAATTTAAATTAATAGGCTTCATTTTCATTTGTATTATTCCTTTATTTATTTCATTCAAGATTTATTTTTAGTTAAATTGCATTGTTTTGAATAGTTTATCAAGGAATTCTTTTGACAATGAAGTATAAAAGGAAAATAATACAGTATTTTCTAGTTTTTTTCCCAAAAAAAAATTTGTCTACAGTCCCATTTTGTAAAATAAATCGTGAGAGAATCGTATCGTGAACCCAGTATCGTGAATCGAATCGTATCGGGAGTTGAGTGAATCGTTACATCCCTACTAAATACTGTTTCTTTCCACATATTTACAAAATGAGATTCAATAAAATGTGTGTTATCACTCGTTCATTCCATCATTATGCTCTATAGTGTGTTTTAAATAGTTTTCTAAGGAAAATGTTGTAGTCGGACAAAGAAGGTACTTGGATTCAGAAACAAGAGAAAGGGGTACTTGAGCCAAAAAACGTTTGAGAACCACTGTTCTATGCCTCCAAAAGGAACATAATATCAATAATGCAGATTACATCTCTTAGTGGAGAAAGTTTGGAAGAAGTAGCTGGAGATAACTGCCAGTTAAAAGTATGACTAATAGTATGACTAACTTACAACAGATGTCAAAACTTGGAACAATCTCAAAAGGTGCCAAATCCTATTATGATAAATTGTTAGCCAATATCTCCTCCGAGCTGAAATTATGGCATATTACTGGCACTGCTGCAAATCCTAAGACTAGAGCAGGGGTGCCCAATAAGCCTTTTCACACTCAGGAAGTGCGCCTACGCGATCGGCGGGAGTCCTAGGTCAATAGGGATATAAATGTCCACACAACGCTGTTTGTGCTATGCGCTGAGATTTTCAGAAGACTTTTGAAGTCACTCACTTAAGCCGGCTTTCAACAAACAAGTTTCAATGAGATTTGTGCTTTTATTTGTAACGGACGAGGAGTCGCAAAAAAAATAAAAAATCTATGGTTAGCTGAATGTGTGGATAAAATTGATAAATATAAATTATATGTTATATTGTTTCATATTATAAATTATAACTAAACATATATTCATGGTAGTGGTACAGTGAGATGCTGAAAATACACAGAGAAGAACAGAATATACTGTATCTAATCACTTGAATATGACCATTATTTTGGTCTTTTATCATGTTCACTACTGTACTTCATTCCAGTGCAATATATCTAGAAAACTGTATGGAACCTAAGCAGTGTAGCCAGGACCCATAAATGTGCCAAAACAACCACCATTCACTTATTTTGAAAAAAATAAATAAAATGGATCAATTAGTAAGCTCTGTAAACTTCATAGGATTTATTAATTGGTCATTTCTTTAACTCCACGATAACATTTTCAGTTTATCACAGATTTTGTAGTTCCATAATTACAATTTTCAGACTACATGACCACTTTTAATTATTTTTTCAGATGCTCGGAGTCTACTGCTATGTCAAAAACTGCAACAGCAGTACTTATCATCTCAATAATTGGAAGCAACAAAACTGTGAACAGGATGGAATTAACTTTGGTGTCGGCAGATGCAATTAAGCTATTATATTATTTAAATTTAAAAATTTGAAGGAAGTACACAAGATGGACTGTTCATTTCATTTGCACATTTTCTTTGTGTAGTCTTGCTCTTTTTTTCTGCGCGTGTATAATTATCATTACTAGAATTATTTTTTAAATACACTGCTCTTTGTCGTTTATACTACAGGTCAGGGATGGAGCTATGCGGGGGCTGGGAGGGCGTCATGTTCCCGGAGGGGCTCAGAGAGGAGGTAGGACTTAAGGGAGCAGGGCCTCTACCACGGCTCGGGGAGCTGGAGAAGTCGGGCCCTCCATAACTTGTGCCCAGAGGCGCACAGAGTATTGGCAGTCACCCATCATGCTGATTTACACAAGGGTTATATAGACCCATTCTATGTGACGTATGCATACTAAATTAGGTGCATGCGCGCGCAGGCTTGGTGCAAAACAACCAGAGGACTACTGAGGCGATTGTGCACGGGAGCGGGTAGAGCGTGATCTCAGTCTGGATCCAGTAAAAAGTGACCATAAAAAGCTGTAAATGGACTGATATGCAGACGTGGGACAGTGAGATGGAAACTCATCCGTTGAAACTGATCAGAATATGCGAACATACATGGAAACCCTCGGTAACAGGAGTACAGCAGCCCGCCTACCTGTCCGTTCCTAACAAGTAGTTATAATCATCTATAGACTTCATGCTTTTATATTTTCTTTTGTATAAGCACTGGGTGATTCTATCAGATATGTATAAATGTCTGGCCAGTGAACATCTGGCCAGGAGCACACATCGGATGACCACTTGTTTTCAGGAATGCTGCATAGATCCCACAATCGTTCACCTGTTCTTTAAGTGAGTTTCCTTAAATAAGCGGCCGCGTCCTCAGGTAACAAGCTTTCTACATACTACGAACTATTTACAAGCCTTAACAGCGGTTCATTCATTACCATTTTTCAATTTTTCAAGCGTCACATATGTAAACAACATTGTTTCTGCACAGAGTATGCGCGCGCACGTCAGTCACATGTCCCGCTGATTCTCTAAGTTCAAACTTATTAAAAACCAGTTGAGGAGCACAGTGGGACAGGGGAGACTGAGTGGAC
The DNA here is from genome assembly GCF_900634775.1 of Gouania willdenowi. Taxonomy (NCBI): domain Eukaryota; kingdom Metazoa; phylum Chordata; class Actinopteri; order Blenniiformes; family Gobiesocidae; genus Gouania; species Gouania willdenowi. The sequence continues at coordinate 26,567,407 of NC_041050.1, forward strand.
TTGCCATGATGTCCATAGAGAATGAGAAAGCAAAGAAAATGGACATACAGAGAATCGTGGACAAGTTCGGAGAGCAAGGCTTGTCGTATGTCCTTCAAATAGTGGTGAGTAGGTCTATAGTACTTCATATTGAAATATTGTTTGTGAACATGTGGGCCGCTGTGTCAGTTTTACTAAACTTTATAGTTACTGATACAGGCTCTGAGTTGAAATGGTTAAAGTGGGTGTCAAAATAAAGCGGTTGCTATCCATGGTGCAGAGATGCTTTGAATTTGTGTTAGTGACCATCCTAATGCTTTTGTTGTTCTCTTGTTTTGTTATACTTCATGTCCATTTGATGGACTTCAAAATGACATAGTCGCTCTCCGTGGTGTCAAAGCATGTAAGCCCCACTGTTGCGGGTATGTGTATATTGTAAAATGATGTTATCATGAGCTTTATTATTTAAGTTTAAAGGGCCCGGTCATTTGCCCCGCCCCCGGCTCGGCTCTGATTTGTTCCTCTACTGCTACAGGTGCTGGTCATCTAACTAGAATATCATTACAGCAGCAATGTGGCATGGCGTGGAGTCGATCAGTCTGTGGCATTGCTCAGGTGTTATGAGAGCCCAGGTTGCTCTGATTGTGGCCTTCAGCTCATCTGTATTGTTGGGTCTAGCGTCTCGCATCTTCCTCTTCACAATATCCCATAGATTTTCTATGGGGTTATGGTCAGGCAAGTTTACTGGCCAATCAAGAACAAGGATACCAAGGTCCTTAAACCAAGTACTGGTAGCTTTGGCACTGTGTGCAGGTGATAAGTCCTTTTGGAAAATGAAATCTGCATCTCCATAAAGTTGGTCAGCAGCAGGAAGCATGAAGTGCTCTAAAACTTCCTGGTAGACAGCTGCGTTAACTTTGGACCTAAGGAAACAGTGGACCAACACCAGCACATGACATGGCACCCCAAACCATCACTGACTGTGGAAACTTTACACTCGACCTCAAGCAACATGGATTCTGTGCCTCTCCTATGTTCCTCCAGAATCTGGGACCTTGATTTCCAAAGGACATGCAAAATGTACTTTAATCAGAGAACATAACTTTGGACCACTCAGCAGCAGTCCAGTCCTTTTTGTCTTTAGCCCAGGCGAGACGCTTCTGACGTGGTCTCTTGTTCAAGAGTGGCTTAACACAAGGAATGCTACAGCTGAAACCCATGTCTTGCATACGTCATGGTGGTTCTTGAAGTACTGACTCCAGCTGCAGTCACTCTTTGTGAATCTCCCCCATATTTTTGAATGGGTTTTGTTTCACAATCCTCTCCAGGGCGCGGTTATCCCTGATGCTTGTACACTTTTTTCTACTACATCTTTTCCTTCCCTTCGCCTCTCTATTAATGTGCTTAGACACAGAGCTCTGTGAACAGCCAGCCTCTTTAGCGATGACCTTTTGTGTCTTGCCCTCTTTGTGCAAGGTGTCAATGGTCATCTTTTGGACAACTGTCAGGTCAGCAGTTTTCCCCATGATTGTGTAGCCTCCAGAACTAGACTGGAGACCATTTAAAGGCCAACGTTGCCACCCTAGTCTTGTTTAGGGAACACTCTGCCTGGACCCTCCTCCAGGTCCCCCTCCAGCCTCCCAGTCTTGGTTTTGGAGCATAAGTGGGGGGTAATGTTAGGGTCTGTTATATTTTGTTTTATGTAGCCCTTGTGGTGCTCTATAGTTTTTTGTTTATTCTGTTTTTGAGTCTAATCTCTGGTTAACTCTTGTCTTTGTGTTCCACGCATTCCTGCTGGTGTCTCCACCTCCCAGGAATGTCAGTGTGTTTGAGTTGTGAGTGGTTAACTGCCTCATGTTTTGCACCCAGGTGTGGCCCATTCCCATTCAGGCCTCCAGCACTATTTAGTGCTTGGACACAATGTTTGCTGGTTCGTCGACAATGCTTGTCACCATCCACGTGTCCTGCTGTGTTTTGTTCCCTGTTTCTTGGTTCCCGCTTGCCTTTTTGGTTTTTAATTACCTAAAGAATAAAAGATGAACTATTAAAACCAACACCCTCCCTGCCTGCTACCTCCATCTGTCTGCATTTGGGTCCACATCCACACACCCTGACCACTTGTTAATAAATACACACACACATGCTATACAATTTAGCTAAAGAAGTAGCACTCCTCATTCAATTACTCCATTAGGTGCTAATACATCCATTCAGTCAGCCTGTCATTCATTCATTTTATACATGTATTGTGAACTGAAGCTTCTTTAAAGCTGCTGGTTATTATCCCTAACATTTTTTAAACTGTATCTGTCTTTTATCTAAAAGTTGTTCTCATCCACTTTTTTCTGCTGCTGTTGTGCTAAAACAATGGTGGAAGTGGATTTTGTGGCTTTCCACAGAATCACCTGAATTTGCCCAAAATTTAATGTCTAGGGGAGTGATAACATAGCATGGAGAATACCACAAACAAACCAGAACAAAAGAAGTTCAAATCATATTATTTCAACAAACTCTTCATCCACTCATTTACCCAAAACCACTATAATAGTGACCACATACCATTTCTCTGTTCCCTTCCTTTCTGAATTATCTTTTTTGCATTTTGCCAGCGCTTTAACCAGCACGAGGAAGTGCAGCTCATCAATGCATGCTATGTCTGAGGATGAGATCCTCCTTGTAAGACCATAGGTGGGTGCAGTTTTAGCAGTTACTGCATGATGACAACTGGGACATCATGTCTCATTCAATCCACCAACACCACATTACCCAAGACTGTCCAGGAGTGGACTGATGCTTTGACCCAGATCTGAGAGGAGATCTCATCTCATCAGGAGCATGCCCAGATGTTGTAGGGAGTGTATACACAGGCACAGGGAGGCCACACACACACCTGATTTGACTTGTCTTAAAGGGCCTATACTACGAAGCTATTCAACTTTATTTATATAGCATATTATACAATATATTATATATATACAACAGTCATCTCAAAATTAAAAATGCATAATAAGAAGGAAAAAAAGCTAATTATACACTGGATTTATCTTCAAACATTGTCTGTCAGAGAGAAGCTGTACTACGAATCTTGATTACAACCAGCCTGATTACGTGCCCACTCTTGTGTCAGGGGAGGAGATGACAGAGTCAGACCAATCGCGATCACAAAGCGAAACTGTGGAGAGCAATTTACATCACAATTGAGGAATTATTCTTTAAAATTATGAAGAATTAAAATCCATAATTCAGACCAAAAACAACACGGTTGCTGCAGTAAAAGCAAAATAATTAATGCAGGAATTGTGTGTTGCTTAAATGAGTGAAATTACACACTGAGAATAAACAGACTCTGATCAGTTTCACTTTCTCTTCTACCGTGCCCGTGGCTCTGATGCTGCGTTCATACAGATCAGCCTAAATCATAAGGTGGAATATATTTATATTCTATAATATCTTAAAGGATTGAGGCTCTTTGCATCACCCCAGAATAGATTAATGAATTAATTTAGCGGTCTGAAAGCGCCCGATGCATGAAGGCTTTATCAGCTGACTCATTTACTTAATCAATCCATCAGATAAAAATCTCTGTTTCCGATAGAATGTCATCTGTAAATGACAGGATTGTATCGATGTCTAAATATTCTCTCTCTCCTGTCGGATTCACACAGAGACGTGTTCACACATCACCTTTTATTAGTCAGGTCAGAGCCGTATAGAGAGAGAAGTCCAAAATACTGGACCGTCACTTGATTCACGTAAGACTGAATTTTGTCCCGGAAGTTATTGGCGGGCCATTCGAATACATTGATTCCTTGTGACATAACTGGGATTTTTTGTCATTTGTCGTCAATAACTGCATTAATTGACAATATTTATACAATACACTGTCATATGTACTGTATGTGTATGTACAATATATGTTTATGTAGTTCCATAAATAGTTTTATTTCCCTAATGCAAATTCGTATTAATGATTAGTGTAAACAGCTATCTTACCTGCTTTTTTTGACGTAGTTAAGGCCAACATTAATTTCGTTAAAAAATGTATTAATATGTATTATATACAGTATGTATTGCTTTGAATTTTCTTTTAATTGTGAGTCATTTTGTCTGTTTATGTGGTAATTCCTTCTTTTTATGTGTTTTTGGAGTTATTTTCTGTTTTTGAAGTCATTTTCTGTGTTTTTGGTATTTCCTTATTTTCCATGTGTTTTTCTTTGAGTCAAGTTGTCTGTGTATTCAAGGGAGCTTAATAATTGATGTCATCATTTAGAGTGTTCCATATTCCGACACCCTGAACTAAAATGCACCTTTCTTTTGCAAATGTTCTCAATTTTGTGTTTTTCTACTATCTGTATTCCTCACTATAGAAGCTAGCTTATCTGCCTTTTTGACATAGTTAGGGCCAACATCAATTTGGTTAAAAAATGTGTTAATATGTATTGTATACAGTATGTATTGATTTGAATTTTCTTTAAAAAAAAACAAAGAGGTAATTAAAATAAAATAATAATAATAATAATAATAATAATAATAATAATAATAATAATAATAATGTCCAAAATGATTATTTAAATGTCTTAAAGTTCAAAAGTGCATCACAAACTGTCTCATTTGCTGTAGCTTCAATGCGCTACAATGGTAAACTGCTCACGATCGAGACAAAATGTGAGGCTCCATGAGCCGCCATTACTGTAAAAAAAAAAAAAAAAAACCATTGAAGTGAACGGAGTTGTCGCAACTCTCTCTATATATGGCTCTGGGTCAGGTCATTTCCAAAGAGATCTGATTGGTCAGGAGGCGGGACTTTAGGACTCGCTCAGATCCTAGCCAGAACAAAACCTGGTTCCAACCAGGTTAGCTGTTCAGCCTGTTACCATGGTAATTTAGCTCCGTAAGTTGTTAGCCAGCTTCGTAGTTCAGCACACACTGACTAAATCCCAGATGTTAGTGTAATAAGAGGTATTCTAGCTTCGTAGTATAGGCCCAAAGAGTTTCCACAGAAATTGAATCAGCCGATGATCTGATTTTTTTTTAACTTTTATTTTGAGCGTGATTCTAAATACAGAGCTCCATGGGAAAAATGATTTTGATGTTCAGTGATCATCCTTACATTATTTTGTCCTCAAGACATTCCACTATATAATAAAGATTTTCTACACAAATATTCAATACATTGAAATGTGGATGTGAGGGTGTTTTATTTAAGTGTTTTTGTTTTGTTTTTAAGCAGTTTCTCATTATTTAATTGGTTTTAAACCACAATGCTTGATAAAACAATACATAATCCTAGTGTTTTTGACTGCAGGAGGAAACTAGAGTATAACCTACCCATGCTCTGGGAAAACACAGAATGTGGGTCCAACATATTACTCACAAAGTAACATAACTAGTACATTTAGATGGAAAATCCAAAGCAAATATTTTCTGGATGAGATTTATTTCATGTGCAACTGGGTGTTGGAGAGATCTCAGCACAGCATTGCAGCTTGGAGTCAGCAGTTCCAAACCTATTTTATGAGCCGAGTTTGTTTGTTTTCCTTAAGTATGAAAGCCTTTTTCTTTGCTTGTTCTAGTTTCTCTTTTCACAGCCCCACGAGACATCTATGTATGTTAATCAGAGCTTCTAAATTTAACCAAAACAATGAATCCATGATTGTGTAAGTTTTCTGTTTTCTATGTGATAAAGGTAAATATCATTCAGATGCCACCTTCAGTGCGATGGAATAGCAAACGTGAAATGGCTAGAACAAGCTGGCCTGGGGTCAATTCCAGCCATTTCCGAGACCTGTGAAGTTTAAATGTTCTCCCTGTGCATGTGCTTTTTTTTTTTTTTTTAGCTATTTAATTATCCTTGTACAATCCAAAAACATGCATATTAGGTTTAATTAAAACTCATTCACTGCCAGCCATTTTCAGAATGGCTACCCCCCTCACTGCCAGCCACTTTAGATAATTTTGACTGAATTTTTAAAGACCCACAGAATATTTTGTACTATGACAATCTGAAATCTGACCAGATTCTGAAAGATTAGAGTCTCTACTTTCATCAGATTTTTTTTTTGTTGTTTTTAACTTGTTTCGTTCTTTCACAATCAGCAGTTAAAAGAGGCAAATTTCACACAAATTGCCAGTTTCTGACGAAAAGCTGAGAAAAAAGGCTTTTTCGGAAAAAACCTGTCAGTGACTTTGAAACTTTTTTTTTCTTTTGCTTTAGTGATAATATATAAAACTATAAAACAACACTGAGACCGGGCTTTTGATTGCAAAATTATTATAGATTTGCTATCTGGGTCAGAGTTGTACGGTTTTCTTACTGTATTTGAGCCTTCCTCCAAATCTCTCCCCCTGTCAATTCCACACACGCAACTGCCTCCTCCTCTCGGACATGCCAAGTGTTACCGCTTGCCCCGGATTGTTGATCATTTTATCTCACGATCGCAACACTCAGTCGTCCACTTAGTTCCACACATGCTGTGGTTGAGTGCGAGCCACTTTGAGCTGTTGGTAGCTTCACAATCTTCCCTCGTAGCACCATTTTCTGCCTCGTCCCTGGCTTCTTCCTCCCCAGCGATGGTGATAATCTTGGCTAATCTCTGCCACCTACAAGGCACCAGTTGGTCACTACATCATAGTACAAGCCTGATATCTATGAGAGAACTCCGTCACACTGTCTCTTAGCAACCCCCGTCGAAAAACACAATTGACGTATTTTTACATCAATGGCAGTGAGTGAGTTAAATGGAGGCTGTGATTTTCCTGTGTGTGAATTGTTGCTTGTCTATTTCAGCCATTGTCAACTGGTGACCCAGGGGCCAAATGCAACCCTCGGTTTAATTTTGTGCTGCCCCCAAATCAACTGCACAAACTAACTCCAAAAACACACAAAACGCCAAAAAAAAATTACACAAAAGCACAACAAAAATACAAATGATGACAGAAAAATATACATAAAAACAACAAAAACACATCAACATTTCCTGTATTCATGCTCAGTTTGGTCATTATTATAATCGAAATGCTGACATGAATGTTGATAATGTCACCCTTGGATCAGACAATCATATTTCTGTGGCTTTTGCTGTGATTACAGCTGTCCATTTAGTGGAAACTGTGAAGCTCCATTTTTAAAACATGATTTGCTCAGACCTCAAAGCAAAACTGTGAAACTCACTGCCCACTGATCTAAAATAAGCTACGAACTCCTTTTTATTGAAAAATGCCATAAATTCCTGGTTAATCTAGCACCAAAATGTAAACATACCTAATGATCCAAATTCCATGAGTTCTTATTAATGTCTTTTGTGATTTAGTATGTTTAGATATGTATGTGCAACTGTGTGTAGGTGTGGGCGCACACACATGAATTATACAGTCATATTCACATTGATTTATAAAAGCCCTTCTAGGGACAAGTGTTTCAAATTAGCACAAGATATAAACACTGTTGCCTGCCTTGGACTGTTGTCTGTAGTCTATAGGGTGTCCAACCCTATCAAATACACCATACATTAATTCATAAATTAATTGATCTCTGGTCTACATGTTGATATACTGTATGTAACAGATAGATGTCCTGTAAAGGGTTTTCACATCCTTCCACCTAATGTAGTGTAAGTAAGTAACATTTATTTATTTTGCACTTTTTACAGGTAAAGTTCTTTACAGGATTAAAACATATTTACTACAAACAGGATTAAAGTTATTAGCTTGAGATAGGCACTAGCAGACCCATGTGACCCTGAGGCAGACATGAAAAATGGATGGATGGAGGATATAGCTGGGTCAGCTTTACATGCTAGGAAAGACATCAAATGAAGCGAATGAACTAAATCACACAACAGAGCACACTGATAGGAACCTAAACACTACCCTGGGAATTCTCAACCACAAAACTGGATTTAAAAAATGGGCAAGACAGGGTGAACACAAAGATCGTTAAATCCATCCTTCCATCCCAGCGGTCAGTTGGATAATAGAACATGTAATAGTAATAAAAGCATATTTTGCTCACGGCAACAGCTCACTAATAGGCTTTAGATGTCATTGTGTCACTGAGGTGCAGATGAATTGGCAAAGACAATCTCATCTTAATTAGTATTAGACAAATTTTTGTTTTAGGAGCACTTCATGTGACCGATGTTGTCTTTAGTGCTGAGATAATTAATTATTGGACAACTTAATGCAAGTCACAGGTGTACAGAGACAAAGTAGAGGTGAAACTTTCACATTCTCGGTTTTCACAAGCTGTTTGGACAACTTCAAGGATTTTCAAATATATCACACCTTTGCTCTTTGAATAGCTATTTCTACTTTAATGATTACTAAGTGTTTGTGCTAGAATTGATTTTCTTTAACCTTGTTTGCAAAGGAGAACTTTGCCGTTCGATCTTCATTCCAACCCTCACATATGGTCATGACTGAAAGAACAAGATCACAGATGGCCAAAATGTGCTTCCTTTCTCTCAGATCAATGATGAAAATCATTGCTACAAGATAAACATACTTTAATATGAAGTTGGGCCTTCTTGCAGGGATAACGGTTTCTTGAAAAGCATTTTTTAAGATGTTGAACTGTTTCTGTGGGAATTTGTGCACATTCATTTTGCCAAGCATTTATGAGATCAGGCACTGGTGTTGGACGAGAAGGTCTGGTCTATAATATTCTTTCCAGTTCATCTCAATGGTGCTGGATGGGGCTTGAGTCAGGGCTCTGCAGGCCACTCCAAACTAATCTTCATGTCTTTATGCTTGTTGCTTCGTGCACTGGGGCACATATTGGAAGAACAAAGGGCCTTCCCCAAACTGTTTCCCACAAAGTTGGAAACATAACATTGTCCAAAATATTTTGGTATGCTAAAGAATTTAGATTTCCCTTAACTGCAGAAAGGAGGTTTATAGTCAAAACCCTGAAAACATGTGTGGCCAAATACTTTTGTCCAAATTAGTTTATCTGTTCCCTTAGCAACCATTGCATATCATGTCCTTGCCTGGTTATAACCTTATAGGCACCACACCACACTGAACTGTTTCTTTACTACAACTGACCATGACTGCAGTAATCAATAGTTTGTAAAACATGAAAAATGCTGGAAAACCTCAGCAAGGCAGAAAGAGCCAGCTAGTGTGCTGTGATGGCTTTAAGAAGCATCTCATTAGAAGTATGTCGCTGCTCAGATGAGCTGCCAGGATAGCAGTGGCCATGGCGACACATGACTTGGCTGCCTGGTCTCTTTTTCATAGACACTGACGCCTTTATAGTACAAGTGCTAGCAAGGGTTACATAATGATAGTGTGCAGCTACATCATCTGTCCATGCAATTCTCTCACCTCTTATGAAAGAGGCGACAATTTCACAACTCCTTAATTACCCAAAAGGAACATTTGTATTGATACAGTGCTTTAAATTCATTACTGGCTCTGCCTCTGCATCGGATCACACATACATTCTCTTTGTGTCAGGGAACCACAAACGTTGAGCTACTTTTTTGTTTTGCAAAGCTCTTTTTCACATGGCACCATTACAAAGCACACAATGCTTACTGGCCTGAATGACTATGTTTACAGCAGCAGCGTTGGCTGGACTACAAACATCCAGCTCGAGCTGGAGAACAACGACCAAAACAGGCAAATGACACAAGCACCTCTCTCACCTCCAGGGTCACGGAGAGTGTGTATGGCCGTAGGTTCGTTCTACAACTCTCATTTAGCACAGTAGCATGTGTTTGTAAGATTAATGTGCATGTTTTTTTACACAGTATTGCCTACATGTAAGAATGCACATAACGCCACAGCGTATGGAAAGTATGAGGTGATATCAGTGATATGAACCATAGTTGAGCTCTACTTGTAGTACTCATATTTGGAGTACATCAGTGGCCACGGTTACATGATGTTTTTTTAATTCGGAATTAGTTATTCAGAATTAAATTGTTCAGAATTAAAGTGTTCTACTTCGTGTTTACATGGAAATAGTAATCCTGAATTCAGGTTTAAATGGAAAACCGGTTTATTCGGCTTTATACTATTCCTCTTTAGATCTTGGGGTCGAGAAGGGTTCTGATTGGACAGGGGGCGAATTATTCACGTCTATCGGGGAAAAACACACAATAAACCATTTCTTTTCAGCTCCAACATAGAAAACCTCACATGAGAACTGTTTTTACTTCTATTTTTGATTGTAGTTTTGAAGCAGCTGCTCATCAATGACATACTGTTTTGCATTCATTCGCGGATCTCTACCTTCCCTCTAGTTTATAAAATGAGATCAGATTTGCCAAAACTGTTAGGTCTTATTCCACACAGAAGAAGCATTTCTGATATGCACGATTTCAATATCAGCCCATCATTTTGCAAAAGCGAGGCATTAGCAAAGGATGGTATTAAAGCTGAATGGAGCTCTCAATCTGCAGAGCGTATTTGATGCAATCACTGAGGTTTCCTGCTTGGCAGAAAGCAGAGGAATCCTTTTACTGCACTAAATTATTCCTGTTCGTCAGTTTTCAGTTCCTTGACCATTTCACTCCTCTATCTGTTCACATACACACAAACACACTGCTATGCTTTTGTGTGACCAACCACAGTCACTATCACCTTTGTCAGGTACAGTATATGAAACAGCCACACAACACTCTGCCTCCACCTCTGAGAATGTCATACGTGGACCTTTCAGAGGCTCGATAGTGAAGACAAACCAAGGGCTTGTTTGATTTGGAGGGTAGGGGTAGTGGTGGGGTGGGGGGTGGAGGGCTGTGAGAAGACAAGGCTTCAGAGAATGAATGATTTCGACAGCTGACTGGCAGTGGAGCTGACTTATGGTGCAAACACAATAGTTAGGCTGAGGTGTGTGACCGGGCGGTGCCACAATGAGCTCCACACAGAGCAAGCTGCACAGTAAGAAGAGTTACAGGTGGAGAAGGTGCATCACACGCTTCACGCGTCATACATGGAAGACACATGTTTGAATCCCGGCGGCTGCAGTACAGTGAAGAACAAGCCAATCTGGAATAGAGTAGATATAATCATCTGTTATCCCAAAAAACATCCACATGAAAGAATTTTCCAAAATGACCTTGTTTTTAGAAGTTTTCTGTACACATTCCACGCCATCTTGGCAGTACAAAGCATGTTATCCCTCTGTCTTTTCGACTATACTGTAGTTTAAATCGCCTGTGATGAGTCGCTTCAACATAGTTGTGCTTTTTTAAAATAAATTTTTAAGTCAGCTATTAAAGTACATACAGACGTAAATCATTATTTTTGCACTTTAGTTCCATGTTACATTTTGTTTGTTTGGTCGCACATCTAATGCAATCTAATAATTTAATGCTCTTTTAATTTCTGCTACATTTTTAGGCTATTCATTATTATTTTCTTCATCTGTAGGCATTTTGTTGAGTGTTATTGATATTAACTATCAATGAAGAAAGGTATTTGGCATCAAATTGAAAAGTGGTCATGCCCCACCTGTCAAATCTCGATACCCCACCAGGAGGTGCGCCACACACACTGAGAAGCACTGCTTTAACTTCAGCATTTCTTTTTGTAGTAAAGAAAATACATGAATTAGTGCCTGCAGTATGTCTACCAGTTGTGGTTAGGTCTAATGAATAATACATTAAAGATCCAGTAATATGCAAATTTTCACCAATCTCCAATTGTTTTAAAAACCCAACTACATAGTATTTGAGGTTTAATTTCCCAAACTCGCCTGTTTTCTGGAGTTTTAGCCCTCTGAAAAGTTACTTTTAGACTGCTCTTTAGACACCTGTTTTTGCATATGCATGAGTAGGTGTAAACAGTAACACACGCTGCTTTAGTGTGTGTGTTGATCACAGCAGCAGGAGAGAAAATCATTAACAGTCACATTCTTTTCCTCCTCACCTCTTTTGACCAGATAAATAGTCTGTTTAAAATGATAGTCCATTGTTTTGTCTGACCGCTGCGTCACATTGGGTCACAAACACGTCAGATCATCCTATGAAGGCGATACAAGGCAATATAATGGCTACTAAAAATGCAACTGATTGTGAGTGCTCTTCGGATTATCTTTAAACTGAACAAAGAGATATTAACTGTGATATTAACCTGCATTTGCTTTGTTTGTTTTACCTGTGAGGTAGTTTGAGAGAGAGGAGCACACATTCTTATGTAGGGTAGGAGGATCGAGTATTGTCAGGAGGAGGAGTTTCTGCCTTATGACGCATGAGGGGGGGTAAAAACCAACTCGCCCATTTGGAGCTGACTTTTTACAAAATGTGAAAAAAAATGAGGGAGGAAACAGAACTTTTTCAACTTTAGCCCTCTGAATGAGGCTAGAGGAATGTATATCACTGTAGAAAAACCATTATAAAGTGACTTTTTTCATAAAACTGCCCCTTTAAATGAAGCACCTATCTATGTTGCTCTGTGATACAACTAACTTGTGAAACCTGCTCAAAAATCAAATTATTTAAAAAAAATCAAAGTTTTTTAAAAAGGTAACGCAATAATGTCTTTCCCTGGTAACTAAATACTTTCATGATCCGATGATCGATTACCATAGGTATGTCGACCCCTGCGAGGCATTGGCCATCAATGAGTTTCCTCTAACCTATCAGATTTTTCTTTCAAGTTCAGACCATCTCAATCCTAAATCCTGAGGCTGGATCTAGATCCCTTCTCCAGCTATTCCCCAGGCAGCCTCTTCTCCTTTACCCCTGTGGGTTCCAGACAAGAGCCTGCCATGTGATGTTGCTTGCAGTCTATTGTAGAGTGTGTCCTATCCATCCCCAATTCCTCCTCTTTATCTGTAGTGCCATTGGCTCCTCCCCATCAAGCTTCCATAAATCCACGTTGGCGACTTGATTTCTCCAGCAGATACAAAAAAATAGTCTCAAACAGGTGTTGACAAAGGTCTGGATTTTGTTCTGTATTTTCTTGGTCATTCTCCACATTTCAGAACCATATGACCGACTTCACATTAGATGTAAAATATGCAAAGCTTTGTTTTTATTGTGAGCTCTTTTGTCTAGCTTTAAATTGATTGGTGTCTCTAAAACAAACATCCTTTGGAGTGAATATTTTTGTCCAATGTAGAACCCATCTTGGCATATAAAGCTACTTATTACATTGGATAGAGATGGAGATGAAGGACATCAATGTAGCATCAACCCGCAACTAAGGATGGGAAGCGAAAACCGGTTCTTTCTGAGAACCGGTTCCCAGTAATCCAATTCCTAGGAATCATTTGTTAGGCTTCGGCTTATCGGTTCCTTGTACATCGCAAATACGAAACGATAAACTCCTCCAAGTCCTGTATATTGTGTTCATGCTAGCACCAAGTGAAGCTCCTCCCACCATACAGTTGTTTGCTGTCCACCGCGGAAAATCCACCTCCTCCACCCGCAGCTGTGCTGTCATACTCACTTCCTGGTTCTGTACACTCGTGCAAAAGTTGCTTCTTGCACGGACTTTTCTTCCGAAAACAACAAAATTGAATTCCCTCACCCAATGAGAATCGAAAAGAGAATTGGTAAGGAAGAGAATCGATAAGCAGTATGGATAATGGAATCGAAATCCCTAAACTCTAATCAATTCCTATCCCTACCCGCAACCATTTTTAGTTATTGTCTTTTCATGTTCGAAAACATGATATTTATCCAACACTAAATATTAACAGTATTTTAAGTCATTTGCAGTGAGAAAGAAAGAGAACGTAGGTAACACAATAATTTTCTCACCTTGCTGTGATCAGAATTTGGTGGGAAACTGTTGAATGTCTTTGTTGTCATTTGTGTGGGAAAATTGTTAAATATTAATATTCTTTCTTTTAATATTATTGAAATTTATTATAAAAATGTTGTGAAACTGTTTCCACATCCATGTCCCATTTGGATCAGTTATTTAGGGCGAGCAAAGCCATGACCAGCTTTCAATATCTGTCAAAGTAAACAATGTATAATATGATTACAGCCACGCAAAGACAGATCCTCTCACAATTTCAGGACCTTTGCACTTTCTAACTAGCAGGCACGAACACATTGATGTGGACAGACTGAATCTGGCTGCTGGCCGAGCAGCCGCCTGTTTCCCTCTCTCGCTCTTTTTTCTCCCAGCTTACGCTCTGATAAATTCTCCATATAGATTTCTCATTTCCATCTATCTTTCAGAGGGTGTGATTCTCCCACTTAAGATCGGACAACAAATACCTTCTCCTTTCATCTGCCCCCTTTCCTTTCCACCTCTTGTTAAATCCAATAGACAATAAAACCCACACAAACCAGCAGTGCTTCTTAAGGTTGAGCCCCGAACATTAATATTAATTAAAAAAATATTATTATTCCAAATATCTTTACAGCTGCTAACATATGCGTGGGAGATTTGACATAGAGAGAGAGAGAGAGAGAGAGAGAGAGGGAGATTACTTTGACCACCGCTCCTTCCCTAGGAGCAGTACAATCATAAACTCCATACAGAGCAGAAGAAGAAGACACACTTGCGTTTCCTGTAGCTAATGCTGCTACAGCCTGAGCTAGCAATGGAACACTCAAAACACACGCTTCTAAGTGGGAGTTTAGCTTTAAAGTATTGCCAGAACGGGATGTGGACAAAACAAAAGTTATGTGTGCATTGCAAAGGGGAATTTAATTTCCACCGCAGTAATTGTTCTTTAATGTACCATCTACGAGCAAAGCATCCAGGTTCGGCGGCAGCGGCATCAGGAAGACCCGACAAACTACGACAAACAACTCTGGAGGAGAAGTTTGTTGCGAGAGGGGGGGCCAGCCAGAAAATGATTCTTTCCAAAATCGACACGCTGAACAAGAACAAAAGGGCTCAAAAACTTGAAATATTGCAGAAAGCATCTTATGTTGCCCTAATCACTAGGAAATCACTAGACTTCATGTGGAAACGAGAACTATTTGAGGGTTACAGCTCACTTTGTTGACAATGAATGCAATCGTTTGCTTTAACGTAAATCCAATGAGCACCACTATATTGAGGCCTGAATGTAGCACTCTGAAACCACTGCAATGGAATATTGACAAAAATATCTCAACGCTTGGAACAGATAGTGCACACAATATGACAGCAGCTGTGAGACTGCTTCCCTATGAACATCTGCCGTACAGTGCACATGCCATACAGCAATAAATCAGTGTTGCATTGCACAATAGTGGTTTTGACACAGTCTTGGCCAAATGCCGAAAAATAGTTGGTCACTTTAAGCACAGTCCATCCAATACTCGAGAGCCGAATGAACAACAAGTGGCACTTAATCATAAAGAAGAATCCCTCATTCAAGAACTCCACTTTAGAGATGATCAAAAGGGTCCAGCAAAATAAGGCACCGATAGCTGCAACACTGTCAGATCAAAAGAGCAAAATCTCAATGCTTACCGAAGTTGAGCTTGCAAAGCTGAAGAAGTTGGCAAAACTTCCTGAACCACGCAGATGAATGTTCCATAGATTTATTGGTTATTTAAGTTATTGCTTATTTAAATGCATTTATGAACCATTTGTGTGCACTAAACCAGTGATACTTGTGTAATATTTGGGTGGTACTGAGGGCCCTCTGGAATTTTAGGCTTTATTCATTTTAATTAGAGATGATTTCATTTATAGTTTCATAATACATTTAGGTTTGGTGTTTTTCTGGTTTAGGCATGGTTTACACTCAGTTCAGACACAATTTAGTCACATTTAGGTCAATTTTAGAGCCTTTTTAGACCCGTTTTAGTCCTGATTTGATTTTGATGTTTTTAGGTGTACTAGTGCACTAATTAATTAACTCATTATCCCTCTCTTTACAGATATGTCACGGAAATACTGGGTGGGGAGCACTACATCTCCTGCTCAGCTGTGCTGCCTGCCTTGTGCCATCTCTTCAGAGTCATAGAGCCTTCAGACGATGATCCGGTGAACATACTGTAGTTCGGCTAAAAAAAGGCCTTTTCTGAGGACCTGCCTCAATGACAACAAAATGCCAATCTCTCTTGACCCAAGATGGCAACTGCTTAAAATGCCTGCCCAAATCTGAGTGAGATGTAGTGTGGAGTTCTGTAACAGAGCTACTAAAAGAGGAATAAATCCCCAAGAATCCTGAAACACAAGGGCGGCGCCCCGTATTTAGATGAAAAGTGGGAGAACAACAGGAGGAAATGTGAGGGGAAAAGGCAGGTTTTAGACTGAGTTCCCTATTGGGGAGCCAGTAAAATCTAGGAGGAGCATATTTCTGCACAACAGCCTGGTGATAGATAAGACAACCTTGAGCGGCTGGCGTTGGGAGCCAAAGATAATAAACGATTTGTTTTTGATTCAGGCTAGCTCAATTTCAATAGCCTTTAGTCTCAGTCTCTCAGCAGATAATCCAATAAGGTGGTCTTTCAACTAGCGAGACGAGCAGTGAACTTCTCCAAGATTGATTTAGTTCTGTGTAAACGTTACAAAGCAGCCTCCTGCTTGCTTTTGAGATTATCACATGAGTCTGAGTGTTGAGAGCCCTGATCCATCCTTTAGAAATGACTGGCAGCCTTCCCAAAACAGCTGTCGATGTAATAAAGACTTTGCAATAAGTCAAAAAGCTGCCAGCTCCAATCAGCAGCAAACCTACTACCATAATTCCAATCATGTAGAAATCCTCCACGTCTTCCAAGGAAAGAATCGACAGACACACAACTCGCCACTTGTTCCGAGGGTCGAGCACATATCCAGCTGCAAATGTACAGCTCGGACAGGCAAACTCATCATTGTCCGTTCTGTTTCTCAAAAAACTTTGGTCGATTGCATTGAGAGACTGAATTGAAATTGATCAATTCCATAATTCTCGATTTGGATGAGATGCAAAGAGAGGCTCCTAATAGATTCCCAAGACCAGACAAAATAAAGCAGCACCATGGACAGATACATTGGGAAAGAGTGAGCAGAGAAAATGCGATGGCCCTCGTCTAGAGGCAGAAGAGACCAGACCAGACTAGACTAGACTAAATTAAATTAAATTAAATTAAATTAAACTAGACTAAACTAAGGGGTCTTGGTCTCGAGTAACACAACTATAATTCCAATAAGGACTGACCGTTGTATAGTAATATAAGAGCTTAAAGGTCACAAAGCTTTATTTAGCTTTATTTTTAAACATATTGAAACATTTTGGTTTTTTATTTATTTTATTTCTAGCTGGATAAATTGTTTTATTTCCCTTCTCTTTTAAATGTTTTTTTGTATGTATACTTTTGTTTGACCCCATGAAAAATAGCAACATCTCTGCCGCAGCTGATGTGTATCTTAATAAATTAGGCTAAATTAGATTAAATTAAATTAAACTAAGCTATGGAAAATGCAGTTTAAGAAAGGTAAATATATGTATGTATATATATGTAAATATATGTACTGTATGTATATATATCAATTGAATACATACAAGAATACAGAGTGTACACTGTGGAAAGAGGAAAGTACTGTACCGGTGCCTTTTAGACACGGACACACTGGTAGATGATCTGGTGAGAAGTGTAGGAACAGACACTTTATGGGACGGGTGGCCTCGTGGTTACGGACGCATTGTAATCAGAAGGTTCCCAGTTCAAGCCTCACCTGGGCCATCACTGTGGGATGTTGAGCAAGTCCCTTAACCCCAAACTGCTCCCCAGGCAGCCGCAAAATAGCTGCCGAATGCTCCCCAGGGATGGGGTAAATTGCAGGGGACAAATTTCAATATATGTGTAACAACATATACATGACTAATAAAGGCTGAAAGCCCCAATTTCATTTTAATTTAATTTTTATCCCTGATGTGCAGTCTCAGTGATTTAACCACACAGCACCAGTAAGACACATATCCATGGAGACTCGGCCACTATTGAGGAAAGTCTGAGTAGTAATGATTGAACCTTTTTTCTGCCCCGTTGCTTTTAGAGACATCTCTAATGATGTTTTTTTTTTTTTTTTTTTTAATGGAGTGAAGTTTCTCAGTGAGCACATTAATCAGTGCTCAGTCAGCAATGTACTATTGGCAGCTCGGAGGCATTGGATGCACTTTGAGATGAGCCTACAGGAACAGATGACACCATATTGGAGGGTTTAAAATTTAAACAGGCATGATAATCATTCACTTTTCAAGCATGAGAGGTCATGTAATGTTAACATGTAGCAAGTATTAAATAACTTAAAGGATTGATATTGTGAGTGTGCTATATCCTACTGTCTGTGAACTTTAAAAAATTGTCATAAACACAAGTTGTAAATAGGAGTCTGAATGTCCCCTTTTTAGGAATAGGAAGGGTCCATCATTACAAAACATAAAAGAAAAATCTGCCATTTAAAATCCTCCAAAAAACGCTAAAGAGGAGGTCCTCCTCTCTTTGGCACAACTTAAAGGTTTATTGAAAGTTTTACGGTTTGATATTTTCCTAATGCTTATAATAAAGAAAGAAAACAGGGTTTAGTTTGCCCTTTAGCTACATGGCTGTACATAGAGAGGCAGAAGAAAAGGCTCAATTAAATCAGAAATGGGAAACTTATATCACAGTGGGGACTGCAAAAATGTGATTATCTGATATGAGGGCCACATAATCAACATTTATGTCAGCATTTGGAATAACGACCAATCTGAGCACAAAAAAAAAAACACAAAGGGTTATATGTGTTTTTGTGGTCGTCCTATATTTCTGCCTTTATTTTTTGTAGATACTTGTTCTTGGTTTTTTGTGCATTTTTTTTTTTTTGTAGTTTTGTGTGTTATTAGATTAATTGGAGTAAATACGTGTTTTTTGTCATTTTGTGTGCTTTTGGAGTCATTTTGTGTATTTCTCTGTCATTATGTATGTTTTTGTGCCCATTTCTAATGTTTTTGAAGTTATTTTGTTGTTGTTTTGTATGTTACCTCTGCCAAGGAGGTTATGTTTTTGCCTGCATTTGTTTGTTATATTTGATTTATTTGTGTGTTTATTTGTTTTGTCTGACAGACAATACAATTTTAACAAACAAAATTGGTGTTTTGAAACCAACCAAATATGGTGTTACATACGGTTATGAAAACAAGACAGGATGCTTACCAATGCACATACGAGCTTCTCCGCATCCATTCAGTGTCTGAGACATTATTATATTATGTAAAAACAGATATTACATTTAAATGTGAAAAGACCTAAAGCTTCTGTTCAAGATTTGCATTTCCTGGCCTTTAAAATAGAGTATTAACTTAGGCTTTGAACATCTGGTCCCCTCTGTTTGTCTAAGTTTCCCATTTCACTTGGCAGATGCTATTAATGACATTATCAACTCGTGAAGGTTACTCATGCTGGAAATACAGGCACTATGCTGTTAAATGCATATGGTGTCTCTTAATGGAATGTCTTATAAATTACCGTTACGGTCTTGATGCGTCCGCTACCCCTGGTGCAGGTCCAGCCCGATCGGTTGAACAGGAGGCTGCAGTCCTCTCCCTCCAGGCAGGGGGCCATCTCACACCACTGACGGCTCCGCACGATTCGGGCTGGAAGCGCGAAAGACAGGAATGAGGAAAAAGAAAACAGCAAATTCAGATTCCAGAGAAAGACCAAAAAATGTCAACTGTTTTATGTGTAATAAATGAAACTGTCAAATTTTCTTCTCAGTGGAGAGGAAATAATCCTCCTGTAATAGTAATAAAAGTGCAAAAAGAATGTTAAATAGACATGATTTACTTGACTCTTTATTGTTAAAAATGAGATTGTGTGTGTTCTTAGTTAGACTATCTGTGATCGATTGGTTTTGTCTCCACCCACATATCGGGAAAATAAGGCTGCGTCCGAATAGTCCCATCTATCTCCTTTCCTATTCACTGTTCCTTAACCCCGTGAATGACGTCACAGGGTTAAGGAAAGATGTTAGGAGAGGAGTTAGGAAATGGCCATCACGTTTGTTTTGACAATCAGACGCACATCAACTAGGTGACGTAAAAATCTGACGGCCGCGAAGGTTAGTGACGTCTCGTGAAAAAACTAAAAATTTCCGAAAATGGACTAAAAGCTCATTCATAACTTTCTGCTGATATATACTCAAAAATCACAAGGTTTGAATGTAAATCAAAAGAAAAGAGGCTACCAGGCTACGAGGAACAAAAGTGAAACTAAAAGAATGTCACATTGAGAATGGTTCGTGTTTTAATAGCTCACTAGAAAACTTTATTCGTTAATAATTTGCGCATAATTTCACCGAACAAAAACTGAAAACTCTATGTGCCAAGTTTCACGCTGATTGGACAAAACCCAAAAGGAGTAGTTTGAAAAAGTAGGTTTTCCAGGTTTTGCGATTTTGCGCCCACACATTTACTGGTGGAAATGGGCGTGGCCCAGCCCAGGTGATTCAGTGCTATTCAGCGAATCTGTGGTTATGAGGTTTTTGAAAATGTGTTGACCTTGGTTATAGCACCACCTTGCCGGCGGACATATGTCAGTATTTGCGTCCGAGGTACGTGGAGGGGTCTGGACCAACCCTCCAAATTGCACGGTTTAGCCTGCAGCACCACTTTTACCAGGGGAAAAATAAAAGGTAAGAACTTTTTACTGTTTATTGGTTACTGTTTATTGTACTTGTGTCTTGCATGTCTTGTATACTGCTACTGGATGCCTTGAATTTCCCTCGAGATTAATAAAGTATCTATCTATCCATCTATCTAATGATAATAATAAAAAATCAGAACAATTACAATAGGGTTTCCCAGCACTGCTGGTCCTAGGAACCCCGTATGTATGCATTGGCTTTGGCTATCTAATAATTAGTATTCTTATTATTATATATTATATATATAATTTATATTATTATTATTATTATTATTATTATTATTATTAATAATAATAACAATAATAAAAATGGGAGGGGCAAATTACCATATGTCCCTACAGCGCCAATGAGCGAGGGATTTAATTTGCCTTCCAATCACAGGTGATTTTACTTTTAAACTGCCTGTGGTTTCATCCATTGGTTGTTAGTCAGGCAGGGCAGGCGATGGCGACATTGAAATGCTAATCGCATGCATTTGCGAGAATTATCAGGCATTCACAGAGCCAAAAATATGAGTAAATCAAGTTCATGTTGAACTAGTACTTCTAGATTCCCTCTGGTAGTAACCTTTACAGACCAGCTGGTGGTCCATAAATTACTAGATGCAATGCTGGATGTCGCTCTAACTGCTTTTTTTTCTTACACATCAATATTGCTTTTATTAATACATCTGGGTTACACACATTTATACAAATGAATGACCATTAAATGCTTCAGAATATTTATTTTTAACACAGTCTTTGTTAAATACCTTTAACTGATAAATCAACTGTATTTGTGACATTAAGATATAAAAATTGATTGATTGATTTTAGGACAACTGTCATGTAAAAGTCATTATGCTCCAAAGGGTCTTCATTAGAGATGTGACCACTTGCTGATGGAAAATCTGACACTGCCTTTATAACCAGGACTAGGAAGGATTTGGCGTGGAGGATAATCAGCGAGGAGGTGGTAGTAGCAGGTAAAAGTTCTCTCTGTAGCACAGAGCTAGGTTAGCATTAGCCGCTAATCACCCCGGCTTTTTTCACTGGTAGTTTGTTTGTGAGAGGAGAAAAAGCAGCGCAGCTCCTCGCTTCATTAGGCAGTGAAACTCAGTGAGTTGGATGTGTTGCTGGTGGTTGAACGCAGCATTAGCCAATCAGGACGCAGAACACAATGCGCGTTCATACATTGCAAAAAAAAATGCACCAAAAATTGCACTTTAAAAAAAATTCGCGAAACAGCGAGGCCGCGAAAGGTGAACCGCGATACAGCGAGGGACTACTGTATTCATTTGTTTGTTTCTCTTTTCGCAGGATATCTTCAAAAGTAATTAAATTATTTAGACAAAATTTGAACCACATATAGACCTTGTCACCCAACAGCACGGAAGATTCCATTCAAGTTTGGAGGGGATACGGATCAATATACTGATTCTGGATCAGTTTCAAAAATAAAAAAAAATGCTCTCTCTCATCTTTAGCGAGATTGGTTTCTCAATTTCCACACAGAGTTTCATAAGAATTGGATCCAGATTGCGCATTTTTCATAATTTTTTGAAACAATGGAGGGTGTCCATACATTTGGACCTACTGTATGGTTATAGGATGGAAATTTCTTACAAGCTTTTAAAGTGTAAATCCTGATCCTGATCCTGATCAATATCTGGCAATGTTTTGGTAAATGGAAAATGGACATGATTTATATAGCACTTTATAAACACCGAGGTAGTCCCAAAGCGATTCACAATATCAGCTCATTCACTCATTCATGCTCACATTCACACACCAATGGGACTGAGCTGCCATGCAAGGCACTAGTCAACCATTAGGAACAACTTAAGGTTCAGAAAAAGCAGAATTACTATTGCAACAACACATCATCAATAGGGTAAAACTTACCTGTCTCACGACGGTTTAAAACCAGCTCACGTTCCCTATTAGTGTCTTGCTAAAGGACACTTCGACGCATAGACAGGTACAGACTGGGATCAAACCATCAACCTCTAGATCAGAATACGATCCCTGTCCCACCTGAGCCATGATTTTTCAAAATGTTCAGAGTTTAGCCATTTCCGCATTCGTTTACACATTTCTGTTTTGTTTCCATTTCCATCACGCTGGATTTTGCGTATGATTTGACGTCGAGCCGTTTGCTACACTTTCTAAAGCTAGACATTAAACCACTAGGTTTACAGCAAAATATATTGTACAAATGTGTGATATTGCCCCAAAACATGTCGGTAAGAGCTTAGTCCGCATGTCATATACTGTAGATATTTCCATTTCAGAAAGTGAAGCCTGTCATCTTTCATTAGATTTTTCACCCTGACCAACCGTTTGTATAGACATATGATGCATGTGAGGCTTTATTCAGTTTCAGATTGCAATTTCATCTTAAATGTGTTTTAAAAAAATTACTAAATTATTATTGAAGAATAAAAGTAACACCAATATTGCTATTTCCGTTTCAGGAAGTGAATTAAAAACTTGGACGTCCTAGTCACTAACAACGTGTATAAGAAGTA
Organism: Gouania willdenowi; assembly: GCF_900634775.1. Taxonomy (NCBI): domain Eukaryota; kingdom Metazoa; phylum Chordata; class Actinopteri; order Blenniiformes; family Gobiesocidae; genus Gouania; species Gouania willdenowi. Next base: position 26,590,415 of record NC_041050.1, read on the forward strand.
AACTGGGCAGTGCAGGACTCGTGTTTCAGGCAATAAACTGGTTCCGTAGCCGATTGGGAAAGGAGCGTGGGATATTTGTGCTATAGCTGTCAATAAACAGGCCCATCATTGTAGTATATTCAAATGTTACACATCATTCAATACCTCCCAAATCCCTCTAAATATTAAGAATTATTATTGTAATGACTGTTGTGCTTTATGAAATACTGATTTTAATTTCTACTTTCTGAAAAACTTCTATACTTTATCAAAACTGACTTGCAGGAAATTGTTGAAACCATATCATGAACAACATTAAATGTCTTTACATCAGGCTACTGTCTTGGCCATTAATTTATCTTTTCATTTATCTATTTTTTAAATCCAAGTGCTACATTTGTTGTTCTTTTCCCCTAAAATACAAAAACATGTGAAGCTCCACATTAAAACTGCTAGAAAAAAACAGATTAGACGCCAACAATTATGAAGGCCACACCTTTCTCCTGTCTCCTCAAACTTTTGTCGACTCCAGACTGTCAGACTGTAAGCTAGTGATGTGCTCATTCTCTCCCTGCACTCTGACTGCATGACACCACATTAGCATTCGCCTGTAGCATACGCTGATAAGCACTGATTGTTCTTTACACAGCCCACAAAAGCAACAGCGAAAGGTTATCAGCTCTCTGCGGACTTGGCCGGGGCCGCTGCTCCTGTTTTGCCACCATCTCCCCAGGGGAAGCACACATTGTGGAGTGAGGTAACACGGTTGGCAACTTCAAAAGAGAAGAAGTACAATTTGCTGAACGTCCACAGTGGAGCTGAGACGGGGGCAGTGAGGTGGGGGAGTAAAGAGGTGTGGAGAGGGAGGCCTTGTGACATTTAGCTGTGAGGTATTCTTGGTCCAAGCCTTGTTAACCGTCTGATATTGGTCTTTGAAGTGTCTGATCTCCACTGCTACTCTGTAATAAAGAGCTGTGAGGTCTGGTGGAATTTATCAAGCAAGGTGTTTGTAACCTCACGCACATGATTGCTGACTTTTTTTCTTTTTACCCCATTCACTGGTGTCCTCAGTATCGTCTGCTTTTGAGACACAAGTACAGAGAAGTCCACTGAAGGAAACCAATGAAGGGGGACAAAGGTTTTTAAAGATGACAATATTAATTATTACTATAATCAATATTAACATTAAGATTTGCCGACGTGCAGAGTGGAAGGTTAGGTTTTACCCTGCGTTTGTCTGTCTGTCTGTTAGCCATTTAACTTGAAAGGTTATCAACAGATTTGGATGAAATTTACAGGAAGTGTTGATAATGGGTCAAGAAACATGTGATTAAATGGTGACATTCTGGATTACAAAAAATGAGAAAATACCAAAAATATAGGAAAATAGGAGCTGTGCCTGAGTGGCTTATGGGTAATGTAGTAGTGGTAGGGAAGTGCATCGTGTGTATGTCTGTCTCGCCTGGTTCTCGTGCGGTACTTGGCAGAGTTTTTCATTAATTCTGGATTTGTGGTGGACGGACGAAGCTTTAGCCCTTGTCTTCAAAGAAGATGTGAGTAACTTTAGCCATTTTCTGCTGCTACGGTTTTTGGAAAATAAGAGCTGTGCCTGAGGCTGCACCTTTAAGCACGCTGGCTTATGAGCAGCAGGAAGGTGGAGTTTGTCAACATAGCACCCAAAGACAAACAAATCTCCATGTTGAAACCTCAAGGGATCCTCCAAGAAATGGACAATGATGATGAAGATATCTTTTCTACGTCGCCACTAGACCGGTTTGCTGCTCTGCCAGACAACCTGCAAGATATGTCTCTGGCAGAATTTTCGGCCACATACACAACTAGGGGAAGACATGGTTCAGAGGAGGCAGCTGACCACATACATGATGTGCTGGATGGCGGTGATGAAAACAAATCTGTCAGCAATGAATCAGACAATGAAGAAACTGCCAACAATCATCACTTTGCGCAACAATCTTGTAAAAATGAAAAAAATGCAAACGCCACTGTATCATCCGGTTCCATAAAGAAAAGAAGGAAGGTGAAGATGGTACAGGAACCTTCTGATGCTGTATTATCTTTGGCAAGACAAAGTGGTAGAACTGTATCCTCTATACCAAACACAGAAATGGATGAAGTTGGGGGAATGGTGTGTTTGCTCTTGCTGTGAGTCTGCACAGCAAGATGAAACAAGTTACATAGGGGGTTCGAGGCAGTGTGACTGATTAGCCCTGAAAGGGTCAAGGAAACCCAATTCCTGAGCTTAGACGACAGGACAGCCATGGCTGCGTAAAGCCGACACACCAATCAGTGCACTGTCCATGCTAATGAAGTGATGTTCAGTGTTAACAACGATTGGTCCTCCAGACGACACCTGGGATAATGTAGCCCCAAATGTGGAGGCCCAACAAGCAGAAAAAAAGCTGAAGGAATGGTCCAGGAAAGGGAACGGGAAAGGGAAGACCAACTACAAAACATTGAACTTGCACCTGAAGCATCATCAAGCAATCGCTCTAAGCTTCTTGCTTGCTTCACGGCAGAACTAAACAAGATCTTGATGAGCCATCAGCAGTACAGAGCAATTATGCTGTCACTGAACAGCAAACAGTTAGAAGTTGTCATGTTTCACCAAAAATGGTGCAAAGATGCAATCTTCGCCTTGAAACATGGCCGCCCCGTGTCACAGTACAAAGTTTTTCTCAGTGGGCCTGGAAGAGTGGGTAAGAGACACGTCATCAAGTCGTTTCACTATGAAACCCTGAAACTTCTCAAACCTCTATCCGTACATTTTGAAGCAGATGAACTTCCAGTTTTGCAAACCGCATTCGCTGGGACAGCAGCATTTGGTTTGAAGGGATTGACTCTGCATTCATCTCTTGGCTTCATCTACACCAGCTGTAGCCTGTTGGCCAAAATCATGTCTTTGGCCTCCCTTCAGACAGCTATGTCTGCCTCTATGGATCCCTGTGGGAAGAAAATTTCAGCTTAATGGATCTCAGAAAAAGCATGCAGCAAAAGGATGACCGGCATTTTGCACAGCTTTTGATGAGGGTCAGGACAGCTACCTGCACACAATATTACATCACTTTGCTCAAGATTCAACTCATCACAAAAACAGACACTGCTTACCCAGCGAGTGCCCTTCAAGAAGCTTCCCAACCCACTTTTTGACAAAAGCTATCAGCAAGAAAAAGGACATCCAGACAGGCCTCATTGATGTTGTCATTTCCACCAAACCATCAGACACCAGAGGCCTGAGGGACATTGTGTCAGTGGCAGTTGATGCCAGAGTCATGCTGACTGTTAACAAAGATGTTTTTGATGGCCTTGCAAATGGAGTCTGTGGCACGGTAGTAGGAACCAACAACAATGGAAGTGATGTCCATACAATCTTTGTCAAATTTGACAGTGAATGAGTGGGTAAGCAGGCCATTGCTGACAGCCAATACAAGCAGTCCTACCCAGGGGCAGTGCCCATCAAAAGGCAAGATATTCCGTTTTTGCCGGAAGAGGAAAGCAATCTATAAAAGTAAAGCGCTCGCAGTTTCCACTGTCACTGGCATGGGGATGCACCATTCATAAGGTCCAAGGCAAGACCAGGGAGAAGATAGTTGTCTCAATGGAAGGCAAGGGCTCATTCACGCCAGACCAAGCCTATGTTGCCTTGAGCTGGGTTAGGAGCTTGAATGGGCTGTACCCATTAGGTTTTGACCCCATCTCATTCCGGATTAATCTAGCAGTTGTTCAAGAAATGGAGAGGCTTCAACGTCAAGCAGCAGCTGTATCCTGCTCACCAACTTGTGAAATGCTGACTCAGGGACACCTGAAAATAAGGTTACTGAACATAAGATCCTACCTGGAACATGAAGAGGACTTGAACACAGATGACATGCTGCACAAAGTCGACGTCTTCTGCTTTGTTGAGACTTTCTTAAAACGGCAGCAACAGGTAGTCTCAGTACTGCCAGATTCTAAAATCATCAGAGCAAACAGAGCAGCTGCACTTGGACGTGGTGGTGGTGTAATGATGGTTGCTAGGAAGGAGATTGTGCTCCAGGAGCTGATCTTCAATATCTCTGGCATAGCGTTCACTGCTGTTACTGTGAAGACATCTATAACAATCATCAATATTAGACCGTTTAACGACCTCCGTCCATGTCATTGGCTGCATTCATGACCAAGCTGCAGACACTTTTGAAATCTTTACCAAGCAATGTTCCAACTATCGTCTTGGGCAACCTTATAGATTCCCCACAACACCAAATCGTGACATTCATGCAGCAGTTTGGTTTCAGCCAACAAGTTACAGGGCCCACTACTGACTGTAGTACTCTGTTGGTTCACGGTCAACAACGATGTGCATCCTGACTTCACTATTGCAGACTGCTATTTTTCAGACCACGATACAGTCTGCATCTCTTTGTAAATACATGATTACTGTTTGTAAATATGTGTATGTTTACTGTTTATATAATTGAATTATAACACAGCAAAGAAAAAATAAATGAAAAAAAAAACAAAAAATAAATAAATTATGCAACTATCATCTTCAGTGTTTTCAATGTCGACCTTTTTTTTTCCACAACACCAAATCATGACAATCATGCACCAATTTGGTTTCCGCAAACACGTGACAGGACACACTACTGAGTACTGGGGTGTATTACATAAAGGAGGGTTAACAACATCTGAGTCTATCCATAAACTCTGGGTCAACATACCCCGGGATTGGAAACTCTGGGTATCTGATTCCATTACAGCTGGTTATGAAGTGGGTCAATCAACCCTGAGTATGTAAACCATTGGTTACTGCAAGTGCGCAATAAAAAGCCATTATCAATGGAGCAAAGATTAAACGAGCTGCCATCTCAACCACCCGGAAGAGAGTGATTTATTTCCGATGGGTGAAATAAACTGGTGTTTTGTGGAATATGAGCCTGTTCTAAAGGTGCGTTCACAGAGAGCGCCACTTCAGCAACTACATAGTCATTTAAATCGCCTGTGATTAGTCACGCTTTTTGGTCGCTTCATCACTTCATTGCTTCAGTGACGTGACGACCGGGGAATAATATGAATAAAATGTGTCTGTGGAGCAGGGCAGCCACAGTGGGCTGCCTTATCACTATAGGTTTACAGCTCTTATCATAGCAGCTCTACATGTACTTACGGTTTAAATGCTCAACTTACGGAGTTTCTAAAGGATGAGTTCACTGAAAATATAATCAGATTGCAAAAGGTGTATTCAAGGAGTATTCCACTTTCTTTGGCCCCAGTTAGTTGGGAAAGTATACAGCCCTCCCTCTATAGTGGCTATAAAGAAAGCGATGGCCGCTTGACGTCACATTTATATTGATTTTTAATGTAATGGAGTTGCCAGAGTCATCTTGACATCCAAAAAAAAGTCATAAAAAAGATAACTGAGCCTGGATTCAAACCCTCGACCTAATTGTTTCAAGCACGCTGGCTGAACTCGCTGCGCTACTTCGAGCAATGATGTCCATGTATCAAGCTGTATTACAGTATGAAACAATGTGTATGTGTATTCATTTAAAATGACATCTCCCCCTTTGCATTTGCCACAGGTTTGTATCCAATGAACTTTACTATGGACGTCAGTAGGCGTTTTAATGCAGATCAACCTCTTATTGTCTAGTTTATTATTAATTAATACTTTGTCCTTCAGGTTGTGAATTCTTGTCAAACTTTCTACGTTTCTACAGCAAAATAATAATAATACACAAACCACAGACAAATAGTTAAGCTTAAACATTTATTAATCAACAAGTTAAATCTACACAAACAACACTAAAGAGCGCTACGCTTGCGTGACTAAAGTATAAATGCTCGAGTACACAAAATAAAAAGAGAAAAATAGAAGCATGTGATTTATACAGTATGTGTGTTGAGTGTGAGCGTGCGTGTGCTCCTATCGTACAGTCGGTATGGGGATGAGGGTACAAGTGTGTGTTAAGCATGAAGTTATGTGAATTAAAGTCTAATGAACAAAACAGTGTGATGTTACAAATAAAAATATAAAGGAAATTAGTGAAGACATCATGATGGGCTATATGACGCCTCTGCTAAAAATTCATAATTCATAATTTATGCAGGTTTAAGCGTTTACCCTTGTTCATGCGTTTCATGGTGGCTAATTGGATATGGTTTGGGTGGATGTATTCTTGTCATTGGTTCATGTGGGTGTGTTTCTAGGTGTGTGACAAAAAAACCCGTTCTTTGGAAAGTTAAGTTAGAGAAGTTAAGATATAACTCAGATTATGAACGTCACATCAAGAAAAGTGCAGAGATTATATTTCTCTGGTCAGTTTGACACTAAACACAATATGATGCTTGAAACATTACTGATAGATAATCATTGAGATCAGTTAAACCATAACTTCACTGTAAGCTTCAGGTTTCCTAGGTAGATATCTGTAAATGAAAAAAAGTACAGGAGCAATACATTTGAACTTTGCGTTAAAAATATGTGTCCCCAGTTTTAAAGCATGTTCATTGTTAACGCTTTGTCTGCGTAAGGAAGGCAGATGTCCCACTAGGTTTGTTCCCACTGTAATCCAACGCGGAGGTGCCAAACAAGTCTGTGTGTCTGCTTCAAAGTAGATCCAAATGTTGATTGAAAAGTTCACTAGCCATTGATATGAAAAAAGGTAAAGAGAGTTTCAGAGAGCTTTAGGGCCTTTGTCCATTTGTGTGTTGTGTTGGGGGGAGGCAGCAAATAGATAAAGTTTGAGTTCTCTTAAAAGAGGTGTACTGTGGTATCCGTGACACCAAACACAGAAATGGATGAAGTTGGGGGAATGGTGTGTTTGCTCTTGGTGTGAGTCTGCACAGCAAGATGAAACAAGTTACATAGGCGGTTCGAGGCAGTGTGACTGATCAGCCCTGAAAGGGTCAAGGAAACCCAATTCCTGAGCTGAGACGACAGGACAGCCATGGCTGAGTAAAGCCAACACACCAATCAGTGCACTGTAGCGTTCATCATTTCATTTTAGTATCTGCTTGGCCCTGTGTGGAACAGCAGGTGAGCAACTATGAAATACCCACCACCTTATCTGCTACCTGATGTAATAGCCTGATGGAAATGCAGAATACTTGCATGAGGTAAGTACAGCCATCCTGGAGGCAAAACAGTAATTTCTGCAGCAGACAACAAGCAAAAATTCAAAGTGACCTTCTTAACACAACAACATGTCATGGTGGATTTTATTCTCCCCACCTTACGTCAGGTGCAACAAAGTTTAGATTTATCCTTCAGCTGCAGATGTAGTTTTTAGCACATGATGAGGCCAGTAAAACTCAATTTCAGGAGCAAGGAATAAAAGCTGAGCTGGCAAGGTGGGAGCAGTGCTGACTAACAGTGGAGTACATCAGCTCAGCTAGCCCAGTAACAGAGGTTGGCTAAAATTAATGCATTTTCCAGCTCACGCCACAGTACTCAGGCATTTCACTGATCCGCTTTTTACGTTTTCATTACCATCCATGACAATGTGGGTTGATCTACGGTGATTCAACGAATCTCTCAGATCTGTGAGTTTGTGACAACAGCACTGAGTGATAACTTCACCAACAATAAGGTTTACTGATTTAGTTTGCCTTTCGTCCATCATCATTAATAAAAAATGATCTCCCTAACATGCTGGCACTCATAATCATGGATGCATCTAAGGTTGCCCAAGCACCGACACAAAACAACAGCCAATGCAGACCTCTAAACCAAACAGGGACAACTGGAGGCCCAGGGGCCACATTCGGCTTTAGGTCTAATTTTGTGCAGGACTCAAAGTAAATTCACAAAATGACTCTATAAACAATCAAAATGTCAGGAATACACACAAAACGAGAACAAAAATACACAAAATGAATCTAAAAACACACATCACTACAACAAAAATAAACAAAATCACAGAAAATACACACTACAATTTTTTTTAAAAAAAAAAACAGAAAATAAACAACAAAATGAGAGAAAAGTAGACAAAAAGAGATCTAAAAATATCTAAAACACAAAAATACAACAAAAATACACAAAATGACAGAAAATATACAAAATGACAACAAAAATGACTGAAAACACAACATATCACATCTTACAAGACGACTACAAAACTACACTAAATGAGAGAAAAGTTTACAAAAGACAACAAAAATACACAAAATGACTCCAAAATCACACAAAATGAAAAAACAAAACAAAACAACAATAAAAACACACTAAATAAATTTTAAAAAAACATACAAAATGTCGCTCTTGGATCAGACAATTACATTATTGTGGCCCCTGCTGTGATACAAGTTGTCCATCACTACTATAAACTCTGTGAATCTGCAGGAGAGCTCCATCCTGCAGCATGCTTTACTTTCTGCAGGTGCTACAGTATAAACATGTTGAATGCCTCCGATGCTGAAAATGTGTGAGAAGGCCTTTCTGCTTTGATTACAGTCAGTATCTGCCTTGTGCTGTGCTTGGAAATGATTTATGGCCGGTTGTGTAATGTATTCCACTCTGTGAAGTTGACAATGTGTGGCAACAGCAGCGATGCTGGTGGGGAAACAGCTGGCATGAAAAGGAAGGGACACACACGGAGGGAGTCTCCGCCTCGATGGCTTCCACCTGGGTGCTTCCCAGTGCTGCTACCACAGTTGGTGGATCCAGCCAGGGACCCCCGACATCGAGCATGGATTGTCAACTGCCAGGGTCCCTGCTGGAACTCGGTTCTGGACCTCCAACTAGATCACATGTAAGACCGTCTGTCCCCCGAGCGCACAGTGCCAAGTTGTGCCGTGTTGCCAGACAAGAGCGGGAGCAGGACAGGAGGCGTGACAGTGTGTCCTAGATCAGACCCTCCATTCATCTGATGATTCTGCTCCCAAAGAAGAATAGAAACAACATTTTCAACGAAATCCCCACACATCCCTTCAACACATAGTTTGACAACTACACTGTGACTAATGAATCATTTAAAGTCAGTGTTAAGAAGCACCTTGAGATAAATTACACAAAGAAAAATACTAATGCTTACACTATGCATCTATTTTGCTGATTTAGGATCAATATCGAACTAATACTTGTTTCCTCCAGCTACAGTAAACACACAGCACAACAAGCCAACATTCTCCTCTGGGTGCCAAAAAAAAACTATAGAGGCTTTTAACAAGCTTCTTGTTTGATGTTAGTTAACCTTCACGCATGGAACAGACGTTCAGACTAATGCCAATGATGTATCAGTTCAAATAATAACAGCAGAAAAGGCTGACACCATCAGTCCAGCAACAAATTCTCACATGATCCGTTGTAAAATGTCTGTTGTTTTATCACAAGGATGATTTAGTTTCTTTTATAGGGAATAAGATGACGTTAAAGATACTCCTACACTTAAAACTGCCTGAAGAGGAATCATAACATAGCATGCTGGAAAAGGAGAAACCCCAAATCTTCAGATATTTATTGTTCATTGTTCTGCTGTGGCATTGTTTGAATTTATTTGCAAACAAAAAGTCACATTAAATCAACAAAAAGAATGTGCAAAACTAGAAGGTTAGTCAGGATTATTGATTAGTTAGCAGAAACACTACATTTCATCTTAAATGTTTAATGTTGGTTTGTCTTTTTATTAAAATATATATATTATATTATATTATAATAAATATTAGTATACTTTTTTAATGTCACCGTTGAGGAAACAAAACTTACGACGGCAAAGAGCAGTTTGAGCACCATTAGCCTAAAACAAAAATGTTTCTAAATTCTACATTTTGTCCAATTACGGAAAAATCCTGATGGTTTATTTTCATAATAACCATTGTGACCATGAATAACCATGAATTCTATATGTTACATTTTAAAAGGATCAAAGTTGGCTTAAACTCTTTGAAATGTACTTAAAAGATCTGTGCCTAACAAAACGTATTTTTGTTAGGCATTTATTTAATTGTCTTTTAAAAATGGGACTACTTTACAGTTTAAGAGCCTGTGTTCCGCTATCTTGAAATCATGAGATTGATGACGTCACACTGCCCCACTGCCTGTAAACATCCCATTGTTCGCTATTGGAGTGAAACATTTAGTCTGCTGTTAAGATCATTTAGCCAGCATTTTGGGTCAAAATACCAAATTGTGCCGCTTTTGGTTGATCCCTTTAAAATACCTAGAATGACCTTAAAAATGATATACATCCATCTTCTCCTGCTAATCTGTAGCGTGGGCAGCATCCTTAGCAGGCAAGCCAAGAGACATAGTGCCAGATCCACAAAGAATGGAGCACAAACGCAAATAGCACCACAATTTGAGCACCGTCCGTGCCACTGGTCGGCAAGGTTTAAGCGCCGTGTCCTCAGAAAAATTTGCTGTAATTATATTATGGTGCTAACACGTCTGCAAAGTTTGCCAGCTAAGTGCAATGTGCACCTCAATAAGCTGCGTGGTTACAGCGTAGGGGTCTGTGTCAAAGAGCTACAGTACATGATTTAGGCTTTAGGCTACCAGTATTGTTAAGGCTGGGATACACTGAGCTGACTGCTCACACTGTACATTCATACATGACACGTCGGGGTCTTGTTGCAAGAGACATTCGCAAATCTCAGCAAAAAGAACTTCAAAAAAGAAAAGATGGCAATGTGATGGACCAGGAAGTGGCTGGACAGACTTGGGGAGTACAGTCCGTCAATTTTACAGCGGTCCTACGGTGTTCGTGTATGAGCAGTGTGAGAGTTTACGGGAAGCCGGTCAGTGGCACTGCTTCAACTGTGAGATACCCTCACGAGGAGGGACTGGATTACAAACATGTTTGATGTCCTTATGACCATACGATTGCTGATCGGGAGCTGGTCGTGAGGTGTTAATAGCTTCTCGTGACCCCATGTATACTACACAATGCTCAACACAGAGACTCGACCCAATACCAAAAAATAGACGCAGAAGTCGAAAATCGGCTCAAAATGGGCCAAAAATCGCACAGTGTATGCCTGCCTTTACAGCTCTATTAGTGTCCATGGTCCTGAGTCTTTTGTACTGACATTACCTTTGATCAGAGCTGTATGTAGTCCTGAATCTTATGCATTGACGTTATTACCTTTGATCAGAGCTGTATGTAGTCCTGAATCTTATGCATTGACGTTATTACCTTTGATCAGAGCTGTCTGTTGTCCTGAGTATTTTGTACTGAAGTCACATTTGATCAGTTTTCAACATTTTTTATTGTACAATATTATTTAATGTCATACTGTTTTAGTGCAACATTAACTAAACAATCCTCTCGCGATTCATTCACAATGAACAAAAATATTCCCTGCAGGAATAATATCCAGGTACAGACCTCATTAATCGAAATAAAGGATTAGAAGTAGGTATGTCGATTTGTTGAGAGTAACACAACTCCATTGTGACTGATCACTCAAATAGTGTTTTGTATTCCATTTTACATTGAGGCTTCTGGGAAATGCATCTAGTTGCCTTAATTTCTTCAGAGAGTGAAAAATATTGCAACACATAAGTAGGCAAATCTTTTACTTTCAAAAAAGTTAACTGTACTCCAAATACCTATTTAAATTCTATCTGTAACAACATATACTTGTTTATAATTTGCATTCCCAATATGTATTAAAAATAAAATGTATTCCGTTAATCCCCAACACAGCAGCTAACACAGTGCACTGCTTAAAGTAGGCTAATGTTGAACAGAATACTTTATACAATTTAAACTAAAGTTAACTAAAAACACGGCATGTTGCCTGTTTACCTCCATGCTGAGATTATTTTACAATCTCAGTACGTGACTGCTACGTACTGAGATGTACTCGTGCTGGATTAGCCATGCAGAGGTTATTGGACTGATTTTTTAAAAAATGCTTAAAACATCACATCAGTTGACCATTGATATAAGATCGACCAATGAAAAAAAAAAAAAAAATATATATATATATATGATTGTCATGATCAGATTTATATGAATACAATAGCTTATTATTGTTAAGTTACATTAGTTTAACTGTTATTTATTGCAAAGTATATTATAACCATGTTTTTTTGGAAAATAAATTATTCCTTTTCGTATTGAGATTGCTACATGAGATATTATTACGTACTCAAGTTGTTGACTGAGATTGTCTCTCAGATTGCCATACTAAGCTTGTCATGGGAAATTAGTGAAAGGAAGAATACATTCTTAAAAAGTGTATTCCAACTTGTGCTTTATTTTTATTTAAACAGAATACATGGAATAATAAAAAGAAATGCATAGAATAAATTACAAAATTTTTTTTTTTTTGTACAAACACATTGCTTTGAAATTTAATTTTCAATCTCAGCATGGCAGAAGTAGCAAAATTAGGGCCGGGACAAATATGTCGACGCTTAATATGTGCGCCGATGCGTCGTCTGACCAAAACAAAGATGGCAGCGCCGGAGAATAACTGACGCGAGTGGCTCCTTCGAGTTTTAAAAGTGCAAGGCAGCGAAGGCACGCACTCGTTTGTCGAAGGTAGCTGTTCTTCCTAACCCTCGTCCTTCATCCCGGGTGTGACTGGACGGCAGCGCGTCGACGGGACAAGGAGGAAACACCCGCCTTGACAGCAGCGGCAGCAGCAGCAGCTCGCACACACGCACCGAGCCAAAAACACTTCTTACAACTGAGTGCATAACATCAAGTGGCTCTCAGCATTAAAATATGAACAAAAAAAGCTTTGCTCTTTTCCTGAGTCAGGGTGAGAAGTTGCTCTACACCAGTGATTCCCAAACTTTTATATAAAGCATAATGATGGATTGAATGAGTGATAACACACATTTTAAATAATCGGATTTTGTAAATAAGTGAAAAAAAACAGTATTTCTGGCTCCTGAATATATTTATTTCTATAGTTTTTTATCATTTCATGTTTGTGGAAGAGGTGTTTTTTGCTCTGAGGCATATTTACATACAAGGGTGGCCAATTTTGGCAGGAGTAATGAGTATTCTCTCATTCACATACAGTGAAATGAGACCGGCACTACTGATGGTGGCGGTGCGTCACGATCGATATCACGGTTTATGCTCTGTGGATCGCACAATGTAATTTTTTCTGCCATTTGTGCCATTTTAGTGATGCAAACGCAGTCCAATCCTTTTGAAGAACTGACCCCTAGTCTCTCCAGTGTGTTCTGGGTCTTCCTCGGGGTCTCCTAATGGTGGGACATGCTTTGAACACACCACAAGAGAGGCATTCTAATCAGGTGCCCGAGCCACCTCATCTGGCTCGTCTCAATGCAGAGAAGCAGCAGCTTCCGTGTACCTCCTGGTTCTCACCCCATCTCTGAGGGAGAGACCAGCCACCCAACCAAGGAAACTCATTTCGGTCACTTGTCCTTGTCGTCATGATCCACATCTGATGACCATAGGTGAGGAACTAAGATCGACCGGTGAATCAAGAGCTTTGCCTTTCAGCTCAGCGCCCTGTTTACCACAATAGACCGCCTGTCCACCTCCCACTCCATCCTTCCCTCAATCATGAACAAGACCCCAATGTACTTGAACTCTTACACTTGGAAACAACAGCTGAAATGTCTTCGAGTTGAAGAGTGGGAAAAATGCAGTTTGTATGATTTAAAATAATGAAAGAAGGTTTGGACCACTATGTACGTAGTCCCAGGAATGCAGGAAAAACAGAAGACTGAACTTGACCTTAAATATGACCGGTGATTGTTTTTGTACAGAAAAATAATACAAATGAGAAGCAGGTGCAGACACACGCAGTTGAAGGACACAGCGGAGATGGAAAAAAGGCTGCAGTTTATCTTTCTGTTACAACATAATTCAAATAAAACAATAGTCAATATTAACATCCACTGAAAGAGAAAATAAAGCGTGAGTAAAGTGTGTATGAGTCAGCACGTGTGTGTATGTGTGTGTCCGCTCTGGTGCAGTGGGTCGCTGTGTGCGGAAATCCACATGAATCGATGTTGCTTCGGACACAGTTCCAGTGATCTCCTGTCTTTCTCTCCATGTTTTGACCGTCAAAGTCTCGTGTCGTGTCGATGTCAGGCCAGAATCAGCTAATCAGAGACGCGTAATTTACGCATGATGGCACAATGAGCGCATATGAGAATGTGGTGGTGACACATCGCTACTCAGGAGCTCAGAGCTGCTGGATGATAGTTAGTACATCATCTTCCAGATCATCTGTGGACTGATTGACAGACTGTTACTGTATTAACTCAGATCAATGGTGTCAACAGATCAATAGGACGGTTTCTGTCCAAATCTGCTTATTTTTTAAGGACTGATCAGAGCGCCGCCTGCACTACTAAGTAGTGGCGCGGGGGCGGCACTCCCACCTCTGGCTGCCCTACTAATCCCTCCAATTTTAATTACACCTCAACACACCACCCCCCGGAGGGTGGGACCACCACTTCCACCCTCTGGAGCTATTGCACCACATACACATATATACACATAGGCTGGATGGGGAGCACCGCTCCCCTCCATCCACCCTTTTTTAATAGCACTTCATACATTCACTAAACACATACATTCACTCAGGGGATAGGGAAGTGCCTCTCCATTGGGGAATGGAGCTCCGGGGTGGTGCTCTTTGCTGGGGGGCGGCTCTAGCTGTTCCGGGGGTTGAGGTCGGCATCGGCCACTTGGTAGGTCTGTCCTGCTATCTGCGGGCTGGCGGGTGGGTAGGTTCTGCGCCTTTGGCTGGGGGCTGCTGCTCCGCATCGGTTGTGTGCCATTGGGGTCCCTCTCTCCTGTGGTGGCGGCCGCCGGTCGCTCTTGCGCCGGGGGGGGGGGCATTGCCCCGTGGCCTGCGCTGTCCGGTGGGGGGCGGGACCTGGGTAGCTGTCTTTGTGCCGTCTGGGGCTGCGCAGTCTTGCTGGGTTGTGGCCTGTTCGTGGGCTGGGGGGTGGGGGGTGGGGGGGCTCACCCTTGGGGGTTCCCTGTCCTGCGGTGGTGCCCTTTGGGTCCGGCGGGTCTGGCCGGCTGGCGGGGGGCCTTGGGGTTGGGGGTTGGGGTCGGTGGGGGGATGCGCTGGGTGCTCGGCTGCTTGGGGATTCCTCGGATGTGTGTGTGGGGGGCGGTGGCTGCCTCTCGGCCTGGAATCTTGGGGGCATCTGGGGGGTTGCTCGGCCGTGGGGGGGTTGCCTGGGGCTCCCTGGCCTCCGCTCTTTCTGCTGGCCTGGCTGCATCTGCGGGCCCAGGACAGTTCCTGGGCTTGCAGTAGCGTTTTTTTTTTTCACATATACTGGTATACGATGCACTGGCACGCCTTGGGATGTGGGATAAAACTCATACTGGGCTGAACCTTAGACACGTTTATCCCAAATACCTGCTTTAGGTACTACCACTCACTCATTCCCCCTGTTCACAGCCACCACCATTATAGCTAAGCTTCACACTTGTCACCATACTGGCTGGATTACACAACATAATAAGCACAATATATTCTACAACCTCACATTAAGAATTTAAAAAATAAAAAATAAAAAAGAAAGTAATAATGCAGGAAAAAACAGAAAGACTGACCTTGATCTTAAATGTAACCTTGAGTGAAGGTCAAAGTCACACATTGAAAGGAAATGTTGTTCAATGGTACCAGTCTGGGCACTATATCTCAATTTGTGGCTATTTTTTGGCAATTTGTATTTTTTTGTTTCATTTGTGACGTCATGAACTTTGACCCTTACTGATCTTTTTACTAGTGGGTCGTACAGCTTTGGTGTAAATAAATAAAATACTCCACTTGAGATGAGCTTTTTATAAATGTAAGCATTGAACTTGTATGACTAAAATTTGTAGAAATATGGAAAATATGGTTTTTGACACTTGACGCAACTTTGACCTTGACATTTTGGTGCCAAAAAAGATCGACAGACCATCCTTGACATTGCCCCTATGAGATGACTTACTTGTCATTAGTGCTGCATTAATGGCCGAGGAGGAGTTTTAGGACAAAGCAAGTTGTGGAAGAAAAATAATAAGAACTCCGATGATTATAATGTATTTGGCAAATTTCAATTGCCAAAAATCAATAATAATAATCTTCCTTTCCTTTTACCAAATCTGTTTTCTCATCACTTATTGACAACAACAATTAAAAAAAAGGTACGACAGCAAGGTCTTTCAGCCATCAGATAATAAGACTCCCTGCAGCTTGCAGACTCTTATCATGGTAGCCATCAAGCTTCATGCAATTACAGTTCAATATGGTGGCATGGCAACATCAGGCCAAGCAGAGAAAAGAGACTTAGGGAGCAGATTAGAGAGAGAGAGACAAGCAAGGAAAAGCACATAATCCTCCTGTGTACAGTGTGCAGACTGAACCTGCACAAAAGTGACATGCCGCAGCACAAAAAGAGCAAATCACGGCCTGAAAAAATGCAGACGAAAAGAGGGGACTTTCAGAAACACACACTGCTGCAGCAGCAGCACAGGGATAAAGCAAATGAGAGAAAGGACAGAGTGTGACCATGTTCAATCCTCTGGAATGATCCAACCATACATTGCTACACACTCTATGTACAATCTGAGGCCTTGGTAGGATAAACACAACAATCAAACTTTAGGAATGGGATTGTACAGTAGACTTTAAAGCAGAACTAAGTAACTTGCGCTTAGCGCTCCCCCTAAAGGTCCCTTTTGGTTATGTCACTGTCGTAAACACTCCGTACCCCTAAGGCAGCAGCTCCTCCCCCCCGCTACAGTGAGACGGGCAGTTCGAGGCTTCCTAAAAGTACCGGGGCAAAATTAAAGCGGTTACCTTCTTAAATAAGCCTACATTCTGAGTCGCGAGAACAGAGCTGGAAAGGGAAAGGGAAAACATGGCCGACATTCGTAAATTTTTCACTGGAAATTGCTATATAATAAAAGAGCCTGTGGCTTTAGCTTTGTTTTGACAACATTTCTAGTGAGAAATGTACCCTTGACTTTCATAGTATTCATTTATGTATACGATCCATAGTTTGTTTGTTTTGACGTACATATTTCCTGCTTCATCCTGTTGCAATGGTGTTGCTAAGGATGCTTAGAAAGTACCGGATGTGATGTTGAATTATGGACCATATTTACTATTTAAAACCATACTACATGATTTATTATTATTATTATTATTATTATTATTATTATTATTCAAATTTGAATATATTGCCACACCTTGAGGCTCAAGTGTAGTTTAAGACTGTTTGAAACCTTGAAAAGATGGAACGATATAAACTTAAACATTATAAACTTAATGTGCCTTCACTTGAAAACAATGATTATTTTTAGATTAATAATGTAAGAAAAAAATATTAGACTTGATTTTTCATCATGTGCATGAACATGTACAGATCCCTGGAAGAAAGTATCTTGAGACTGGGGTGAAATCAAATGCATTAATTTTATCAGTAATTAAGGTTTTTGATCAATCACCAATAACTTACATTTACTCATGGTTCTCTGTTTGAGAGTGTTTTTTTTTTTTTTTTTTTTTTAATGAGAATGAAGGTCATTCAAAATAAGCATCTTCAAGTAACTTTAGCGCTGGAGGGTCTGGGCTGAGGATCTGAAACAGATTCTGGTCCTAGTAGTGAATCCCAAGAAGAAGAAAGCTTGATTCTGACCATAAAGTGGCAAAAAATACAGTACATTTAAAGAATCAAATGTAAATAAAGGTGTCCCAATACTTTATTGTTATAAATACTTCTAACATGATGCCAATATTGCATTCATAAGTATTGACAGATGCCGATAGCAATCTGATACAACATAAGCATGTACACTTCTATTATTTATTTTGTAGTGTGGAATGTTTAAGTGATTTTATTCAAAGAACAATAGTCAGTAACAGTAGGCATGAGTGAACTGACCCATTTATTATTAACCAATGATTGTTACATACATTTTAACCTAAAACATATGAATAACCTCATTAAATTCTTTGCTGATATCGGAGCGATATCAACCAATCAGATCAGGACACCATTAGATGTAATACTAGGATTTATTACCCAGCTTTTATTTGGTAAATAATGGGAGTTGCATCAGGAAGTGTATTCAGGGAAAACTATTGCAAAAACAGTCCAAACGGTGCTTTCCATGCTTCAACAGTTGAGATCTTGGTTAACAACAGCCAGTGAAATCTATTCCATTCTTGGCTAAAGATAAAAGAGGAGGGTGTGTTGCTGGACAGAGAGAGAGAGAGAGAGGAAACGGAAGGTAAGAGAGTAGAAATGTAGGGGCAAAGAATGGAAAAGCAAGCGCGCAGCTGATGTGATGGGAAGACGGAAGATTGATGTACTATGTACATTCAAAAGACATATCCCTCAGAGGTTAGATTGGTTTGACATGTAAGGGGAGAAATTTGAGAGAGTTTTGTGCTATGTTAGATAAAGCTGTGGAAGGTCTCCCAGAGGGGAGGAAGTGGTGTTGGACATGTATGTAGAAAGGCAACAGATGGGAGTGGATTTTTCACAGAAGGTGGAAAAGTGAGCACTTGGGCAAGCAACACTTTGTGGCATTATTTAGACGCAGACATTCGGAAAGATAAAATCAGCATTGTTATTTTCAATTTAAAAGATAAATATGGTTTGTGTCGAGGGACTCAGATTTTCCAGGATCATGGAAAACATGGAATGTACGTTGTAAAACTCTCTTTGTTTAAAACCAGGCCCCAATATGACACAGAAATACCTCAGATGCATTTGTTGGGTCAATATCACATATTTACACACTATTTTTCACCTGAAAAACGACTGACTGAATATCTATCTCATTCAAAATCTCTTTCAAAATCTCATCTAATTAAAAATCTGCACTAAGTAATCAGAGCTATGCATTATTTTGTGCAAAAGCTGAAGGGTGATTTGCCAGTTGATGGTACTTTGCTGAAAACAGAAAGGAAATAGCCATGTGACAGACTTAACGCTACATGTTTTAGGATGTTTTTTTCTCTGTGAAATGGATGGAAGCAAATGAAAATGTAAACTTTCTCATGAAAAAATCTCTCGTGAATTCAGCATTCATCTCCGGGCTTAAGGATTTTCTAAATCTAAAAAGATGCTTCATTGTTATAGACTCCAACCACAAATCTAACTCCAAGTCAAAAATGTGACGTAATCAAAGAGATCTGAATTTTCACCTCTGGAATGCTGAGTTCTGGGTTTCCCTGAACGCAGCATTACATGTTCCTCAGTCAGCTCGTTTCTTGATTGACTACATTCCATTCCACGCCACAAATCACGGGGTCATGAGTCGGGAGTACTCGGCTTTCCCCACACACACGTGGAGTTGTGTCAGGTTTAATATTACGATTGTTGGCCCGACCCGTTTCAGAGCCGATTATCGGGACAGATTCACTCTTAACACACCTCAGACCACAGAATAATGTTATAACCTTATAAAACATAAGATTATCTGGGGTTTTCTGTCCCTGGTCAGAAAGGGGGAAAATCAGGACAACAGCAGCCTGATTATAAGCAATGGTAATAGATCACCTTTATTGTCACATGTGTAGAGTAGAGTTACATACATACATGAAATGTGGTCCCTGCATTTAACCCATCCCCGAGCAGCAGTGGGCAGCCACGGTGTAGCACTCAGGGAGCAGTTAGGGTTAACATCCCACAGTGATGGCTCAGGTGAGATTCAAACTGATGACCCTCCAATTACATGCCCACTTCCTTAACCACGAGACCATCACAGCCACTTATTTTTAACCCTCTATATAGCATGTTTTCTATGACTTCAGGAAGTTTAATAGCAAATAAAGTTAACTAAATAGAGAAAGGTGATTATAAGGAAATGTAACGGCAAAGGGTAAACTGACACGGAAAAGTCGTGGAAATTGATATATTCTGCGACGGAATTAAAGGAATTTTTAAATTTCAAAATCAGAGTCCCTGTGTCTTACTGCTATTTTTGTGCATGAGTGCATGTGTGAACTCGACTTTTCCACCCTTTCTGATCTGGGACCACACCCGAAACAAAAATATCAGCCGAGATATTTCAGTAGTCTCACTATCAAACCTTTTATATTCACATGGAGTATGCAGAAATGCACTTCAGCAACATGTTCTTCCTATTAATGCCCTAGCTATGAATGAAGTGTAGGGGTGCGGTGCAGCAGGGAGCCAGCAGTAATCAATTTCCTGCTGTTGTAATCATAGTTCTGTGTAAATTAATTAGCATCTGTTATATGTTACGGGGCGTCGTCTGCAGAGTAGGAGAAGCTGCTGAAAGCCAAAAGAGCAGAGGGATGAAGGGTGGGGTGGGGGTGTCACGCCGGCTGGGAGACTTGGGTCGTCTCTCAAGGCTGTTAGTTTAAATCTAGCCTACATCATTGGGATATAATGGTACATCCGATGTCTGTCTCTCACCATGACCTCAGCTTTACAATCGCCACATTTATTTTCATCATCTTTCTTCGGAAGCTGCCCAATAACACAGAGCATCTAAGACAGTGTCAAATCCCATGCCCAACAAAGTGAAGGAACTGTTAAACACTGCCCAGTTTGTTACAAAGTGATCTTCATCCAGCAGAAACATACAGAACTATAAAGAGTAGAAGGAGAAATCTGATACACACTGAAGTAGATGAAGGAGGCACGAAGCGATCACTAATTAGTCGATGTCACAGTGGTTGACCAGGAAATGGCCTCATGCTAACAGCCCATCACACAGTTAGGAGTCACACACTTTAAAAGGCATCAAAAAGGAAGGCATGCAAAGCAAATATTGGATGGATGGTTAAACATCCAAATTAAATAGGCGCTTACTTTTAATAGAGGAAAAAGAAAGTGGTACTTTTTGTTTGAACTGTTATTATTAAAGATAAATTGTACACTGGTTCTGTAGCTTATGTAACTGGCAGGTGTTCATTGCTTGATTATAAAAAAGATAAACATTACCTCTTGATGACATGCATACTGTATGGAATAATTTGAATTGAATGGCTCTGTATCCCACTAAACTTATACTTAAAGCTGCTACCCACAATACATTTTTTCGAGATAAAATTATATTGTAGGCTTCACGGTTCAATGACTCAAACGTCATTTAGGCCCCTAAAAAATCCGATTAATTTTTTTTCCAAATTCCGTTTTTTCCACTTTAATTTCCTTTTAATTCTGTGTTTTTTTTAAGAAATATTTATCATTTTTTAAAGAAAATATTACTTTTTAATTCCTGTGAGGAAACAAAATAAATACTAATAAACAAAAATGTACGTCAAAAATAAAGTAAGATACAATTAAAAGGTAGATCTAAGTTGTAGTAACATGGATTATTCTGCACAATAGTTTGAACACTGAGCAAGGGAAGATGATTAAAGCTGATCACAATCTCAAGGAGCATCGCTGCCCTACACAAAAAACAAACAGAGCTTTTATTGTATTTAGGAGTCAGTGATGATTTGCTGTGTTTTTAGACAGTGTTTGTGGTGGTTTAACATGAGTTTAATGCAGCCAGGATAGGAGGGGGATACAGATTTTTACCATTTTCGCGTTAAATCGTTTTCATTTGTCGATTCCGTCCGCGATTGACGTAAACGCGGATTTTATAGGGCCCTAATCATTAACACCAAAAAGTAAGGAAAAAGGTTGAATTTGACACTTGAAAGTTTGTTTTCATCTCCACCGTAAAAACTCTCATATGGACATTTTTAGAAAAGTTGAGCGCATTGAATTGTGGGATGTATTGAAGGATTTTTCCCTTGCGCCTTACCGGGATTTCTTACGTTTTTGCAAGACAAGGAGTATAGTGATTGACTTGAAACTGTTTTTGTTCCAGTTTGTTTCCGGTATTCCCAGTAAAATGTAAAAAAAAAAAAAAAAGTGTTTACGCGAGAGATGAAAACAAACTCGCAAAAAACCATTTCAATTACCTGTCTTTAATTACTTTAATAACTTTTTTTTTTTCAAATTATTCTTCAAATTATTGATCAACATGAAAAGAGTATAGAAATCAAAGAGAAAGAAATAAACGTCATTGAAACCAAAAAATGACTACACTTAAGCCCAACAAAACATAACATAAACCAATATGTAAAGCTAAATCACAGAATGTTTAACAAGTGTTTCATTCACTATTAACCTATAAGAGACCAAACCTTTATAAAGACAAAAGCTTAATTTTGTACAATCATTTACAGTAAGTTTTCTGTAAACCAGGGCTACACTGTGATGATGGCTAGATGAAGACATAATAATAATAATAATAATAATAATAATAATAATAATAATAATAATACATTTTATTTAAAAGCGCTTTTCGAAACACTCAAGGACACTTTACAGCATAAAAACAACAAGAGCATTGATAGAAGAAAATATGAGAAAAGAAGAGAGTGAGTGGGTGGTTTAAACATTAAAAGCTGAGTGAAACAGGTGAGTTTTGAGAAGTGATTTGAAGGATGAGAGGTCGGTGCAGTTGCGGATATGGCTTGGTAGGGAATTCCATAGGGTGGGGGCAGCTACAGAGAAAGCTCTGTCACCCCAGGTTCTGTGCTTGGTCCTGGGGACAGTGAGGGGGTTTGCATCTGAGGAGCAGAGGCTGTGGGAGGGAGTGTAGTGGTGGAGCAGATCTGTGAGGTCGGTGGGGGCCTGATTATTAAGGGCTTTATAGGTGAGAAGGAGGAGTTTGAATTCGATGCACTGAGGAACGGGGAGCCAGTGGAGGTTTTGGAGGACAGGGGTGATGTGGTCACGGGAGCCGGTGCACAGGCAGCAAAACAAGTTGGGAAACCACACACAACCCAACAGTGATTTAATATACAGTAGAAAGCAACTAAACTATGAGTCGTAGTGGGCTTTATGGGAAATCCTGTGACCCAACAAAATGCTGGTTCTAGTCAATCCGATGGCTGAATGCTTACTCGTGAACTTCAGCCACTAAAGCCAATGGCTGATGATGGTTACACAGATTTAGTCGGTTAGACTCTGATGAAATGACAGCTTTAATTAACTCCTGGCTGCTCTAAAAAGACTTTTAAAGAAAATAACTAAATAAAAACTCTAGTAAAATACAGTATGATCTTTTGATAGAACTTGTGATTAAAATTCACTACAGTTAAGCCTTTAAGTTTCAAGTATCAGTTTAATGGATGACCAAAGCTAAAGTCTGAGCTGACCGGGAGCGGAAGGCAAGCTTGTGTCATAGCTGTAGCTCAACTTGTTTAAAACTGATGTAGAAAGTGCTCATAATGTATGATGTAATTATCCGTAGAATATCTATACCATAACATATGCTAGCCCAGTGCTTTAATGAATGACTAAAGAGCTATGGTAATTCAACTCACAGTCTACGCAGGCCGGTCTTCCCCTGGTGGTCCCAGCGATCTGGCCTCTCCGGCAGGCACAGCGGGCCGTCTGCCTGGCGATGGTCCGTCTGGGAAAACTGCTGTCTCTGTTTAGCATCACTATTTCACAGGTTCCCACCGCCAACTGGCCTGCCAAACACAGCAGCAAAGGAACAAAGTACATGACATTACCATAATGAGAACATAATGAACATATCACAGGGGTGCAACAGGTGTGAGGAGGTGAAACCAACAGGCAGCCTGTTATTTGTGTCGCTTTTCTATTTAACTCACTAAACCGTCTAATAGATTATTTCTAACTTAAAATTGAAAGTGAAAAGCTGACTGGAGGACTCCGGTGCCAAATCCAGCTGAAATTGTTAAGTGCATAATTATGAATGGATGACACAAAACACCATAAAAACCATCTCAAAATAAAGGAAAATTTATAAAAAGTTATATCCTGCTAACAAACATACACATTACCTCCTCTGTGGAAGTAACAACAATTAAATACACAAACTTACAACAAATATACACACAACAAGAACAAGAACTCACAAAAATGTAAGGAAAATAAAATAAAATGACAAACTCAAAACAAAAACCCTTTGTTCTTTCCTGTGTTATTGCTCAGTTTAGTCATTATTCTAAACGTTGATAATGTGACCCTGAGATCAGACAATCACATTTTATGGCACAGCTGTGATAAAAGTTGCCCATCTCTGCTCTGGAGTGTCCCGTTCGAGGATTATGCAGTAGAGGTGTCCCAATCCGATATTGATCAGATATCGGTCCGATATGCACTACTGCACTATTATCTTATTATTATTATTGTATTTTTATTTTATTTCATTTCATTTCATTTCATTTCATTTCATTTCATTATTATTATTATTATTATTATTATTATTATTATTATTTTATTTAGTTTGCACATATTAGTCTAACTACTCTTTATATTTATGTTTATACTTCTTTTTTATTTATTTTTATTTATTCTAGTTGATGTTAATGTTTACACTATCAGAGAGAGCACAGTTCACCAAGACAAATTCCTCATGTGTATTCAATACATTACTTGGTCAATAAAGTTGATTCTGATTCTGATATCAGCCAGAAAACGAATATCGGATTTTATCGGACTGCATTTAAAATCACCGATATAAGCTCTCTGATAAAATTTTCCGCTCCAGCACTTCTATCCATAGGTGACTGTGGTTCACACTCCAACAAAGTAACCTACTATTGCTGACTATTGTGCTCTTGTTTGAGTTACAGAACTTAATCATGCCTTTTCTAACATTCCACACTACAAAATACGTAATAAAAGCATGTATGATTTGTGATGATATCGTATCGGATCAATATTGATATCGGCCGATACGCAAGGCTGCAATATTGGTATCATATCGGAAGTGAAAAAGTTGTATCGGGACATCCCTATTATGCAGTTATGTGGTATATGTATATGTTGGTTTTTTGTGGGGTTCTATATTTGTGTGGCTTTTGTCACTGATGTTTGATGTAGTATTTAGGACTCTGTCTGTGGGTTTTGTGTGTGTGTTGAGTGCATCGTTTTGCCCCTCCCTCTTGTCTTCACACAAAGGTGGGCCTAATGTCTTGATTGCCTCCCTCAACTACTTAAGGGACTTTGGCACGCTGAGCGACTGTCTGTGTTTTGCCTCTCCTCCTCAATATCTGTCAGTAAGTTTTGTTTGCACGGTTTCTTTCAATAATCTTGGCCCGTATCTATTTTCATATTGTATTTGTATTTTGTTATATTTGTGGATCCTGGTTTTTCTAGTTTAGAGTTACTCTCATCCATTGCCTTTGTCATCCATGAATTTTGATGAGACAATCACATGTTTTTGGCCCCCGCTGTGATAAAAGTTGCCCATCTCTGAGTGGTAGACTAGGAGTAGATTCCCTGAACTTTTAATTCAGATCATTTTTTTCACCATAAATTAGATATTTGATGGACTTAAACAAGTTCATTTTTGCAAACCATTGTGGTGGTAAAGACTGTAATGTACTGATGTGTTCAGACAGGAAATGAACAGCTCCTAAGAAAACAACTCCAATAGCTGTTGTCTTACAAAGAAGCTGAAACAATGATTTCAGTGTTTAGATGTATTAACTCAAGCCTCTACTTGGCATCTCCGAACTCTTTCACTGAACACCTTCATTGTTGCAGGAGTAATGTATTAGCAGATTATTCAAAAACCCAAGGGGAAGATATTTAATTGTCTTTTCATTTAGGCCTTCCCGGTATAATTTAAGGGTTTATTAACTGGTAATAGTCTTTTGTTTGGAGATAAACAAACTTTAATCACAGGAAAGAGCCTGAGGACATCTGCTGCTTTCAAAAGACATTTGAAAGAACAAAGTTTTGCTGCTTAGATGACACGTTTGCTTCATTACTTTTGGCACCTGCATTTAAAAGACGTTCTGCTGCAGCCATCAAGAAGACAAAAACACCATAAATGGGATAGAAATGTGATCATAAGTATTCCGGCTCACCTGGAAGTCCCCAATGGCACAAAAAGCAAATTATACAATAAATATAATAAAACCTGCAGAGTACCGGAAAGTATCTTATCTGAGCAGTAGAGCCACAATAGAGTTGAAGTAACTCTTTTCACCCGGTAATGATCTGGAAAAAGAAACCAAAATTCTTTTCTTTTTTCCCCACAGAATGGAAAGCTGCCAGTGAAAACTGTTCAAGCAAACAGTGACATAAAATCAGTGGAAGGGAGGGAGATTAGAGTAGACTGCTGTGGCTCAGTAAAGTCAATCCCTGGCATTCACTTACCACTGCTCCTTTATGCTGCTGACTCCAGTCGCTCCCCAACACACTCAAAGGTTCATTAAGCTGAGGCCATAACTGCTCTACAGCATGAAATGAGAGCAATAATGGCAAAGGTTGAAAGGGTTGTTGATCAACTCAAATTACTTAAAAAACTACCTGAGCTGGCACATAGACACAAAGTTTCAGAAGCGAGTAAGTTGAAGATGGTGTTACAGCCACAGGTTAATTGCAGTCTCGCTAACCTGTGACCTGCCTTCAAAGAATGCAACTAAACCTTTCTAAAAGCGTAATATGTGGACTATTGGTGGTCGCCGTTATTCTTAGGTTTCTACAAGCATCCACATCCGATGGTTGGTCACGGGCCCCTGCTTCAGCGCTGCAGGCAGGACCATTGAACAGAGGACGACGGCCTTGAAGCCATCCACTGTTGACACAATATGTTTTATGCACAAAAACATGTATTATCCTTAGCTTTGATACCTGGAACATGTAAATAGATTTACTGGGTCACTGTGTTTGACGTTAGCTTGTTATCTCATGCGCTGATCAGTTCTGTGGACATTAAGATCTGTTAGTTACTAAATATCTGAATGCCTGTCGGATTCGGGTTGGGTTCCGTTTTGCTCTCATGTCAGTGTCAGAGTGTTTAAGGGTTGAACGGCAGCTATTACGACTGAATTTTGCTATTGGCTGAGACAGATTATGAAGCATCATTGTGACCATTGTGCGTCACCAAATGTTACTGTTGGCCCCGCCCCTCCTATAAAGTTGAGAGGAGGAACTAGTTTGTCTCCAAGCACAGTGCTCAGTGAGCAGTGATTCACAGCTCCAATGCGGAACTCCAATGCTCTGTGCAAAGCTGCTGAAAACGCACCATAGGGGGCGACATCACTCCGTACGGGATCAAAATTACAACATCAGGGGCCCCTAAACTCAGCAGCGCTTACAAGAACCTTGTAAAGTAATACCTGCCTGATCAATTCATTCTTCCTTTTGACAACTATCAGCTCATCAAATTTCATTTAAATGTGTTTGGAACTTTTTCAGATATCATCCTGCTAACAAACGTCCACATTAACAAACAGATGGACAGACGAACCTTGACCTCCTTGGCGAAAGTAATAGTTGCACAAACACAAACCTGATTGGTCATGATTCCAAATGCTGACATGAATGTTGACAATGTGGCCCTCGAATCAGACAAAAACATTGCCCCACTGTGTTAAAAGTGGAGCAGCACGGTCGAGTGGAATTCAGTGTGTGGTTTGCATGTTCTCCCTTTTTTCCCTGGATACTCCAGCTTCCTCGTGATTGTGTTCATCTATCTTTATGTGTTGGCTCTTGGGGCAGGGATGGGGGGGGGGGCTCTGCTTCATTAAGTGCCCTTAGCCATGGCTGGTGCTCAATCATATGCACTGGACTAAATTCATGTGACAGCCGCTTTCTGTCACTCAGTAATGTGCAGACGCTTGGCCTCGTCTCTTTTTCACATGATGAAATGCACATGTGGCTGCAGCTGCAAGTGGCACACAGAATGAAAGATTACTCCAAGCGAAGTCAAAGATGACACGTAGAAGACAAAGAAAAACAGAGACTTGCTTTCAGAAAAGCCTGTCAGCATGTGACCCAATCAAACACAGAATAGAATCAAGACCAAACGTACAGTCTGTACTACACGTATCATCACTTTGATCACATAGTGCAGATACACATACATCTTGGTATTTCATATTTCAAAGTCTTATCACGAGGCATCATAATATTTCTACTGAAAAAAATGAAAATCTACTAATTATCCATGCTAACAATAGCAAGCATCTAATACACTTCCTTTTTTACATATTTGCACCAACAAAAACTCCATTGTTGTTGTGTATCACTGTTTTTTGTTCTTGATCAGGGTCGTGCACATACATCAGTGCTTTGTCTTAACTGATAATCACATTCCTTTCTGTTTTAAAATGTAATCACAGAAAGCCTAGCATCACACACTTGCTCCAATGTGACTGCATCAGACTGGGAACCGGTGCTTCTCCCAGGGGACTACGCCATGAAGTTATATGGCAGGCGGCAATGAATGAACTATGACAAAGATTCCATTTCCATATTAAAACATTCCACCGTTATAGTGTGTAATTACTTGTTCACTGCTTAAAATGGAAGTGAGGTTTAACAGTGTTTTAGTGAAATTGGATCTTTTGCTAACTGGCATCATGGAACATAGGTAAAATCATTTCACTCTCATTTGAAGCTAGTGCAGTTACTAATTCATTACAATGTACTTATTCAAGACAGCTATGATAATGGATGGTTTCTCTTAACATCTTGGAATTGACCAAGATTTTTTTTTTTTTATTAAATCAAATAAGTACTGCTATGTGCTCCTGTGTTTAATCATTGACATACTGTATGTTTAGTTGAAAATCAAGAGAAGCTTTAATTAAAGCACAATGTGAAAACTATAATCACACCGGATCAGATATTAAATACACTGGAAGTTTAAGCATTTATCTAATCTAGTGAACTATAAGCAGTGATGTGCAGTCAGGGTAGGCAGGGTGAATTGATATTGATATTTTGATTATTTGTTTTAATTATAATATAATTACAAATTATTTATTTTTCCATTTCCAATAGCCTACAGTACCTATAAGTTTGAAAGTGTCAGCAATTTGTGCTTTTCATAGCTCAAATGACTAAACATTGCTATTTCCTGGTACGGCAGAGACGCCGCAAAGTCTCACTCCGCTGCAAGGCAAGAGGAGGCCACACCCCTTCCCAAAAGCACATTGCTGTTCTGCCTCTGGCCCCATAGCGTGTTTTTATGTGTTTGCGCATGCGCAGTCAGTTCCCCAAGATGTATAGCATTTAGCATAGCACGGTTACGTAAAAAGGCAGCTCTCTACGCTGACTTTGGACGTAACCGTGCTATGCTAAATGCTATACATTACTTCACAGTGCATTAGTGAATTGATACAGCGTGGCTGCTGCTACGTTCTCTAGTAAGTGGGCGGGATAACACTACAGGCAGGATGACAGCGCTAGAGACAATAAAGAAACTTTCTTTTGAGGAAAAAAACGACAGCTTTTAAACGATGGGAGACCAACACCTGAGCTACCAGACCTTCGGCAAAAGTGAGGTCAGAAAATGTTTCAGACTTTCCACAGTGAATGGTACAAAAGGAAGGACTGGCTTTGTGGATGCGCCTCACCGAGCTTGTTGTCGTCGTCGTCGTCATTTTCTCCGTGTTTCTGTGTTTCCAACACAAACAACGGATCGACTGCCGTGTCATGAGATGTATTTTGTTGGGAGAGAATGGAGGCTGCTATTGAATAATTGTTTATGTTTCTTTAATGGTGTTTTACAATCTTGATTTTGTTATATTAACACTTGCCAGCAGAAAAATATGGAATTGTCATTGGTGTTGACATTGGTGGTCTCGATTTGCAATGCCCTGCCTACCCAACCCTAGTGCTCCCGGCACAACTTTCAATTAATGGATGTACAGTAAAGACCACAAACTTCATAAAGATTGTTTTTATCAACTGCTTGGGGAACTAAGTCAAATTGACCTTGAAAACCTTTATTACTGAATACGTTTGTTATTAACTCATTTCAGTTCATCCACATTAACAGGTTTACTCATTTCTGTGTCAGTTTACCCTTTTCCTTTTCATCGTCTTTCCCTATGCAGATGTCAACTACAGGCTTTAAAATCTTGCCAAACATGCTTAGTATGGATACGTTAAATCATCACTTTGATTTCTCGTCTGTCCCTTTCTTAAAGTTACAAAACATGAAACCGCCCATTTTACAGTGGAATGATGTAAGTAAATGTGTGATGTCCCAAAATATGTCAGTAAGGTTTAGTCCGTGTCATAGAGCTATTTCCACTTCTGTAATCCAATAATGATGTTTGTCTCTGTACGTTGGCCCTGTGACAGGCCAGTAGCTGCCTGTTAGATACCAGTATATCCCCGCTAGCCTAAGTGCAGAAATAAGTGTGTGTAGAAAGTGGTTCAAGTCCAAGGACATAGCCTAACTACTCATTACTCAGTTAATTAGCCAGAACTTAACTATTCATTTGAATTTAATTAGCCTCATCATGAGCTAATGCAAACAAATTTCTACATAATGACATGTAGAATAATTCCATTTGCAAACCACCCATGTGTCTGATCCTTTTAGTGATAGTTATATCTATTTATTTCCTAAACTTTTGTTGACGTCTCAAAGACAGAAAGGCGACTGCATCTTTATTCAAGTCACTGAGCAAGTCGACACTCTCTCCTGTAATGAATTTCAATGATTCAACCTTCACCCCAACACAAACGTGTAAACCTTAGCTAACAGCACAACCTCCCAGTCTTTGATTTCCCTTTGATTTACACATTTTCAAATTTTTCCACTTTCAGACCATGTAGACATGCTCCATCGTTCAGACACTCAAGTATTCCACATCTGTGAATAGCTTGAATTTCCAACTCTTCTGCAGACTATTACAAAGCTGAATCAGACAGCTCCCTCATTATGTGTGTAAGTGTCTTTTAAAAAATGTTGACTCGAATCTTTACAATCAGCCATTACCAACTCAACATTGTGACACAGCTTTCCATTTACTTAGCTTATGCTGCAGGTCAAATTACAAATATGGAAATTTTGGATTTAGGGATTTAGGACTTCCTGTGAGCCTGTAGCCTGTAATATTAAAAAAAAAAAAAAACTAGGGCAGCACAACAACTAATGCTATGATTTCGAGTGATTAACTCTTGATTAATTGTGAGGAAATGACATTGCTCTGCTTAAAATGCATTAAATTATTGTAAAGTAGGGCAATATACATTTACATTGCACAGCCATATGCATACTTAGAATACATAAATAATGTAACTACTGATTTACATGATCCAAGACGCAAAATGCTGGAGAATCCTTTTTTTTCCATCATACTACACTTGAAAACAACAGCTAAAGAGAGCATTCACACTAATTAGGCTTAATTTAAAACTTTTAAAATAACACTGAAAATATATGTCAGAGAAGATCCAACAGGGGAAAACACGACACGTTTCCTTCATGCTCACAACGTAATAGGGGCTTGAATGAAAATATATTTAATGAGATATTTAAAATGCCAAAATATCAGTACCAGACAGACACTTAAACAGTGAAAATAATAACACTATCAATCACTGTTAGTTAAAAATTGGATGAACAAACATAAACTCTGCTGGTAAAACAATGATGTTTGAAAAAAAAGCTGTTTTCAAGAAACAAAAGACAATAACTGATGAAATGAAACAAAGATAAATATTAACAAGTAAACTAAACTAAACTAAAAATAAAATAAAATAAAATAAATGAATAAATGAAGAATAAAAAAACATACAACCTGCTTTAGACTTTGGAGGTTTGATTCATGAAAAAGGTTTTGTGAGTGGGAGTGAACTAATTTTGGCAGCTTGTGAACATTGTGTGCTCAAAACTAATGAGAGGACAAATTAGCAAAGCTATGATTGGAGCGAGTTTGATAAAGGTTATTTTGTAACGGCTCTAAGTTTGGGTCAGAGTGACAGCAAAACTGCAGCTCTGTCGGTTACTGGTGTGCAGTGTGAAATTAAAATGTGGTCCAAAGAAGGAAAAGGTACAATCAGCAACACAGTCATGAATGGCCAGTGCTCATTATGATGCATGCTGGGTGCAAAGATTAGTCATTCTGATCTAATGTACTTTAAATAACTGAATTACAGTTAATGTTGCTAGAAAAGTGGCCACATGGACATTAACTCAGTGTCAGGAAAGTGATGACTCAAATAGTGAGGGATAAAGTCTGTTTATTGTCCAAAAACAAAAATCACTTTGTATTTGGACAAAAAATTAAAAAAAAAAGTCAAAGAACCAAATTATCAGACACTGGAAATGCAGACACAAGGATTTAGAAACATGAGGAGAGACCACAAACACAATCAACCTGCAAACGCTCAAACCACCTGAGTGGAAACAGGAGGCAGGAGTCGGAGAACGGCCTTGCTAAACACTGACCGTAAAGAATTGGAGGGAAAAGAAACCTTTGAACTCAAAGAACTTTATTAATACTGTTCTAAGATATATGTTAGTCCACATTTAATGTTACTTTTAGTTACTTTTATGAGTTTCCAAGAAGATTAGAAGTTAAACAAAAATGTCTGTTCTTGGAGTTAATCTGTGTAATACTGTGGAAAAAAAAAAATTGAAATGAGTGACACTATTCAATTTCAAAAAGAAAATGTCACAATATATTTTAGAGAGTTATGTGAAGCAGTAGAAATGTTTGTGTTCGTTGTTAAATATTGTATATAAAAGAAAGTAGATGTGTTTATTTTTTGCATTATTTGAAAAAAAGTAACTCAAATGTACTTGTTGAATGGTTGCAATTCTTCTGTATGTATTATTCAGAAAGGTAACCAGAATGTTGTAATTTATGTTGGACACATTAGCATTTTTGTTATATATTTTTAAATTGTGATTTATGTTTGAATACTTTTTTTGTTAGACTGAAACAAAAAAACTGAAACTGAAAAACTGAAGATTAGTCCTAATTTTGACATTTTTCAATAAAGGTTTATTTTTCACCCATTTTGTTGAAATATTGCAAAAGAAAAGCTTTGAGAACCACTGAATTAAAATATCTATTTACCTATAAAGCCTGTTAAACAAATATATAAAAATTCATCTACAGTAGTTTCAGACATAGTAAAGTAATATTCTACTTCTGTTTTGTAGTTAAGGCATTATTTTTGATTGGGGCTCATCCTGATCTCACGTCTGTAGTTAATGACTGGTTCAAACAACAACCTTATTTGGCGGAGCATATGCTATTCAGAGTAGCAGCAGCCAAGTGCATCTGATTATGCTAAGAGCACTTGACGTGCACAGAGCAGTAGATAGCATGTAATAGGATAGTAGGTGAGAGAGGCAGATGTTTGACTGACCCTGCGATGTACACTTCCTGACAACGTCGAGATGCTTTGCTGTCAAACAAGTGGGTCAGCCGCGCGGAGCAGCAAAAACATCAGCATCCTGTTAATGCGTTTGCATTGTTGGAAATACAACTACTTCATTTAAACAGCTTTTTGAAAACTCCTTAACCGTCCAACTCTCTGCTGAGAACTAGAAGACCTGTTATAGCACACATGTAGCTTGTTTGCAATTTATTCCCAAATATAAAGAAACACTAGTAGGTGGAGAGAAATGTGAGAGTGGTAGAAATAATCCTTAGTGGATCTGTATCGAGCCACCTGCATTTAACATGTGTGTGAAGTTGTGAGGTATTAACATACATCCATTCTAACACATGGTATAAGCAGCATTAAAGCTTGGGTATGTAAGATTTTTTTTTTTTTTATTTGGTCAAAAATCCATAATCATCTAATTATATTGTATTGCATATTGTAATCCAAAGTGTTCTGAGTGGAGAGTGAATCTCTTCTCCTTCTCCTGGCTCTGTAAATGAACTGATATATGGTTCAGCATCAGGATCTACGCCAGGGGCATGCCGTCAACGTGACGCGGAGTTTGGCTCACTGTACTTCTGCGTAGAGGGAACGCCTTGCTATGCGATTGGCCGCCCTGTCGCTAGGGGTTTGTGTCCGTGTGTGTTTCCTGAGACCCTTAAATACGTCATCGTTTATCTTCAGGTATTATTTTTCACAGTGGCGTCCCAGATGTAGTTGTTGTTTTTGTAGTTGAGCTCGTCGATGTTGAGCAGCAAATACTATAGATTAAGATTAAGATTAAATCGGGGCGTTCGCCTTTAATTGGCCATGTAATGTTAGTACATTAATGGAATTCGTCCTCTGCATTTAACCCATCCCTGAGGATGGGTACTATAGGATACTATAGAGTAGTAGACTGGAGTTCAGACCCCTCATGTTGTCGTTACGAATGCTGCCTTCCCCCTGCACTACAACATGATGCGTCCCTTTCCAGGTATGTAACAGTATCTCAACAGCAAATTACATTAGTATCTGTATGTGGATGCCACAGCAGGTAAAAACAACAACTCTATCATACTGCAACATGACAAATTATCAATGATATAAACGTCACACTTTAACATTGTAGGGGGTTGAGCTATCTTTGATATATTACCACATGAAAACATTAGTTCCATGTTATACCACATTTTTAGTTTGTGCTATGGTAAAAATATCTTGTAAGAAGATGTTTTGCTCATGATATAATGTTAAACTGGTATTGTAAAATGGGATGTCATTTGTTTGTTTATAACACATATGATTTCACAATTGTCTGTAAGTTCTGTGGCACATTCATGTGGTCATTCTTTAGTCAACTAGTTTAGTGTATGTATGTATACATTCTGTTTTTTATAGTTTTAATAGTTTTCATAGATGTGTATACGTACATATTCGATGTTTTGTTTTTATTGTTAAATTTCCTTTCTTGCAACATGTTTTTCCCTCTTTCTATCTGTACTGTGTACATGTCCATGTGTAAATACTGTATATTCCTGTTTTTCTGCTGCTGAAACTCTGCAAATTTTCTCTTGTAGGACAAATAAAGGACATTTCATCTCTCATCTCATCTTATAATATTGTGCTTTCCTAAAAAAGACAAGCAGGTCTACAACTACCACCATTCCAGGGCCAGACTGGTGATAGAGAACATGTTCGGCATCATGGCTGTGCGGTAAAGAGTTCTTGGGAGACAATAGAGTTCTTGCCTGAGAAAGCGGTGGATGTAGCAAAAGTTCAGGGTCGGTGCAGCGTGGCAAGTGGAGATAAGTGGTGGCCATTGACTCCGACCTCGTCCAATCTGTGGACCCTGCACGGATGACCAGGGCCCGTTCCATCAGAGCTGCCCTGGTGGTTCATAATGACTTGATGACTTTCTTTCAGTCACCACAAGGAACCGTGTCATGGCAAAGTGAGGTGTGTGACGAGGCACACTGAATAATTGAAAAACAATTGTTTAGTACTGTTTTATGTGTTCATGAGTTAAAGCAGTTTAATGTGCACACAGACACACACAGTGTGCTGCTGATGGGTAAAGTATGCCAGGCTTCTTGTTTATGTTGTCATGAGTACTTGTATAGTTAAAATTGGACAAATGTTGCTGCAATATATGGATTTTCTCCTCTGGGATCAATAATGGTGTATTGTCTTCTCATAAATTCAATGATTTTTTACTGACTACTGACTACTACTACTTTGTCAGTGCTAATTAAATGTCATATGCATATACTTGTTAAAACAGAAGTTGGGGGAAAAAACTACAAAACAAGATTACAAACATTAGTTTATCTTAAAAAGCGAGATCATAATAATAATGTTCATAATACAGGATATTTGGACCACACCAAGCCACTATTCACTGAATCAAAATCACTCATAATGGCAGAAAGTGTATGCCATAAACGCATAAAATGTATCTTCTAAAAGCATACATGTTAAAATTATTATTAATTTTTTTTAAATAAGAGTATACCGTATATGTAGTTTTAGACATATTAATGCATAGTGGAATACATGAATTATGAAATTTTACAGTATATATCAACGAATTATGTCCCCCTTTACAGTATAGATAGGTGTATATAAGAAAATTAATGTATTGAAATAAGTATAGTACTGGATATTACAAGGAGTATGATCATTTCTCTTTGTGGTAAATACACTGTGTACATGTTAGAAATAAAAATTACTTAAAATCGAAATGCTGTGAAAGCTTGGAAACTAAACAAAAAAGCACAAAAGCATTTTGGTACATGATTAGCTCTACAAATAAAGTGCACTGTAACATTTTTTAGCGCTCCATGTGATCCCTTTATCACTTTCACACACACGCATTTTATTTACATATTTACTGTACAACTTCACTTTAAACTACGGTCTATTGTTCCTGAAAAGGTCTAGTGTTTTGTACATCATTTTGTCTCTCAGGTCTTGGGGGTATTTCCTCAACAGGTCCCCAATCGTTTAAGAAAAACGAGCACATTCATCGTTCCCATCGTTTCCTATAAATCTAGCCGGTGCTCCTCCAGGTCTGCTACCTTGAAATCCACCTCTGTGTCGTGCCTCTTCCTCTTTTTCCCCCAAGCCATGGGGGTCTCACCTGGCCCTGGAGGCGCCAAACTGCACCTGAGAGGTTGGGGTGTTGCTGACGGATCCGGTGGGGAGAAGAAGAATAAATATGACCATACTTACTAACCTCCTCTATCAAATGCTAGCTTAAATCTATCTGCTCCATTGTTGATACAAGTCCTACCTCACTTAAAAATGGCGGTCTCCAGACACGAAAGACTGGAAAAACAAATAGCGGAAATGAGGTTTTGAGCTGACAAATCACAGCCCAAGCTAACTGCCTTGACGGGCAGTCAGGATTTTTGGGAGGCGCAGGTAAGGAGGGGGTCTACGCCAACGTAGAGCACTACGTGCATCTACGGCGGGGATCTTACACAAAACCATATGTCAGGCTTTAGAAATACAGGAGCGTGACGTGCTTTCATGTCTCTAAAACATAAAAAACCTCTCCAATAGCACAAGATAAAGTTCCAACATTTGTTACTAGTCTATGGAGAAAACAGTTGCACAGACTTCCACAGTCTTTGCACAGACTTCCACAGTCTTTGCACAGACTTCCAGAGTTTCATACAGGAGGGGAGGGGATAGCGTGGATCGCCTCATGATTCTACATACCCCAGCATTAACAGCTCAGCAGTCATTCAGAAGACTAACAGAGGAACAAGCACATGCACATATACTGTAATCATAATAAAGTCCACTGCAGTCACACACAATGTGAAAAAAGCCTGCTTGGACTGAAGGAGGCTCAAGTGTTGATTGTAGAAAACTTAATCACACCTTGTTCATTTCCACTTCTGCTGCTTTATACTTGACCAGGAGTACATTTTATATTCATAGGAACTGAGGGAAGATGCAGAATTCAGATTCTGAACTTCATTTATATTTTGAAACTGAAAACGCAATATGAATGTTTTTTCTCTTTATTTAAAGTCAGTTCCCAATATGAAAAGAAAATGCCTCACATGCATGTTTTAGGGCAATATCACGTGTTTACACACCTCTTTTCTTTTTTTTTATTTTGAAAAATGGGTGACTGGAAGTCTAGTAGGTGTACTAAACAAACAAATAGTCTTATTCAAAATCTTGTGCTCCATCGTCAAATGTAAATGTGAAATGGTAATATCTGTATGAAACAAACTAAACCTCCACTTACATGGTTTAGGGCCATATCACACATTTCCATGCTATTTTTCCCATAAAACGGAAGGCTGAGTGTCGAGCAGAGTAGCTAACGAACATTTTACCACATAAAAGAATAATATTTGATTGTGCTTGTTTTACAAGCTTTTTTTTTTTTTTACTTATTAATTGTGAAAGATTTTAGATGAGGACTGCAGAGTCTGTTTTTAGGTCTTGCACTTGCACATTTCATTGTACCATTTGTCACAATGATAATAAAGATTTCTAATTTCAGCGTAACCCTATACTTCTATAAATCATCTGAAGCATATAAATATAAAACTAATAACAGTAATTGACTCTATGTACCCTATTTAGCAAGTTTGGTACAATTCTGGGGAGTTTAATCGCAGTAAAGTCATCTAAACAGGGAAAGATGATGAAACTGACGCGGCTGTCTGGGGGATGAGACAGACTGATATGCAGATGTGGAGAAGTGAGGAGAGGAGTTTGTGTGCAGATGAAATGTCATACATCGTGTATACAATAAATACTGTATGTCCAACTGTCAACAGACTGAGTGTTGTTTCCTGTCTTGATGTTTGTCCATGTATCTACAAGTTGTTATTGTGAAATATTACTCATGGTTTCTTTTTATAACATACTATAATTATACGTTCTTACATTAAAAAAGAAATCCTGAAATAAAATGTATCCTCAGTCAGGCCAACTTTTTTCAAAGCCTATTTTTGTGGACAAGGACAAACAGTTTCATAACATCAGATTTGAACTTAATCTAAATCTAACAACACAAGCTGCACATAAGCGAAAAGACAAATCAGATAAAAACAACCTCAGGGAAAGTCAGATTATCACTAAAAAACAGTTTGAGAGCAAAATGACCCCTAAATGATAGATAATGATAAATCAATCAATATTTTATACGTAATTTACATTGCTTTAAATCGGCAGTGATTGTCATTCTTTACCTAACTACATTAACTGATCATCTGATTTCTAAATGTAAAACATCCTCTAATTAAAAGACTATATTGTTAGATGTAAACTTTAAAAAATTTCTTCTTGTATGTCTTTATCTCTGACAATCACAAATGTCTTACGTATCATAACAAAAGAAGACACGTGCAGCCCAGTGGTGGCTGCTGGTCTTTCATGCAGGGGAAGCTCATTTTCTGCCTACTTCAGAAAATGTATCTGTTTATTTAAATGTGAATTCTAGTAGAATTCACATTTTGTTGTCAACAACTATTTATAGATTATCACACATGGAGTGTGAGTCTGAGTGTTTGGTCAAAAGTCTCACAACACAAGCAGTAACAGTCTCCACAAACACCAAAAACAGACACTAGGTTTGTCAGAAGTTAATTCGCTATGAGAGGATCAGCAAAGTCTCCGTGTCAACA
This sequence comes from Gouania willdenowi, assembly GCF_900634775.1. Lineage (NCBI taxonomy): Eukaryota > Metazoa > Chordata > Actinopteri > Blenniiformes > Gobiesocidae > Gouania > Gouania willdenowi. The sequence continues at coordinate 26,629,094 of NC_041050.1, forward strand.
CAGAGCAACGGACTGAAATATTTGAAAAACCCGCCTGTGTGCTTACAACGTCATACTCTCTGATTGGCTCATTTCGCTGTCAATCAAAATTGAATTAGCCTGAGACAGATCATCCAATCATCATCCATTATTCCAGCGTCCGGAACAGACAGATCCAGCCCACTGCTCCATAGACCTCCTGTGAAGCCCGGCGTCCGATGGGCGGGACTAAGTGCGTCATAACCGAGCATTTATCCAATGAGCGTCTAGTTTGACTGCAGTGGATCAACCCCTAAACCCTCTCCCATTGAAGTCAATTGAAGCTGAACTTCACCACTGTTTATTAACACTGTGACGCTGCGGTAATGAATGAAGAACGTCACGCTGTCACTGTCAGTTTCCTGTTATAAGAAGCTGATTCTGAACTAAACATACATGTGTTCTGTCATATATTTAGTCAATGAAATGTACACACAACACTACATATTTGACCACTGATTTTAGGGGAAGCTGAGGTTTCCTTGTAGTCTTAAAGCATCCGCCACTGGTGCAGCCATGTGTGAGGGCAAAGGGCGGAGAAAACAGATAACACGGAATAAAAACACTGAGAAAAACTAAGTTTGGGAGCGGCTGGAGTCAGCGACCCGTGAATGAGTGCCTGTTTTTCCTATTGTTGATTAATCTCTGTTCATTTTAAATCTGTTAATAAACTGATTGATTCTGACTATGTCTCTCTGAATGCAATCTCAGGTTTGAACACGAGACCATCTTCATCTACTCTAACACTATCTATAAGTAGTGAAGTTACTTTTCAAATGCAGTAACGAGTAAAGCAATCTCACTCCAATTTACAGAAGTTATAACATGTAACTACCAGTTGTAATTAATTACTTTTAACTACTCCAACACAAGGTACCAGCAGTAATCCCCATGTTTGGGATTGAAGCAGTGCATTAGTGCACACCCCTCATTTTAAATATTTACAAATGTACGATGATTATTACAGACAAGCCAAGAATTGGAAATATTCATCACACATCTGTTTACACACAATTTTATTATTTAGGGTCACAAATTGGTACAAGGTAGGGACATTAGCATCTGGCGGCCCGGGGGCCACATACGACCCTTGCTGCACAGAATCACTCCAAAGACAAAAAACACTAGAAACAGCAAAAATAAACAAGATGGCAACAAATAAATAACTGAAAACAAATACCCCCACCCCCAAAAAAAACATAAAACAACCAAAATAGGGACCAAACTTTTGGTCATTAGTCTAAAACTGAAGTAAATCTTGATCATGTGACCCACAGATCAAACAGTAACAGTACTGTGCACCCCCGTCCGTGAAAAACATATCAAAAGTACATATAAAACTGAAATACAAAATATCACCTTAGGTCATAAACCCACAACCTTCCATGTTGTGCAACTTCTAATTTTGCTCAGTTCCCTCTGTGTGTATACACTTATGTATAGTACAGTTTTCAGGGGTTTCAATGTGCTGAAAATAACCTTCGAGCATTTAAACCTGACAGAAAAAGATTCCAGCTGGAAGTAAACCAGGCTCACCGTGCTGTAAGGCGATGTGGTTTAAGTGAAATAGTTTTGTGTGCACGCTTGGAAGAAATAACACAAACCCAGTTGGCCTGCAGAGAAATACAGTAAAGCCCTCTTTGAAAACCAAGACAAGGGAGATGTGCTCTATTTTCCTAAATGTAATCCTGGTGTCAGGTGAGTGCACCGGTTTCCCACTGGGAAAGACAAAATGAAAGTTGTCATTGCAGCAGTAGGTACGGGGCTCCCTTGGGAGTGAGCAAGAGGACATTTTAAGAGTTTTGTTTCTTGGTTTGAAAACATTATTTTACAGGATATTCCTAAAGTTGTGTGTGTTGTGGTTGCAATCATTTTGTGACATTGCCTTGGGCATTTTTTTTAAACCACAGAATATTACTAAAGATTCTGGTCTTTTTCAGTGGTGAGATTGAGACAGCTTCAGACAGATTTCAGTTGCAATGATGCAGCAACACAGCACAGATATCACAATGTGTAGTACAGCCAAGAGGCTGCGGATGAACACAGGCTCAGGGCAAAAAGAGTGAATGTGCAATACGGCTTGGAAAAGCAGACAGTAGCTTTGCAGAGTGCAATGCAGAGGGGAGTAAAAAGCAACAATGACTCACTTAAACATTTCACCCACAGTCTCCCCTCCTTCCTCTGTGCAAAAACACAGGAAAATGGTGCACATCAGAGGCCTCCCATCAGCACTGTAGAGAAACTGCTTAGCATGATCTGAGGAAATGACATTCAGACATGATCACAGTATCAACACGGAGGCAACATAACAGCTCATATCATTTACACCAATGATAAAATAGTCTCCAGCTCAGGGTCTCCACTGTGAAAATAACAATGCAGAAAAGCAGAGCACTCATCAACCATCAGGGAGGTCATCGCTGACACGCTACTAAGAATTTATATCCAGGCAGCTGTGAAACATGAGCTCTTTGCAGCTAAATTGATTTAGTAGTTTTGAATTATTTTCATTTCTGTTGCTGAAAGATGCTCATACTTTTATTTTTGCGACTGCAGAACCAGACCGCAATGCACTGCTTACAATTCCCAGCCAAGGTCATAATCAAAGCAGGTGCTCCTGTACATGCCTAATGCTGCTTTGAAGGAGACTAGAATGGAACTCACCGCTTTCACTTCAAAAATCAGTAATTCGCTGATACTGTGATTAGTTTAATGCTTGGATGGGTAGGCGCTGCTCGCCGAGTTAAAAGAGAAGATCAACCAAAGATCTTCAGATTTATCCACCCAGCGCCGCGAGAACACTCGTCGCCTTCCACACACAAGATGATTAGTAAGAAATGGAAAATAGATAAAATCAGTCTTCTTGGTAAAAGGCATTTGAACCCTTTGAATCTGTCGTCAGCTGATCTCTCGGTGTAAAACTGCATCGAGCCACTTTGAAATGTACTCCCATGAACTGTGTGCTGTCATTCCCCTCTAGCTATACTGCAGAGCATGGGTGACGGAAAAGATTGTGCTGCTGATTGGTTTGATTTGGTTGATCACTCAATGTGACAAGTTAATTTAGACATATGGTATGAGCCGTAAAGGGACGCTCAACTGTCTTTTGCCTCTTTTGTTCAATATGGGATTATGAAATTAAAATAATAGCTTGTGTACCTCAAAGTGTGACCTCTTCTTTTCCAGGAAGAACATTTAAAATATTATTCAAGGAACCATTTCTGGCTAATTTTGTAAAATAGTATATACAAAATAGATACGACCATGGCTCAGTGGTAGCATCTCATCCTTGTCCATTCACCGAAGGATCGGGGTTCAAATTCCTCTCTTTCCAAGACATTATCGTTGTATCCTTCGGCAAGGCACTTTACCCACATTGCCTTGCATTAATGAGTATGAACTGTGCATGAATAATGGTGGTGGTGGTCAGAGGGGCTGTAGGCACAAAATGGCAGCCATGCTTCTGTCGGGATGCCCCAGGGCAACTGTGGCTACAATGTAGCTTACACCACTTGGTGTGAATGAATAATGGTTTCTGTAATGCGCTTTGAGTCGCCTAAAAAAAGTGCTATATTAATCCAAGCCATTGTTATAATTGTAGCGACTTAGATTTTCCTTGGTCGCGGAAAAAATGGATGAAAAATAACGAATTCCCTTCTTGAAACAGAAATGGCAATATTGGGAGGGAGGTTTGTTTGTTTTTTAAAATAAAATCAAGTAGAAATTACAATAAAACAGGGAAAATACCCTCTCGTGCATGTTTTGGGAAAATATCAGACATTTACACAATTTGTGTTCCTCAACAGGTGGAAAAGAGACAGAAATGTCAATTCTCGCACAAAATATGACATAACATGACGCAATATGCCAGAGTTTACCTCCTGGAATAAAAACAGTGACATGACATGGACGAAACCCATACTGACATCTTATGGGACAATGTCACACATTTCCACATTATTTTCCACCTTAAACTAGAATCTAGTTTACTAGATGGTCTAATGTGTTGCAAACGGACAGACGTCAAATCTCTCGCAAAATCTTGCGTGTTTTTAGGAATTTTAAAATCCTTTTTAATAAAAAAATGGTAAACTAGAAAATGGATTTGAAAATGGAATTTTGGAAATTTTGAAACGGAAATAAAGTCTCGACAATAGCATTTTTTCATGTTTTCTACAAGCACTGAAGCACGTCAAGGAGGAATGTAGAACAGTTGAACCCCCCAGGGACACTTGCCCACCACTAAAACACACAACATAACCTGACCTGGTAAATCAGGTTACTTTGTAAAACATAATAATAATAATAATAATAATAATAATAATAATAATAATAATAATAATAATGGCTTGGAGTTGTATAGTGCTTTTTTTGAGGAGACTCAAAGCGTGCTTTAGAAACCATGAATTATTCACACCAGTTGTACCAGTGGTGGTAAGCTACATTGTAGCCACAGCTGCCATGCTGTCATGAACCAAACTGACAGAAGCTTGGCTGCCATTTCACTTCTACGAGCCGTCTGACGACCACCAACATTACTGCACAATTCAATTCATACAAGGCAATGTGGGTGAAGTGCCTTGCCCAAGGACGCAACGACAATGACTTGGATAGAGCAGGATTCGAACCCCCAACAATTCGGTTATTGTACGACCCATTCTACCATTAAACCACTGTCACTCACAGTGGTGGGCAAATGTTCCACAGGAGTGGGAACACTGGTCATAGAGCACAGGTGGCTGCTAATATAGCATTAATACAATACACAAAGCAGGCGGTCCATACAAGAAGGAGTTAAAGCAGCATTTTCAGATTTTCAGACTTCTTAATGATATCATTTTGATCCCCCTAAAACCCCTCGCCTGAGGTTTAATACTCCAGTGATTCAAAAAGAAAAGTGTCCGAAAGATGAGGCGTGAGCACCCAAACGGAGATAATGGAGAAGGCGGGAGTCGTGCTCAAAGAAACATGAGGTTTCAGTAAAAAAAAAAAAGTTGGTTTATTTTTGTATGCGTGTGGAGAAAGGCTTAAATACCACAGCCTCAACCTATTTGATTTCATCTATTAATTATGCGTGGCGGTAAAACAGCCATGTCAGCAGCTTTGTGAATACATTTGTAAATGCTTTTAAAGTTAAACAGGAGAATAAACAGCAATGCCAAATGTGTGGAAGTGTTTCAAGGAAAGCAACAGCTGATTAAAGTGAAGATGATCAGCTCATTTTTGAAATTTGATTTGGTTTTGATTATTGAAGTCTCGACTAGATTACAAACTGATTTTTTATTGTTCATGATTATTGGCTCGATTTTGGATTATTGTTGATTATTGACCTTCCATTTATCACCATCATTGACTTCTCTTTGAGTAACACCGCTCACAGCACCTTCAATATTGTATAACTAAAATTAGGAGGCCTCATCTTATTTGCATTACAATTGGAAAAATGCAGACAATTAATCCCTGGAAATGTAAGAATTAATTCATAATTATCAAGAATAAAATTGAGATGTTATTATGATTATTGTCATAATAAAATTTATTATGACATGCAAGGAGAAAACACGTTGTAGCCAAATCATTTTGTGACCACGTTTACCTAAATATACCAGCAGTGACAAAGATATTTAATCTAAAAAAAATAGTAATACCTCCACACTAGTTTATTTTTGAGGGAATAGTACCAGCAGTAAAATGCAGTAAAAAATCTGGATACTTGTTCTCGTAAAAGTTGCATTAATAAAACATGTACTTTATACTTTCTCCTGTTAATACCTGAGTAAAAAAAATAATATTTTCATTACTTTATATATAAACAAGTCTGTCTTCTAGCTTAGCAAAATTGCATTTTCTCTTAGAGTGGTGCAGCTTCCTATTTAAGGTGTTATTTACAAATGAAAAGCTCTGTGCACAACAAGAAGGGTCAGTAAGAGGGATGTGTTAAATGCAATTTTGATCTTGGCCTTTAACTTGCTATTTGCTCTCCACACCTTAATGACACAACAAAGGAATGCGATTTGCAAACACTAAAGATGTAAGAATAAATAAGAACTGCAGCCGGCATTGGAGACGATGCAGAAAGGAAACATACAAGTTGGCAGTAGGCAGCACTGTGACAAAAGGACTAAGAAAATCAATAGAAATAGAAATAAAAAAATATTTAAAAATGTGTTGCATAAATGAAATAAAATGTCAGCTCTTTGGAAGAAAGAACTATCGACACCTTTCACATCGAGTGCCCTCAAAGAATCTCTCTCTCATCACATTCAATAACTTCACAAAGCCACAGCACTTAAGTCACATATCATTGTCACTGCACATTAACTTCAATCCCCCTTCATTACCAAGTATGAAAAAAATCCTTTATGGAAAGCTGTTTGAGATATCAGTGATGATGTCATACTGTATCAGTGATATCAACCATAATTAAGCTAAGCACATGTACTTCAACTAGTGAAGCCAAGTGTTACAGTAGTACTAGTAGACTGAAAATGTTCACTAGTACTACTAATAAGCCTTATATGCTCATAAGGGGCTGAGGAAAATATATTCAGGCTCTCCATTGACTTTGGAAAATATTATAACCAATCAGAGAGCTGGATTTGGTTATGATTCCTCCTCCTTCATTTGCATTAACTCTACTAATAATAGTTAATTTTTTGGCTTTAGTGAGATATTTTGAGTTTACTGGTAGTACTAGTATACAAAATGTTGCTTTACTCAAACATTTTTAAATTATTACTAGTAAAACAAATGTATCTAATCGTCCACGATTCTGTGTTACTAGTACTACTAGATTCAGATTCAGATCACTTTATTTATCCCGAGGGGCAATTCATTTTCAGTTATATCCCATCCAAAATCATGAAAAAAAACAATCACATATAACATGGGAGTACAAGAGTGGGAGTAGTGTGGGTCGCCACAAAGGCAGCGCCCTGTATCTTAGATGAAAAATGGAAAACGGGAGGAAAGGAGAGGGGAAAAATTCCGGTCCCAAACTATGCTCCTTTAGAGGGATTAGGAAAAAACTCCTCAGCAAAAACACAATCATAACAAAATTCTAGAACAAAGCACATATGAGGGGGGGTGGGGAAATATGAGCGGGGGAGTTGAGGGCTAGGGGTGGAGGAAAAGATGGCAGCCAGCTGCTGGGGGGCGCGTGTGCAGTCTCCTAGACGGCCATAGTAATAGTATAAACAAAACTTAGTGCATGAGTTGACCGTACTAGTCAAAAAAACCAGTCAACTAGTAAACAATTGTGTGTTTCTAGGAAATATACACTCAAACAATGTTACGAGTAAAAACTTAAAGCTTTACTCATAGTACTAGTAACACAAAATTGTATACTAGTCGAGAACTTTGTTTTACTAATAAGGGTAAAAACTTTCCCCCGGCTGCTAATATGTATAGATCTATGTTCTTTATACTCTTTATATTATTTTTTCTATTTATATTTATATATATAGCCTCTATAATTGTACTGTTCATTTTATCTCCTTTCTTATGGCACTATTTTTTGGGGTATTCTGTGTGTTGCCTTATGTTGTCTTATTTTCTTGCACTTTATCTGAGCTGTAATGACAGTAAATTTTCCCACTGCTGGATCAATAAAGCTACACTATCTATCTATCTATCTAGTACAAAAAATGTGTACAACCAGTAAACTTAAAATGTCCCAATAGTATTACTAGTGAAGTCAATGCAAATTAAAAAGGAGGGATTATAACCAAATCCAGCTCCTTGATTGGTTGTAATGTATTCAAAAGCCTGAATTTGCATTCCCTCATCCCCCTTATTAGCATATAAGGCTCACGAGTACTAGTAATAGAGAACACAAAAGAGTGTACTCCGTAAGTGTGAAAATGTTTAATCTACTAGTAGTACTGGTGACACTTGACCAGTGAAGTGTAAACTTACACAGTAGTAAACCAAAGTTCAGTACATGGACACCAAGTACGAATAGAGCTTAACTATGGTTGATGTATATTAGATTCATGCTCAAATAGCTTTCCATAATCTTTGCTCAATCTTGAACTCATGCGTGTGCTTCTCCTGCTCCAGGCTTCCCTCCAAAATCCACCTTGTACTCAATAATTTAAGATTGTGTGAAACACTTTGTGAGCTTCAAAAATCAAAACACTGTTGTGAAAGAGGCTAAAACCCATGTAAACTAGCTGGTGCTGTAAAAATGGGTTTGTTCCTGTCAACATATCAGTCAGTGATAAATTATATTAAAGTGAAGGCTTAAAACCCTCAGAGATAAAGTCACAAATAGGAAAACACTTCTTCTCGACAGGAAATAGCAAAGTGAAAGCAACAAGGATTCATATTGCATCAAACCAAGTCTGATTGCACGAGTAAAACTGCATATTGCACACGTGTGTAAAAAATAATCTCAACTCAAAGGATTTGTGGAGTGGAGCCACTGCCCCTGAACCAGAATGTGATGATGTGAGGAAATTCAGACATTTCCAAACATATTGTTGAATAAACCAACGATGTTAAGAGAGACTGACAGCCCATTCATTGGCACTGGTGCGGACCCAATGGCACGCATGGACCAGGCTGCAGCGCTTTGATTTCCTGCTACGGCCACAATGACAAATGAGCTCTAGAGGTGCAGACACTCTGCATCTAGAGGCTTAACCTCTCTGCTGACAAGTTCACCAGCACCCTTAGGGGCTGTGCCACTGGAACCAAGATCTGGGAAAGGAAATTGAGTCTCATGGTGGAGGATATAAACAGTATTACATTAAAGCAGCAATATTTTATTTACTCTGTGATTTTTTTAATCATAGTTTTTCTCTGTGTGCCATGAACATGAGTTGATCTAAATCTGCCCCTGTTGCATTAGACTGGCATGAATTATCATGAATTGCAGCTATTTCTTTATGCTGCTTAATGTTTTTCTAAACAGCAGAATGTAAATGAAGTCCCTCGGAATGAATTATGTAGTTTCCTTGATCATGGAAAAGGGTGAAAGAAGCACAATTTGCATTCTAAAACAGAAAAAGCAAGAATCGGGAGCATTTTTTCCCTCTTTACTTAAAATGAGGCCCTAACATGACACAGAAATACTTCACATGCATGTTTTGGGACAATATTACGCATTTACATGCTTTTTCTCCCCAGGAAGTGAGTGACTGTAAGTGCAGCAAGTGTAGCAAACAGACGAACATGACATTTTTTCTCAGAATCTTGCTCAAAATCTTGCACTAAATCATTTCATACAAAATAAAATGGAAATATTATAATGACATGCTATAAACCCTAACTTTCATGTTTTGGGGACCATATCACACGTTTCCATAGTATTTTGTCAATAAAGAAGGTGCCTGAATGTCTAGCAAGTTGCAGGAAACAAACATGTCAAATTTATTGTGATAATCTCACTTGATTTTAGCGTAACCATTAGTGTTTCCCTAAGTCATCTTAAGCATATTAAATATAACGTTGTTATTAGTAGTTAACTCTATTGACCCTTATTAGTATTTTTGGCATGATTTCAGGAAGTTTAATAGCCAGTAAAATCATCTTAAAAGAGAAAAATGATGAAATGAAAACAAAAATGAATTTGGGCAAAACTGCCATTGAAATGATGCTGCAATGTGTAAACTCTGAAAGTAGAACTGAGGATATTTTGAAACATTAAATAAGACATCCTGCTACACTATTGGCTAAATGCCCTGATTATTATTACAGATTGAAGACGACATGTTCAGATTAAGAATATATGCAATAATGCTCCAAAAATCACAGTTCTTGCGTCTTTGCATCCTCTCGGTTTCTGCACCTGATTATATTGTTTAGTAACTACTGTTAAAATTTCATATTTTAGTGTAAACAATTCACATGAGGTATGAAAACAGTAGCGTTATGCTGAAATGACCAACAACCAACCAGTAGCGGCCGGTGCATTTTTCTCCAGGAGGGCTGCAACTCCAAAAAAGATATACACCAAAAACAGGGTTCTATTTCATAATATTTTGTGAGATGTCTCACTATGGGATACTCACTCCCTGTAGCCCTCAGAAGCACTTTTCTCAATCCGCCAAGCCCTGATTGATTGGAATGAACTTTCCATCCACTCCCACCCTCTATAAGAGGGAGGGGTGATGTACAGTTTCTCATTCAAACACCTCTTCTCTCTCTCATGCTCTCTCATCGATAAGTGCTGCTCCTTCACAGGTAAGTGAAATTCAGAGCCGGCTCTCCTCCAGCGTTGTTGCTTCGGCGCACGTTGGTCCTCGAGCGGCTCTCTCACTCACGATGTCTGTTAGCCGCTCCACAGGTCCAGAGCTACCGGACATCACCACTTGACGACTGCGGGCTCGTGTGTGCTGTCCTTCACTGCTGCAAGGCTTGAAAACCCCAAGCCTTGGCTCCGGCTGACTGCTCCTTCCAACGTTGCCGCTCCGGCGTGCACAAAAGCCTCCAGCGGCATCGCACAATGGTACGACCCCGGTGACAGTCCCGCTGCTAGCTCTGTGCCACAAGGCCAGAGCTCACGGAACCCTGCACATCTGCTGCTGTCCCAGATTGCACACGCCCTCTAGGTCCGGCGAGTGTGGGTCTCTCTCCCGAGCCTTCACCACCGTGTAAGGCCCGGTTCCAGCTCCGTACCAGGGTACCCAAGCTCCCAAAATCCAGCTATCCAGCTGCCGCTCAAAAAGAGTTAACGCTGTCCCCGACGTCCGGCGCACGTTGTCCTGTATCCCTGCTAGCACCTGTGTCAGCCGCCACATGGTAGCATAAAAGCTAACCCACCTGCTCTTCTTGCTTGCCTCAAGTGGCGATGGGAACCGAGGGGACGGGATGCACTGGGGCTCGCTGCACGGCGTTTGACGCACGCAGCCTCCATCGTAGGCCGACTCAGCTGATGTCCGCCCAGCCCCCCCCCCCTTCTTCCTCCTCAGGGCGCTTCTGCCTCAGCTATTATACTTCTTGAAATTTAATTTGATTTGTTTTTTTATTTTGTTTTTCAGATTTTACCTATTTTTTGTTTTTTTTTGTTTTAGTTAGTTTAACAAGTCATTAAATACAAACAGGGGTGACAAAGGAAGTGGTAAATTAATACACATAAATTCAGACCTGACAAAATATAATTTAAGACCTAGTTTACAAAATATGGACATATTCAAGATTTTAAATCATCAAATTTAGTTTGTTTCTAGTTTGTTCATGTTTCTTTGCCTTTTCTGAAAAGTGCTTTAAATGGGTCCTACCTGTCTTTATCCATGCTGGGTCGACAGGTAGGCAGGGAAAGCAGAATTATTTCATTTCTCTTTCTTCATTTTGCTTACCATGACTACCTGTCAACATTGAGCTTGTTGACTGAGGGAACCCATGACATCACCACAAGTTCCACAGTGTGGATGGGAACACAAACAGAATATATATATATATATATATTTTTTTTTTTTTTTTGGTAGCCAGAAAATCTGTTCCTTGTCTCATTTATCAATTTTCCAAATCTGTTCATAACCTTTCAAGTTATCTTGTCAATACGATGACACAGACAGACACACGGACAAACGGAGGGTAAAACATAACCATACCGCTCTTCGCTTCGCTCTTGGCAGAGGTAATAATAATCTGAACCACTTGTTGTTCAAAAAACATTAAAAGCACACTTCAGATGAAGCTCTGCATTCAATTTCAATCACAGGATAACATGATCACTATTAAAACCATAACATGTAGTGCAAGTTATGTACATGGTTATGGGCAGAATTGGACATATTCATTAGGAATGTCCCTCAAAAACTTTTTCACTTCCGATATGATACCAATATTGCAGCCTTGAGTATTTGCTGATACCGATACGATACGATATCAGCACAAATCATACATACTTTTATGACTTCTTTTGTAGTGTAGAATGTTAGAAAAAGTTTGACCAAGTAATATTACTCAAACAGAGAACAATAGTCAGCAACAGTAGGTATGAGAAAAACTGACCCATTTATTATTAACCAATTGGATACATAAATTTTAACCTTAAACATATCTACTGAATTCTACAATTGAATAAATATAATATAATATATATCGGAGATTTTAGATGCAGTCCGATAAAATCAGATATTCATTTTCTGGCTGATAAGGAGCGATATCCGATATCAATATCGGATCGGGACACCTGTAATATTCATCAGTTTTTCACACTTTCTGGTCATTCAGTCACCCATTTTCCAGTAAAAAAAACAATGTCAATGTGTGATGTCCCAAAACGTGCATGTGAGGCATATTCGTAAATATATTTTCCAAACTCCATTAACATCCCTGTTAAGGGAGCTTGAGCTGTATTTTGAAAATTCTCTGAATTTTGCAACCCTAATTGAAATGTTGCATTTTTTCATTTTATTATTTTTGAATGAAAACTAATATTAGCATTCTGATATGACACAGTTAAGTTATTTAAAATTTCTGGCAATTTGCAGGTAATTTCAAAGCTTGTATTATATTTTGAAATATTTCCAAAATTCCCGACCTTGAGTTTCTGTGGAATTTTACTGGAAATCACCCAACCTCTCCCTCCCCCACTTTGTAACCCAAGCTGTATGTAGAGAAACATATAATGAACAGGGCACATTCCCACGATTACTGCTGAGAGAAACTGCATCTGTTCTTTCATTAGTCTATGGTCCCCCTGATAAGTCCTTGTTCAACCTTCTAGTCACATTGAAAATGTAAAAGTCCTGTTCTCCACACACTGGAGAATGGGTTTATTCAGGGTTTGTATGAAGGGTAGCAAAGTTTACAAGAGATTGATGGACTCATTGGTACAATTGTGCACTAATGAGATCATTTTGACCAAAAAGAAGAGTCAATAATGAACAGCTTAGGGGAAGAGGTGACTGTGCAATGGCCTCGTGGATAATATGCAGAGGCTGTAGTGACGGTGGCGATAAGGAGAGGATGACAGCATCATTTTGAAAAAAAAAACTGGAAATGAGAGGCAAGGGGAGCATTTTTCAGCGAGCGGGCAGTTCATTCTTCACTTTCTCCTTGGCACGCTGCCAGGTACAAAAATGTAGGCCCTGTGTCCTTTAACCACAGAGTAAATAAACACTGATTAAACGATCTAATCTGCAAACTTTGTGTTCAACATCCCTCCACAAGTCCCCCCTCTCAGGCCTTTTTCCTGTATCTTCAACATCGATGAAAAGTGAATCCATTGCTGTGGACAGTAGACGGTGAAGTGCAAGGAAAGATCTTTTTGCTTTTTATTCTGTGATAGAGAAGGTGTAATTGCACCAGCTAATGTATTATTCAAGAGGAAAAAAACAACTTTGATGGATACAGTGCTAGTCTGGGTGAATTTACAAGCTCCGAGGGCAAAAACAAAGACTCTTTGCGAGGGATGTGGGTATTAAAACAATCAAAGCATGCTGTTTTTATCACCTGAAGCTTGATGATGGATTCAGCAGATTCTCTCTACACCTGGATGCACAGATTGGGGTGTTGTTTGTAACATTGGAGCAGGAAATATTACAAAGGGGGCTTACGCAGCTGTGCTGGGACTATTAAAAATCTCTTTCAAAAACACTGAATTAAACTTAATAAAGAGTCCTAAAGGAAAAGTATAGTGGGGATATGACGAGCATGTACATGATGTTGCTCTCAGATGAGATATCAAGAAAAAATGCACACTGGAGAGGGGGGAAATATTAATAAGGTAAGAAATAAAATTGCAAGATCATCATGTATTGACTGAGGATGGTCCTGTTGGGACGTTAAATGAACCTTTAGGGTTTTCTTTTCTTCTTGATCACTCATTTGACCACAAAATGTGCAGCAAAGCCCACAGACAGACATTTTCCACTGCTGGCAAAGTAATAAATATCGGTGCGCGTCCTTACCCTCTCTGAGCAGATGGGAGTAGATGAGCCAGAGGAGCAGTAAGCAGCAGAGTGACGCACCTCCACCTGCAGAGAGCGTCTTCGCCCCAGACTGCATCCTACACCTTCAGCCTCGATCTCAGACGATTATCCAAACTTTCGACTCTCAGACGACGAGCAGACCAGCAGCAGAATGGCTAATCCAGTGGCGTCCCCAAAGCCCGTCATTGGCATCCATTTTGAGTTTATAATAAAAGAGGGACTGACAACAATCCCTCAATGTGCTTTCTTTAAATCCCCTCAGTGAGCCGTGCATCCATCCAGGCTGATCGCCACTAACAGAGGCTAAGTGTCACCAGATTTGGACAACTTTACGCAGCTGAGGCAATTCCCAAACAGGATGCAGAGCAGGAACAAACAGCCCCAGAATAAAGTGTGTTTGTGAAGTGCAGAGGCCGCCCCCCGCAGCTTTGGACTCCTCACTGATGATACAGCTCGTAATTCAGTCGCTGTCACTTGTTTCCAGCGTGTCCGCTGCCCGCACACGTACCCATCAATTCCCTCCAACTTCTTCGAAGAGGCGCGAGTTAACAGTTAAAAGCGGACATGGCGAAGAGACACCAACAAGCACGAGCCAAAAGCACCTGGCTTGCTAGAAAAATCGCGTCTCTTCTTCAGAGTAAATGAAGACGTGCGCGCTGAGGAAGCAGCAGCGGAAGAAGCGAGTGCGTCACAAGTGCGCAACGCGGGCGCAGCGGCACGTCTGTGTGAGAGCGCACTGGTGTTCACCTGTCAGAGCCCTGCGTGTGCGTGCGTGTGCAAGCTCACACTGATGCACTGCTCGAGACACGAACACCCTCTCCTTCCACTAGCAATGAGACAGTAAAGCGGTCTGATTCTACCCAGATCATTTGCATTCAGGCGCTGCTGCTGCTGCTTTACTCATCACATCTCCATACTCTGCCTCTCTCATCGTGCCCTCATTCTACGAGGGATTGCTTCTTTTTTTTGAGTTGGAGAAAAACAAAAAAGACGACAAAAGTTCAAAATTAAGGAAAAAAAAACATCTTCTATTTCACATCTGATCCATGTTTACCTTCAGGCTGAAGGTAAACATGGATCAGCTTGAAATTGTTCATTTGAATATGAGAGGTTATCATGAGTGTACCCTGTTTTGCTTGTGATTTGTGATAATTTGTTGCGTGTTTATATATCATCTAAGGTAGTCTTTCTCAACTGGTGGGTCGGGACCCAAAAGTGGGTCGCGGACCTGTACTGGGTGGGTCGCGGACAGCTGGTCAAAAATAAATAAATGGCTTACTTCATGTCTCTCATGTTGGACTTGTCTTTTATTTTGACAGGCATGCTATGAAATTCATGTTGCACAGGATAATATATAGATTTATGTTTTTAAAAAGATTATACATGTGTTTTCAAGATCTATTTTTGAAAAACTAAATTTGGTTGGTTGAATTCTAAAAAAAAAGAAAAATGGGTTGCGATTGATGACTATGGCACAATGTGGGTCCCAGGGTGAGACCAGTTGAGAACCCCTGATCTAAGGTATTGTTCAATATTGCAGTTTGGCAAAACAGGGACCCCGGAACAACATCTAGCATAGGGCCCCCACAAACCTAAAAACGACCCTGCCTTCAGCAAATGTGTGTGCTTTCAACTTTTAGCTTCAGGGCTTCACATTAAATCTTGAGCTCCCTTGCTTAAATTTTGTAATAAGTATATATTTTATCAATTGCACGCAGATTGACTTCCTGCAAGTCATTTCCGGGCAAAGCCACCACAGTCACAGGCAGCATGAATTTAACACGTGGTTGCATGCACAGTTTGTGCTAAATCAGATTCATTTCAGCTCAATAATGTGTGAAATTGTGTGAGTTACATGAACACTTTCAAAATTATTATTTATGATTTGGACATTTTAAACAGATAGAGGTTCTTATATAATGTTATTGTAATTTCGTCAGATTTTAATCTGATTATTTATTTACCTGTAACCACATCTGTTCACAGAACACGCACATTGTTGACATGATTTTCTATCAGCGTATGCAGAATTTGGGCGTGTCTGTTTTCGCAGACTTCATGTCTCACTCTTGGAGAGGGTGAACACCCTAGCGATTTTCTTTTGCTATCCACACACTCTTGTTATTATTGTCAGCCAAAAAACTGCACATTACAGTAAAACACATGGCTATTTAAGCAGCTATTGTGATTGTGAGTCAGACAAACGCTGCCCTCAGGGTGTGTGTGCGGCAGCAGCTGTGGAGCAAACTGTCTGCTGAGTCAGCTGTTTCAAACACTCACCGGAGTGGTAAACTGCTAAGTCACTTTCTTGTCATCTTCATCGCTTCTAACCAGAGGAATAGTCCATTTAAGGTGGTAATCATTTGTTTTGTCATACCGCTGCATCACATGGAGTCAGAAAAACGTCATGTCAAAGGCAATATAACAGCTACTAAAAATGAAACGCTCACAATAATCCAATAATTATCTATATACTGAACTTAAATAAATTTCCTGTGGATAAAGGGACTAGTGGTTAAGGGAGCAGGCTTGTAATCGCAGGCTCACTGGTTCAAATCTCCCTAGTTCATCACTGTGGGATGTTGATCATTATGGGGCCATTATTGTAACAAAACTATTTGTGTGTGCGTAATACAATCCGTGAGTCTGTTCATTGATCTGTGTGTGTAGAATTATCATTTGTAAATGAAGTTGTCTATACGTAATCCAATCTGTGTGTCTGTACCTTGATATACTGTACGTGTACGTGTTTCAATTTGTGTGTGTAGAATTGCAATGTGTAAAACCATTTGTGTGTGCGTAATACAATCTGTGTGTTGGTACCTTGATATGTGTGTGTGTATGTGTTTCAATCCGTGTGTGTAGAACTGCAATGTGTAAAACCATTTGTGTGTGCGTAATACAATCTTTGTGTGTCTGTACTTTGATCTGTGTGTGTGTTTCAATCCGTGTGTGTAGAATTAGGATTCGTATCCAAAGTTGTCTGTGTGCAATCCAATCTGTGTGTCTGTATTAACATCTGTATGTGTGGGTCATCAAACCGGGACATTCTATTGGCCGTCTGTGCACAGGACTTTTGGAACACATTTGGCGAATGCGATCTGTAACAGTTTAATACTTGTAATTCATGCAATACCTCTAGAAACCAGCAGTTGTCGCTAGTACCAAGTGCCTTCGTGTATGTAGCTTTACATATATGACAATCAGTTCTCAAATACACCTTGTGGTGCCCCTGGACACATCATCAGTGATGTCACCTGGGATCACAGGGGGTTTCGGGTCTTTCAACAATCAAACCCCCTCCTCCAGGCGACCCAACTGGGGTTGATCAAGCCCCAGCTTGTGCCCAGGTAGCGCTACCCTACGTGCCACTCCTCTCCTCTTCTGATCCACAGCCACCTTGATGCCACTTCTGCAGCATCTGTAGCCAACTTGATGGCCTTTCGCTGGCTGGCTCCAGCAATACCCAGCATCTTGTAGGCCCTGCAGAGAGACTGGCGCGCAAATCCTCTGCATCCTACTTCGATGGGTTGGCATCTTGCCCGCCAACCATTGCTCCTGCACTCCTCCACTAGCTCGGAGTACTTAGCCCTCTTCCTCTCATTGGCCTCCTCCATTCGGTCCTCCCAAGGCACAGTAAGCTCCAGAAGAACTACCTGCTTGGTGGCTACTGAAGTAATCACAATGTCTGGCCTCAAAGTTGTTTTTGCGACCTCTTCGGGGAACTTTAGTTGCTTCCCCAGGTCAACCTTTAGCTCCCAATCACACGCCGTTGCCAACAGGCCAGGGGGAGGTATTTTGGGTGGTCACTGCAACCTTCTCCCCAGCTCTGACGAAAGTGATGCTCCTCTTCACTGGGCGAAGGCTCTTGCTGTGGCTAATCCCGCAGCAGATGGAATTAGCTATTGCCTTAAGGACCTGGTCGTGTCTCCAGCGGTAGCGCCCTTCACCCAGGGCTTTCGAACAGCAGCTGAGGATGTGCTCCAAGGTTCCTCTCCTCTGGCAGAGGGGGCAAGCCGGTGTCTCTGCCTCCCCCCAGATGCAAAGGTTGGATGGGCTAGGCAGCACGTCATAAACCGCCTGGATCAAGAATTTGATTCGGTGGGGCTCAGCTTTCCACAGCTCGGTCCATGTGATCTTATGCTCCAGCGCTTGCTCCCATCTCATCCAGGCTCCCTGCCGCCGCATTCCCACCATCTGGCTGGCCCGCTTCTCCTCTAGTCCTGCTCGCACCTCCTCGAGGATCAGCGCCCTCCTCTCTCTCTTCTTTGCTTTATTAAAGTGAGTTCTACCACTACCCAGGCCAGCTCTTCCTTGTGCCACTTTGCCCACCAGTACCCTCTGCCGTACCCTAGACTCAGCAACATCCACGGCCACAGCAGCTCTCCACTTCCGTCCCGTCCGGACCTCAATCCCAGCCTGGGCAACCTTTGGGTCACTAGACTCCCGGTATTGGAGCAGCTCCCTGGACCGGGTCACCATGAACTCTTCACTTAGGCTGCTCATAGGGAGCTTCAGCTTGTTGCTTTGCCCATATAGGGCAATGCAGCTCAGGCTTCGCGGCAGTCCTAGCCACCTGCGGAGAAACCTGCTGACCCTCATCTCGAAGCCTTCCACTGTTGAAATGGGGAAATCATAGACCAAGAGGGGCCAGAGGATCCGAGGGAGAATGCCATGCTGGTAAATCCAGGCCTTGAACTTTCCAGGGAGGCCAGACTTGTCCACCGCGGCCAACCAGGTCTCCAGCTCCTGATTCGTTGATTGTGTGGAAGCTGCGTCTTTCACGCTACAGTTGAACACCTTTCCCAGGCTCTTCACTGGTTTCTCTGTTAGTGATGGAATCTTGGTGGTGCCAAGGGAGAAACTAAACTTGCCAGTGACCTTCCCTTTCTTCAGCACGAGGGACCAAGACTTAGCTGGCTTAAAGCTCATACGAGCCCACGAGATCAACTCCTCAAGGCCACTTAGAATCCACCTGCAGCCTGGGACAGATGTCGTTGTCACCGTCAAGTCATCCATGAAGGCTCGGATTGGTGGCTGTCGGACTCCGGACTTACTGAGGGGCCCCCTGCACTGAACTTCCGCAGACTTAACCAGCATGTTCATGGACAGTGCAAAGAGGATGACAGAAATTGTGCATCCGGTGATGATTCCCTTTCCGAGTTTGTGCCAGTCTGAAGTTGGTGATCCAGAGGAGACTCTCAGGCTAAAGTTGGAATAGTAGTCCAGGATCAGATCTTTGACCTTCTTTGGGACGTGGTGCCTGTTTAGTGCCTCTTCGACCAGCTTGTGGGGTATGGATCCATAGGCGTTTGCAACGTCCAGCCACAACACAGCCAGGTCGCCCTTGTTCTCTCTGGCTTCCCTGATGAGCTGGGTAACCACACCTGTGTGCTCCAGACACCCGGAAACCTTTGGGATCCCTCCTTTCTGGACCGAGGTGTCGATGTAGGAGTTTTTCAGGAGGAAGTCTGTCAGTCGCCTAGAGACAAGGCTGAAGAAGATCTTCCCTTCAACACTTAGCAGCGAGATGGCTCGGAACTGGTTGATGTTCTGTGACTTTTCCTCCTTCGGGATCCACACACCCTCTGCCTGTCTCCACTGGTCAGCCACTTTGCCCTTCCTCCAGATTACCTTCAGGATCTTCCAAAGCCTGTGGAGTAGCCTGGGGAAGTTCTTCAATCAAGTATAATGTATATTCTATATTAAACCATAGTGTTTGTTTTACCTCTGAAACAGTTTGAGAGGGAGGAACTCACATTCTTATAGGGTAGGAGGAGCCAGGGTTGTCAGGATGAAAAGTTTCTCCTTTATGACGTAATATCAGGGCAAATATCCAACTCACCCGTTAGGAGATGATTTTTTTAGAAAATGAGGAATAACAAGGGAGGGAGGAAACAAAACTTTTTCAACTTTGGCCCCTCTGAATGAGGCTAAAGGAACGTACAGTATATCACTGCAGCAAAACCATTATGAAGTACATTTTTCATAATACTGCCCCTTTAATATTGTGATATCTTGTTGCACGATATATCGTCCCACCTTTATTGAATACTATAAAGACCAACAACACTATAGGGTTTGAACTCATGGCCGTGTGACAGCGAGCCACAAAGCTGAAGCAGATGATGGAGGTGAGAATGCTCAGCCATGATCCCTTTAGCATCATCACCATGCCGTTATGTCCTCTCATCCTGAGGTGCAATACGTCTGAAATGGAGCTGCTTTGAGGAAGGACTGAGATCAACTTTTAGAAAACGAGTGTTTTAGGAAAATTCTGAGGTTAGTGTTATACAGTCTATAATATCTTATCACATCCCTGTGCACACAGTCTTTCCTGAGTGTGAAATGAACCTCTGCAGATGCCAGTCCATCTCCTGAAAGTGCACCATTTAGTGCTCTCCTGCCATTCACAGAGCATTACTATAACTCAACCGTGCTCATAGACACACATTCTCCAGATTCCATGACCAGTGAATATCCACTTTATTAGCAGATGGAGATCTTCCCCCTGTGTGCTGCTGTGCTATCAGCCCTTCACTGAACGCCTTTTATGATGACGTATTGGTCACATCAGAGCCGTGCTCCATGACTGATTATTGGTGGAAGCTGAGGAACACTGTGCACATTTTTCCAGCTAAGTGAGAACGTGGCTTCAAGGCTGCTGATCTGACAGTCTGTCAACCTGTGACCACCTGCTGCACATTTAATTCAACCAAATAAACAGGATTGCAAAGACAAAGTTCTTCTTCCCCTTTCTTTGAGAATCAAGCCTTGTCTGAGGGATGTATTTTTATCACACTGGAGACCAAAGAAAGTGATTGTATTTGATCTGAGGGCCACATTATCATCATTCATGTCAGCATTCATAATGATGACCAATCTGGGTGTTAATACAAGAAAGATTGAACAAAGGCTATTTGTATTTTCTTTATCATTTTGTGTGTGTGTTTTATCCTTTTTTTTTTTGGGGCATTTTTAATATTTTTTTAATTTCTTGTATGTTTTTGTTTCATTTTGTGTGCTTTAAATTATGGGTCATTTTGCATGTTTTTATTGTCCAATATTTTGATGTTTTGCATGTTTTTGTTGTCAATTCTTATATTTGACCCTCGTTTTTGTATTGACATATGTTGTAATTTTGTATTTTTGGGGTACTTTTACGTATTTTTGTTGTGATTTTGTGTATTTCTTTCTAATGTTGTTTTGTTATTTTGTATATTTTACCCTCATTTGTGTATTTTTGTTGTCATTTGTGTTTTTAGAGTAATTTTTGTGTTTCTGCTGTCATTTTGTGTATTTTTTCCCACATTCTGTGTGCTTTATGAGTAATTTTTTTTGGGTCTTTTTGTTGTCCTTCACCTTCGTTGTTTTATGTGTTTTTGTTGTCAATGAATATATTTTACACTCATTTTGTGTATTCTTGTTGCCATTTTGAATATTTTTCTTTCATTTTGTGATTTTTGTTGTCATTTAGTTTTTTTAATGAGTCATTTTTTGCCATTGAACATGAAATAGGAAACATATTCTGTTTACACTTTATTCTATTTTGTGAGTTTTGAATAAACATTGCCACAATTTTTACCTTTTTCAATAAAGGTTAATTTTTAAAAAAATTCTTTTTGTTGAAATTTTCAAATCATAAATTTTACTCTCATTTTTGTTCTCATTTTGAAAATTTTTCTTTTTATTTGTAAGATTTTGTTCTCATTTTGTGTGTTTTATAGGTCATTTTGGAATCATTTGATGCATTTATTTTGAGGGACAAGGGCTGCATTTTGCCCATGTCTGAGTTTGTGTGTAATTAATAATCATCACAGTGACTAACTGCATTCATAATCATTTTTTTTTTACAAATAATATTTTATCTTCTTTATTCATCTATCCTTGCTTGCATCCAGCTCTAACTTGAACAATTTTCTTTTGAAAAACTTTTAACTCAAGTACATTTTTAACTGCAGTTTTTTATATGGAGTCCTTGTGCTTGACTATTTCCATTATTGAGCACTTCATGCTTCGTCTTTGTGACGTTTATCTGGCAGTAACCTTGAACGTCTCCTTGCTTTCACAGATCAAGCCCTCGACAGAGTCTACAACACTGAATTAGGTGCATTAAAATGGAGAGAGGTGATAAACAACTCAGCAGCAAATATGTGCAAGCAGCCAATAAACTTCATATGATGTATTTGGAAGTTGCCATAATTTAACAACAACTTGTTTCTTTGCTATTAAAAGGTAATTGGTTTTAGAGGTTTCGTTTTTTTCCATTTTTTCGCTGTACACCGATTTGCGACATTGCATTATTATGATAATAGTAATCAATGTTCAAACATTTACATATATGTTTTTCAGGCCAATAACCATCCAACAAATGCACAGACAAAACTGGACCAATTATGTGTTAGATTATACTGGGCCTATAGATAATATTAATTAATTAATTAAATAATATAATATTTTTCTATTGTGTATTTATTACATAGCTTTTTAATAATATACAAGTTGCAGACCTGAGTTTAATTAATGACTCTCCCAAAGAACAGCTTGGAGATAATTGTGTCATTTATTGTGTGAATGTATTGGTGCTGAGCTATTGCCAGGATAAATTATATACGACGTCCAGATTGTGCTCTGCCAAAATACATCTCTGCCTAAAATATCCGAAGCACAAAAGTCACTAAAGCATGTGCTCAGGGGCGGAGCTTACGGAGGAAAGTCCCTCACCCATGATGGGCCTGGGTCGTTGAAGCTGTAAACACCAACTGATCTGGAGGACTCTCTAATCACAGTGGCATTAGGAAATGTGTGAGGATATAAAAGTTGCCCCAGTCAGGATGAGTCAGAAAGACTAAGCACAGTATGAGGGTGTAAAATATTGAATAAAATGTTATGCTGCATGACTGTTTACCGACTGATCGGGCCAACTTTGCTGAAAACATCCAGGATGCCAACATTAAAAGATATAGCCTCAAGATGGTCCCAATGCCCAACAATGCATGGGTAAACAGAATAAGACTGGAAACATTTTTCAGCCATGACTGAAAAGCATGAATTCACACAAATACCTCTTGGTGCATGCAGTCTAGCAGTGGAAACCTAACAGAATAATAGATGCAGAAATGGAGAGGAATGTGTGTAATGCAGTCGTGTTTTGGAAACCGGTCGTGGAGTTACATCAAGCTGCCAGTTGACTTGCTGAGCACTACAGTCGGGACATCGCCCCCAGCTTCCATGGCCAGCTACTTTCTTTTAGAACCTCGTACAGGGACTCGATACCAAAGCAAAAGTCTGTTGGCAAAAATGCTCATTGTCAACCACCCAGCAGTACAGTAACTACTACATTTAGTGAGGATTGCACCACCTTTCTTTTAATTGTGACTCTTCTCGTCACCGTTGCAACCTCCAAATTAAAACTCATTAAAAACCACTTAAGAAGCATCATGGGACAGGGGAAACTGAGAGGACTCCCCATATTGTGCACAGAGAATGACAGAGCAAAGAAAATGGACATACATCACATTGTGGACGTGGACGAGTTCATGCCGTGCACAGCTCCTCATATGCCCTTCAAATACTTTTGAGTATCCCTATTACTTCTTCTTCTTTGTTTGTTTGTGGGCCGCTGTATTATTTTATTAAATGTTTTAGCAATTGATACAGTAGCCTACTGTGCTCTCATTAGTTTAAACGTTTGAAGTGTGTGTCAGACTGATGTTGTCACTATCCATGGTGCTGAACTTTGAATGTGCATTGTTTTTTATTATTTGGGCCATGTAGCCTGATGTTTTTGTTGTTCTCTTCGTTTGATAGACTTCATAGAGAGATTATAAAAGATCATAGGCTAAAACAGTGGCTCCCAATCTGACGCCAGGACGGGGGTGTGAGAACACCCTCGATGAGCATTAAAAATAGACAAATATTTTTTTCTTTGCACTCAAAGAACTTTATTATTATCTATTCATTTTGTGACTCCTTTATTTCCTGTTTTCAGGGTTGCAGGGAACTTAAGTATTACTGTTCTAAAAATACATGATTGCAAATGTTTGTATTATTTAGTATTCTATGAGTATATATAAGCTATATTATATGTATATTATGACTAAATTCTAAACATCTATGTCAGACATTGGCACCTGGTGAATCGGGGGCCAAAGAAAATGCACAAAATGACAGAAAAATACCCAAAACAACAGCAAAAATGACAACAACAGGACATAAGAGGACCACAAAAAGCCACGCTGATGGAATGGTGTCAGCTAAGTCAGGCTTTTTCACTGTTCCTTGTTCATAATCTAAAGCTTATTTTCGTTCAGGAAAACATGTTTTTGTTACCGGTTGGAGGTCGTGGGAGGACAAGGGAAGCAGAACCATACAGGCTCTGTCTTAGATCAAAGGACGGGAGGGACTGTTGACGAACACAAAGGTGACTGTGGAGGTGGCAGCTTACAGCTAATTCAGTCATATTTCTTGTAAAATGCAAGATAAAAACTTAAAATGCTAATAAAAAAAAATTGAAAGCAGCATTAAAACTGCAGTATGTAAGATTTTTTTTTATCTAGGGGCATATTGTAACCCAAAGTGTTCCGAGTGGACAATGAATCTCTTCTCTTCTCTTTCTCTTGGCCTTATATTTAGACTAGAAAGCTAATCAGAGATCTTTCTACAGAGTGCTCCATGAGCAGTTTTGGGCGTTACAAATGGCTGTTTGACTGAAGTCAATGTTCGCTCATGTACCATCAATAGTAAAAGTGTAATGGTAGATGTTTCAGCAGAACAGTTACAATGCAAAGCAAGAAGAAAAAAGAAGACTGACGTGGAGAAGCAACAGAAAAAAGGCACAAACGTGTTCAGGATGAAATTACTCTAAAGGAGGTTCCTCTGACTCGGTATGTGGGGAGGACTCACACACTGTCCCACATAGCGAGTCAAAGAGAGTGATAAAAGATGAGACAAACTGTATGTAAAACTAAAAAAAGCATATCCAAGGTGGAGAGAACATGAGCAATTCATTTGCAATCTTGACGTGAATGGTCTGTCTGCTCTGCTATGCATCTGGGATCAGGAGTCGGAGGAGCGGCTGTGAGCCTCTTAATAACTTTCCTCACAGCAGTGAGTGATGCATGCTTTCATGTCTCTAAAACATCAGAGAACTCTGCAATAACACAAGATAAAGTTTCCACATTTGTCTCTAGGCTCTATTGAGAAAAAGGTCACTAGGAGCTCCACAGTTGTGCGCGATCACAATGATACCGATAATGGACGATAGGATTTGAAACAGCGATTGGAGGGGGGAGCATGGTTGTTTCCTGGAGGAAAATATATGTCGTCACAATAAGTAAGAACAGTATTTGCTCATCTCACATGTTATATCACTTTACTTTCTTTTTTTTGTCTGCACATGCTGTCAAAGGTCAACACTGCAGGAAGTGCAATATTTTTTATTAAGTAATCTATTTATCTTTTTATCAAATATTACTTAACAATACTTAGAGAAAATAATGGCAAAGTCATGTAAAATCATTTGTGCAAGTTTGACTGTGACATTAACACACATGCAAACAACAACTCTACTGTAATACAGTTTTGCTAATTCAGCAATCAAGTTTAAACTTTAAAAGTGTGTGGATGGAAACATCATGACCCTTAATTGCTTTTTGCTAGTTTAAGGAAATTCCTTGGAAAATGTTTGTAGCTTTTAAGAGCAGGAATTAGACTAATCTGTGAAATGTGCTTTGCCCTAAAGGTGTAAAAACTAAAAAAAAAACAATTGATTGAAGGATTGCTGCTTCATTTGGTACTTGTTCGTCAAGTAATTGTAAGACTAAATTTGGATGTGACATTCACTAAAAGCAATAGAGACTCTTCTTAAAGGCACTTACAAATCTGAATAAGACAAAGGCGGCTAAAGGGGCAATTGTAGTGATAAAAGACTATTATCTTTTCCAATGATGTTATATTTTCCCTTAAAGCTGATATTCGGAGTTTCTGATAAATCTATGTTTAAGTATGATTCTTTTGAAATGCGAAAAAATACCTAACTAGTCTTTTACTATGGTCTACTGCCGGTGGTCATTCATCAGTGACGTGCCGTGAGCACTAGGGTAGGGTAGGCTGGGCGTTGCAAATGGAGACAATTCCATATGTTTCTAACAAAATCAACATCATAAAATAGCATTAAAGAAACATACAATTATTTAATATAACATCCATACTTTCCCAACGAGATATATCTCATGACACGGCAGAGCATCCGTTGTTTGTGTTGGAAACAGAAACACAGAGAAAATGACAACAACAACAACAACAACTCAAAACAGCATCAGTGAGGCGCTGCCACAAAGCCAATCCTACCATTCACTGTGGAAAGTACAAACAATTTTCTGATTTTAACCTTGTTGAAGGTCTGGTAGCTCAGGTGTTGGTCTCCCATCTTATAAAACCTGTTGTTTTTCCTCAAAAGAAAGTTTCTTTATCGTCTCTAGCGCTGTCATCCTGCCTGTAGTGTCATCCCGCCCACTAACTAGAGAACGTAGCAGCAGCCACGCTGTATCAATTCATCAATTCGTGGTCTGACTTTTTACGTAAATTGTTTTCATCTTGGGGAACTGACTGCACATGCGCAAACACATATAAACACTTTATGGGGCCAGTGGCAGAGCAGAAATGTGCTTTTGGGAGGGGGTGTGGCCTCCTCCTGCCGGAGGAGTGAGACCGTGCAGCATCTCTGCCGTACCAGGAAATAGCGACGTTTAGTCATTTGGGCTATGAAACGCACAAAGTGCAGA
Source organism: Gouania willdenowi (assembly GCF_900634775.1). Taxonomy (NCBI): domain Eukaryota; kingdom Metazoa; phylum Chordata; class Actinopteri; order Blenniiformes; family Gobiesocidae; genus Gouania; species Gouania willdenowi. The sequence continues at coordinate 26,655,783 of NC_041050.1, forward strand.
CACTTTCAAACTTATAGGTACTGTAGGCTATTGGAAATTGAAAAATAAATAATTTATAATTATAGTATAATTAAAACAAATAATCGAAATATCAATTCAGCCTTGGGTAGGCACTGCCTACCTTGTCTACCCTGACTGCACATCACTGTCATTCATATACATTAATGTATATAGGTCCCTCCTTCATCCTATAGACCCCTATACAAATGGAAACTAGCGCCGAGTGCGCCCAGCCAATAGGCTTCGACTTCCTGTTTTTGAGACTCTCAATTAAAGTGAATGTGGAACTGTGCACGGAAACAACAGCAAACAGGTAAATATGAGTTTGGCTCTTACCTGACCCATGAATCTATATCAATGCGACCTTGTTATGTTCCACCATGCACATGCAGAAAAGTAGAGGTGTGGCTTCTGGTAGATTGGGAGAGGCAGTGGGAGTAAGTGAGGCTCTTTAGGGCGGGACATCGAGACGTTTCTCAGAAACTCTAGATCGCAGCTTTAAAGGCTTGCTGTGTCACCTTATCAGAGTAAGACAAAGATCTAACATTAGCATGAGTGCAATCAACTCTATCCTTTATCTAATTTCAGTTTAATCTTTTAATATCATGTTTAAAAGAACAAAAGAGTGATCTTTCAAAGAGTTTTTAACACAGGTTCACTTTTTGCAATTTGTGTATCGTTGTCTGCACCAGGGAGTCAGGTTGGCTCGCTTGCTAGCGAACAACCATGATAAAAACTACCTGTAACATGGGTTGGATCGTCAATCACAATATCAAATCACAATATCTGCTACAAGGTCCGTGGTGGAGCACTTCCAGTAGGGGACCTATGGCAACACTACAGGCATATAGTAAGCCATTGATGTCTGTGATATCAACAATAGTTAAACACTACTTGTACTTGTATTTTGGTTCACTAGTGCGTGAGTAGATTTAACTAGTAAATCAAAAAGTGTCATTAGTGAGTATACAAGACTGTTAGACCAAAGAAATGTTCACTACTGCAAATAATAGACTATTTTTGGTTTACTAGACTTTTAAATGTTTACTAGTCAAACTAGTAATAAACCCTATATTCCAATGGGGCCAGAAAAATGCAAATTCAGGCGTGCCATTAACTTTTGAAGATTTTATAACCAATCAGGGGGCTAGATTTTGTTATAATCCCTCCTACTTCCTTTGCATTAGGTCTACGAGTAATACTAGTGAATCATTGGCTCTACTAGTTCTACTAGTAGACTAAACCAGTCTATTAATACTACCAGTGAAATATTGTAGTACCAGTAAACAAAAAATCTTGCTTTACCAATGAAGTTTTTTGACACAGTAGCACGTGAGTAGACCTTGCTAGTAATGCAAAATCGCACAGACAATTTAGTAAACAATTTTGTGTTACTAGTACTACTAGTAAAGGATTGAGTTTTTACGAACAAGATTTTTTGAGTCTACTGGCTACTGGTGTAAATATTTACACCAGCAACAAGTTTTAGATCAGTTGCTTTTTATTGCAAAATCTGAAAATACAGTCTGAGAGTACAGTTTATTAAAGTGTTTGATTCATGGATCATAAAAGAAGTTGAAAATAAGCATAGATTTCTGAGGTCTAAACTGATGCAACCCCAAAACTTCTGAGAGCAAAATGATGTTTAATTTCCACTGCAGCCACAACACTGCAGCACTTCCTTTAAATGGCTCATTAAATCTGTTACAATCAACATGATTTACTAAAACAGGAGGAGAATTTGTTTCAGTCAATTTGAATCGCTTAGTCGACCATTAGACTAAAAAGTGCAAACAAGAACTTGGACAACATCAGAGAAAGGGACACCAGGATTTACAGGCATCTTCTTAACAATGTGATTTGTTAGTGAGTATCAAAGCCAGACGGGCCATATGCATAGACATCTGACATCTCCTGTCCTCACTGCACAGAAAGAGGATGTTCATTAGCTCTGTTTACACGCTGAGTAAGAGCATATGTTCATTTAAGTATTTGCAAACATTCCTCTGCTAAATATTCAAACTGTTAGATACAGTACATACTTCACCTGTACATACAAGTATATGTGATCTTTAGATCGCGCTTGCAGGTAGAATTTACTACAGCTACCCTTTAGAGTCAGATAAAGGGTATAATAACAATTGTGCATTAGTGATGAGAAGCTGAGAACAATCAAGAGTAAAAGACTTCTTGCCAAAGACATTCTATCTTTCTTTTGTAATCCTAATGCAACAATGATACAGACAATGACAATGTTGCCAAACAAACAAGTAATCATCAATTGGCAGGATTAAATCAGGGGAGGGTTGACATTTTCATTTATGAGTTTTAGTGAAATCATTGCATTTAAAAGCAAATTCTAAACACTTTATTCTGAATTAATCATCACATAGACGATCGTGGTAACATGAGCGCCACAGTGTTGTAGTAGTTGTTTCCTCTGCCTCACAATGACTAGGCCCTGTGGGGTTTTGCATGTTCTTGCTGTGCCTGTAAATGACATGATTTTAAAGGTCCTGTGCTTGTTTCAACCACACGTTTAATGAAATGTTAGTAGTGAAAATTAATTACATGTAAATGAAGCCAACTGATTCAATTTCCATTTTGAATACATAGATAATCTATTAGAGATAGAGCTATATTGAATTTACATCAAGTTATATTCTAGTATAACTTGCTCAGGTAAATACAGAAGAATATTCTAATCTACAGTGTAGACTCAGATAATACTGGTTACCTCACACACACTTCGTTGGGTATGACCTTTGACCTGTTTTTATCGGCTGCAGTGAGTCATTGTATACAGCCATTGTCGCCTGCCTCTCTTTTCTTTTCTTGGCAGTTAGATTTATATCATCCTTCGATTGAGGGGAACTTCTTCTGAGAATTTTCACTCTTAGGTTTTCTCTGCAATGACATTTTCCACAGCAATGTCAACTCTGTCAACATTCACACAACTCTGTGTGAATGTTTACCCACAGAGTCGTGTGCAAATATTCATTTTTTATGCAATTGTAATTCCATGGACCCTTTTTCTTTATGTGATTCAATAACAAGTTGATATTTTCCTCATGTTCTGGCTAAACACGCAATAACAGTAGATCACATCTTTAAGGAAAAATTATAAAATAATAAATAAATTATCATATATGTTTACACATATACAAAATGTGTTTTCTGCATTTGACCCATCCCCGAGGAGCAGTGGAGCAGTTGGGGGTTATGGGACTTGCTCAATGTCCCACAGTGATGGCTGAGGTGATATTCAAACCGAATACCCTCTGATTACAAGCCCGCTTCTTTAACCACTTGGCCACCATGGCCCCTAAAATACATGTAGGAAATAATTGTTCTGGCTCCCTCATCTTGTTCCACATGGATGTTTGCTTGATTCTCACTCTGGTCACCTGGACAGTGTATGAAACGTGTCTGTCAGATTGGACATGGTTGAGCTCTTTTTCTGCTCTGCCACACACAGTGTTGTGTGTGTCCATTTAATGCGCACTGGACCTTAAAATAACAAGACAAACAAATTCAAGTGTGAATGCAAAGTCCCACATGCAATTACTGAGGATGCAACAACTCTGATTTATTTACACTTTACCCTGTTTGTCAATTTATCATTGCCATTTGGCATGATCAATGCCAAATGGCGGTTCTTCCGGCAGCTGAGCTGGCAGCAGCAAAAGAGCAGAGCTGAGCACACAGAGGAAATTATTCACTAAACATGATTTTTTTCTTCTGAGAAAGGACACAATACTTCAACAACAAACTCTATCATTTACTATCCGATTCTGGCTTCTAGGTAATTATGTACTCTCTTTTTTTATTCGCTGCTCAACTGGAAAGCTAAGTAGCAACCTCGTTAGCCACAAGTAGTAAGCTAACTAGCTACAAGTTGCAACCTAACTTTCCACAACAGAATACAGCAGTCTTCTCCAAAAGATTACTGAACTGGATACTACTGTGCAAGGAATACAAGTAAACATTGAAGTTAATGGACACTGTGGATATGATTATGATACGACTGTACCGCTGTTTCAAAACAGTGGAGTGGATAAAGCTAATTCGCTACCAGCCGGTGCTAACAAAGTTATCAGAGCTAGGAGGGATCCTGTTACCGTTAATAAGCCAACAGGTGCGAGTCCTCCCTGGAATACCCTGGGAGCTAACCCTAAGAGAAAGTCATATCCACTTCAAAGGCTAACGGGCCGAGCAAAGTGCCCTGATATCAGTAATGAGACAGACTGGCCTGCACTCCCTTCTCCAACTGCAGCCTTGACATCAACTCCTTTGTCTGCCCAGGCACAAAAGTGGACATCTGTTAAAGACAGGAGTATCACCAAATCACAAACCCAGTTTCATGTAGAACTGAGTAATCGATTTGCCCCACTGCTGAATGACCTAGGATCTTGCTCTAATAAGGTCAACACACAACCTTCTGGAAATGCAAGGACTGAAAGTGCTTCAGGAAAACAAAAGCAACATGGTAAGTCAAAGCAACAACCTCACACACTGATAGTAGGGGACGTTTCTGTTAAAGACGCTCAGAAGATGTTCAGCAACAATGTGAAAGTTATCTGCTTACCTAAAGACAGTATCAGACCTGGCTGACAAAATCTTGCGTATTGTGGCAGAGTACCCACATTTGAAGAATGTTGTAATTCATTTTGGATTAAATGACTTAGCCAAGGAGGAGTCTGAGGTGTTAAAGCAGGAGTTCACCCATCTGCTAAAAACTGAGTTTGCAGCCTAAAGTGTTCATCAGTGGTCCGACACCTCCAGTCCGCAAAGGAGATCTGAAATTTTCAAGGATTTACTTTCTGAATAAATTTTTGTCTTTGGCTTGTGCTGCCCTTTCACTAAATTTTATAGATCATTTTCAGATTTTTTGGGAACGTCGTCATCTTTTTAGAGCAGATAGACTGTGTCTAAACAAGGCAGAAACTTTTCACATCCAACCTGCTATCAGTCCTGATAAAAACAAAGGACAACATGTACCATCGGAGAACAAAACAACAAGGAAAGAACATGGAGTCGATGAGCGTCCATCAAGAAAAGAAAAGAAAAATCACCAAAATGAAGAGGTCAACTCACCCCCCACATCTCAGGACCCACTTGCTTCACCCCAAAATTCACCTACTTCCACCTCATCCAGCTTCTCTCCTACCCCTGCCTTCTTGGATTTAACTGCCCAGATGAACGAGCTGGTTCTTGCTGGCACAAGACTGACACCCCACCCTTTACCCCACCATGGTCCCATCTTCTCTCTCCTAAAGAACCAATCAGCACCACCCATCCCTCTTTGACAATACAAGGACCAGGATCACTCTTCTCCTCAAGCCAGCTGTGTTCAACTTCCAGCATGTCTGATGTGTGCTGGGTCCAGACTGCAATACCTTTACTTTTAGGAACAACCAAAAACAGTCAGGGCCTTATGGAATTAATGCAGCTTCTTTCATTCCTGTGGTGACAGGTAACACACGTAAAATTGTTAAATTAAAGAAAAACAGTTGGAGTTGCTGCCATCTTTAAATCAATATTTCAGTGCAAAGAAATAACATTTGGTGATTTTATCTCCTTTGAATATATGTCATTCATAATGAAGGGTGATTCAAGACTTCTGTTTTTAGTCGTCTATAGACCCCCAAAATATTCTGGAAAATTCATGAATGAGTTTGCTTTACTGCTGTCAGTTGTATGCACTGAATACAACTTTTTAATAATAACAGGTGGACAATAACATGGACAATACTGCCAAATAACTATATGCTTTAATGGACACTTTTGGTCTTATACAATGTGTGCCTGGTCCAACAAACATTCAAGGTCACACTTTGGATCTGATTATCTCTAAAGGTATTGATGGCTCTGCTGTTAATATAAGAGACTTTGCTCTATCTGATCATTTTTGTGTCTTTTTTACTTAGAGACTGTAACATCTGTTCCCCCTACTTCTGTGTGTTTAAAGAAAAGGTACATAAATGACAACACATGTGCACAGTTTATGGAAGCCATAGCGATGACACCAACCTTGAGTGCTGAGACAGTTGATAATCTTTTGGATGAGATTAATACAAAAGTCTGTAATGTCATAGATGTGGTGGCTCCAATCAAAACTAAGAGAAAACCAAACACACAGAAAACACCTTGAAGGAGGACTGAGATAATGCAGAATTTGAAATCTGCTTGTAGAAGAGCGGAACGTGAATAGAGAACAACAAAACTTCAAATTCATCCAGAACTGTAGGAAATAAGTCTGCGTAAATTCAATGATGGCTTGTTCAAAGCGAGGCAGCAATACTTTTCAGAAATTATTGCTAAATATGTCAACAACTCTCGCACGTTGTTTTCTGTAATTGAAAAGCTCACAACCCCCCCAAATCAGATAGCCCTTGAATTATTGTCAACTGGAAAATGCAATGAATTTGCTGTATATTTCAATGAAAAAATACAATCAATAAGGTCAAACATCAGAACAAACCAGCAAAATAAAGCTTGAACAGCTTCAACCACTGAGGGATGAGTCAACTATAATGTTAGTTTATTACATTGAACCCAAAAACAATAGAGGAAACTGTTCAGCGGCTGAATCCATCAATGTGTTGCCTTTACACAATACCCTCAAACTTCTTTAAAACTGTTGTAAATTGTCACTGATTTGTATCAGATAATTAACTGCTCATTCCAATCAGGCACTGTACCAATATCCCTGAAAGTAGCTGCTGTGAAACACGAGATGCCTCTATACTGGCTCATTATAGACCATTCTGCAACATTCCATTCATAACCAAGATCATTGAGAAAGTGGTCTTTAACCAACGGAGTCAAATCTTAACATTCAACAAAAAATTTGATCAATTTCGGTCAGGCTTTTGTTCTCATCACAGTACAGAATCAGCTCTTATCAAAGTGATCAATGACATAAGGTTGAACACTGATTCGGGAAAAGTATCTGTTCTCATTCTGTTGGATCTAAGTGCTGCATTTGACACTGTAGATCATACAATTTTGCTGCTCAGATTGCAAACATGGGTTGGACTAAATGGAAAAGTAATGCAATGGTTTAAGTCCTACTTGGAGAATATTATATTATTATATTATTTTGTAAGCATTGGAAACTTTGAATCTGACAGATTACCAATGTCCTGTGGGGTTCCTCAGGGCTCTGTTCTTGGACCCCTTCTGTTTAGCCTTTATATGCTTCCTTTAGGACACATTTTACAGACCTGTAAGGTTGATTATCAGAATTAAGCGGATGACAGAACTATATCTATCACTGTGGTCCAATTGAGGTGTTGTGTGACTGATTAGAAAAAGTAAAACTGCTGGATGAGTGAAAACTTCCTTCAACTAAATCATGACAAGATGGAGGTGATTGTCTTTGGTAACAAGGAAAAGAGGACTGAAAAGAGTACCTTGAGTCTCAATCTTTAAAAGCTAAAGACCAAGTCAAAACCCTTGGTGTTCTGATTGACTCAGATCTGACATTCAGCAGTCAGATCAAATCTATCACAAAAACAGCTTCTACCACCTAAAGAACATCTCCAGAGTGAAAGGTTTAATGACTCAGAAAGATCAGGAGAAACTGGTCCATGCTTTTATTTCCAGCAGACTGGACTATTGTAATGGTCTTCTGACAGGAATCGCCCAAAAGAGCATCAAACAGCTACAGATGGTTCAGAACGCTGCAGCTCAGGTCTTAACCAGAACAAAGAGGTTAGAACACATTAGTCCAGTTTTAAAGTATTTACACTGGCTCCCAGTCAGCCTCAGAATAGACTTTAAAGTTCTGCTGCTGGTGTATAAATCTGTGAATGGGTTTGGTCCAGAATACATCAGTGACATGTTAGTCAGGTATGAACCCAGTAGGTCTCTCAGATCTATGGAGAGCTCACAGTAAACATGGTGATGCTGTGTTTAGTTGTTTTGCTGCAAAGAAGTGGATCAAACTACCAGCAGAGCTGAAGTCAGCATCCAATGTGAACATTTTTAAATCAAAGTTAAAGCCACTTTTTTTTCTCTGCTGCGTATGATTGAGAGAGAGATTTTTGGTCATGTTGTTGATGTCATGTGTTTGTTGATGATTTTAAATAATTTTACTGATGATTTTAAATGTTTTTGCCGTCTTTAATGTTCTTATTGATTTTAAGCTGTTGAATGTTTTCGAAAGATCTTTGGTTTGATTAGCATGTGTATGCATACAATAGAGGAAAAACCTGCATGCATTATATGCATCAAATTGAGAATCATTAAATGATAGCACAGTTTGGAGTTTGCTGGAATTAGTTCAAGAATGTGAGTCAACCTTCAACAGTCATGAGGCAAGAGGCTGCTGTCAAACAAACATGCTGTGACCCACAAATACAGGCATAGAAACAGTGATGGGGGGGGGGCTGGACACATACCAGGTGACAAAGAATATCATTGGCAACTAAAAAAGACCAACTTAAGCAAATAAAATTACACCTGAAATAGAAAACCACTGGGGTCTGAACTCATGAACTCCCCAACTGAGCGTTAATCGAAAATGCAAACATGAAACAGTCGATATTATTGCCTCATCAAGTGAAACTGGTAGATGCTTCCACACGTAATGAGCTTGATAAACCAGCAGTCAATTAGGAAAGTGTTATGGGACCAGCAGCTCTTGAAGACATATCGGTAAATGATTAACGAGTTGTTACCCCAGTTGATTCAACATTTACAGTATTTGCTTCGCCTTCATATTTTTTCCAGTTAGAATCTGTTGGAGGGATGATAGGCACACATTGCTTGAATTACATCCATCTACCACTGATCTGGAATTAGTGTGCTATATGATAGATGATAATTGCTGTGGCTTTTAACACCGTGTGAGTCGATTTCTTGTTATTCTTAGAAATGTTATTTTAAATACTGGCATTTTACATTGTTGCATATCTGGATTTTATGTTTTATTGTGCAGCACTTTGGTCAAATCTTGTTGTTAAATGTGCTCTATAAAGAAACTGGATTGGATTGGTTTGGATAACGGGCTCTCGATAACATTACAAAACAATATCTGCAATGGGAAAAAAAGACCACCAAAAAATTACAGTTGGAAATATGACCATGCGTTTAAAACTAACACAGTCCAGCCCAGATTTAAGATATGAACATGTTGTTTTTTAACTATATTAACATGTCTACACTTTCTAGTAGAAAAGACATGCTCGCTTGTATGGGGTGCCAAGTGTAAAAATTTAGTATAAAGGTTTTAGTTAACACATTTTCATCCTTTATCTCACTTTTCTCATATTTAGCACATTTTAGTACATTTAATACAACATTTAGCCACATATATAGAGGTAAAAAAAAAGCATTAAATCTAAATATTTAAATCTAAACCTAAATGGTATATGTTATATCTAAATGTTAAATCTATATCTAAATGTAAAATCTATATCTAAATTTTAAATCTAAATCTAAATGTTATATGTTATATTTAAATCTTAAATCTTAGTCTAAATATTAAATCTTATATATAAATGTTAAATTTAAATATTAAATGTTTAATCGAAATGTTAAATGTTAATCGAAATGTTTAAATCTAAATGTTATATATCATATCTAAATGCTTAATCTTTTATCTCTCTGCTTGTGTATTGGTTGAGGTTACAAGGGGTGGGGTCAATTAGCATATGTGCGAAACATTTAAGTTCAACATTTAGATTTAGGTTTAACATTTAGATTTAATATTTAACATTTAGATATAAGATTAAGCATTTAGATATGATATATTACATTTAGATTTAGATTTAACATTTAGATTTAACATTTATATATAAGATTTGACATTTAGATATAACATTTAGATTTAGATTTAAAATTTAGATATAGATCTAACATCAGATATAGATCTAACATTTAGATATAACATATACCATTTAGTATTAAATATTTAGATTCAATGCTTTTTTTTTACCTTTATATTTGTGGTTAAATGTTGTGTTAAATGTAGGAAAATATGCTAAATATGAGAAAAGTGAGATAAATAATGAAAATGTGTTAGCTAAAAGTTTTATACTAAATTTTTACACTTGGCATTCCATACGCTTAGGAAAGATGTAAGAGGGATGAAAATATGTCAAATGTTGAGTTGTATTTCACTAATAGTGTCAACATAAACTCTACTAAGACCTTTACCAATAACTATAGCACCCCTGTGATTTTACTGATACTGCAAGTGTTACTATGATTAAGTTGTGATTCTTAAGCCAAATACAGTAAATGTGAATTTAGTAGGCCTTTGTATTTTCTTTTTATTAGAACACTACAATATTGACAACAATGCTACAAAATAAAATATTTATCAGCCTGTACTTACCTGGGAAGACATCCTTCAGTCTACACAGTACTGATACAGGTCCTGCAGAGTTTTAACTGTTAACTAATAATATTGACTCATGAACTTCACATGAGTAATGGTGACCATAAACTCAAATCGATCGAGTTGAATCAATACAGTGGAAGTGATTTCCAGCACCACACCGTGTAGATTTACCGAACCGCTCACGTGTAGCATGAAGCCTCGGAGTATGCTTCAATTGCAATGGTTTTTTTGGTAAAACATTCACTTTGAAAATCTATATGTGTTCCCATAGCCCAATAAATGTCCACTGAATATCTGGGCTGTCAGATTAGGATTGTGTGAGCAGTCGTAGGTTGATCAAATCCAGCTAAAGCAGCTGAACAGTGGAGGAATGAGGCTGTAGCCTCTAACAAACATGCCTTTTTTGATATTGCAGTGTATTGTTCAGCAGGAGTTGTGGCTTTGGAGAGTTTGCTTTTGATTAGGAATGTTTAATGGCCTCTACACATTCAATTATCAGCAGTCTGTTTGCCAGTCGATAGCCATCCTTTCATTAATGGCCCAGAACTGATTACCAAAGACAGAGAGAGAAATGGGTGAAATGTGATTCATTCAAATAATTAAATCCTCCTAGGTGGGACTTTTAATCCTGCTAGAAACTTAGCCAGCATTACAAGAAGAGCTGGATAGAGTGATAGTATTGCTAAAAATAATATTGCTGGCTGTTTAAATAGTGCTTTGCACAGCTGCTTCTGCTGAAAGAGCCTGAAAGTCCCTTTATGTCTTCTGTGCTCGCCGTGCACTTCTAATGGAGAAAAAAAGAATCTAAAACTTTAGGAACAATCAAATTTTTTAGATCACGCTGAAAAGAAACAAATAATCAGGGTATTTTTTAATTCATTCCACCATTTTGTTTGCTTTTGTGTTCAACATGAGAGGAAAGAAAGAAATTGCAGACAAAGTGACATTAATGGCATGGTTTAAAAAAAAAAAAAAAAAAAAAAAAAAAAAAAGTCACAACCTCTGATTTACCAAAAGCAGGACCTGATAAAGATCAACATCCATCCTATAAACCATCATTGATCATTTTGTTCTAGGTTAAATGAATAAAACATTTGACCTTGCTAAATTAACCACAGTTAGTATGCTTCCATTGATGAAATCCCATTGCGATTGTAAGACATTGTACATTCTACACACTGGCACTGACCCGTCTGTCACACCGACGTGTCTAATATTGTACAACACTGCATTTCTAAATTTGCGCCAATATATACACATATATTTAATATTGTGCAACAAACGGGCCGTTAGCTTGTGAGCTGGTTAAATATGTACGAAACAATGAAAAATGGTCTATATATTACCGTGACGAATGACTGACGAAACACTATCTCTCATTGATAAGTTAAAATAAAGTTAAAATTAGGTTCAATGTTTCTTCCATCACCACAAGCAAATGATTAAATCAGACGACAGAAAGCTGCTGCTGCTGCTGCTGAAAACATCGTATTTGGTTATGAAGTAGTGTTGATGATTGATTCTATTCCATTTCTTGACATAAAAGTCAAAGTATTTTAATTTAGTATATTCTGTTGTTAAATTGCAAAAGTGACTGCCCTCATAGGGCTGAAACCCTGCCATTTCTATTTAATTTTGCTGATGGCTGAGTTTTGGTGGCAGCTTTAATCGCCCCGCCCCATCCTATAAAAACTAGCACCTCAGTCAGTTGGATTGAGATAATTGTAAATAGAGAGATATAGTGAGTATTGAGTAGCTAGTTATAGCGTAGCATATTATTCTTTGGAAATTTCATAATATAGACTGGGCGTGTCTTAATCACTCCCGGGGGCCCCGCCCACAATCAATGCATTTTTTTTTAATTAAAGAGAGCTTAAAGAGTGAATTCAAGGGTCCTTAAAGATTGACTAAACTTCAGGGTTTAGTCACTCTTTAAAGACTGATTGCTAATCTTCCAAAGGGATGTTGCCTGGGATCCAAAACTGAAGTAACTGCATTACATAGTCGATCTAACTGCACGTGTGTGGATGATCATAAAACCCATACATTAGTGTTACTCACGCAAATGCTTCAGTTTTTTTCAGTGCTGACCAAATACAAATGTGACACACTGAGATTCAAAACACATTTATTCAACATCCAACCAACTGCATTCTGGTGTGCTCTTCACATTGGAGGAGATGTTGTGACAGTCAGCAGTAGCTGCTGAGGCATATGCCGCGCTATCACTGACGTTCAACCCATGGAACATTTACTGCCTTATGTCTTCCAGGCAACCCTGAACGCATCCTCTGCCCATGTCTTTCCCATAGTGACAAGTCACTTTGAATATACGTAGCTGCTTTTAATGGGAGCTGTTGTAATACCCGACTGCAGGCCTATGGGTGTCCCTGGTTGAATCGTGGTTCAAAACTTCCCAGGCCCCAGGCTCTTTCATGTGTCAGCCCAGTTTTCATCAGCTGAAAGTACTTAACGTGGAGAAATACCTTCAACCCGCTGATATATGCTCAGAATTACCCTGTATTTGACAAACATGCAGTGGGAGCTGGTTGAGTTTTAACAAGACACAGTCTACACACTATATTCCTCTCAAGTCTTTACTTGGAACAGAAATAAAGGCTATCCTTGTTTTTCTCTGTCTTTCAGCTTCTTTGATGCGTTTCCATGAGAACTGTGAAAAGAGGCAGGTAGGTGTTGTAGCCCCTAGTGGAAAAACAACCTCACTCAACATAAATGAAGCAGTGTTGCAACATTTCTGTTACGTGAGTCTCCACAGATCAAGCAGTGCACAGAAACTCAGCGCAAAGCTTTATTGTGTCACATTTGTAGCTTTGCATGGAAATATACAAATCCATCCCACGACTACACACATGCACAGCAGGAGTGAGTTAGCCATCACATCCTCTTCTAGAGTGCTTTATTAGTCAACATGGGTTCATGCAAAGTGGACCACACATGCTTAAGAACTCTCCTATGAGTGTTGACATCTCACAACTTTAAAGATTCAGCCTGTTTGTTTTATATATATATATATACAAGGTTGCACAGGGCTGCAGAGTTCCCATTTCTCTGAATCAGAGAGTCTCTCAATGCCATTTACAGCCTTCTCGGACACCGTGACAAAGTGGAATGGTGCAGCAACATTCATCTTCCAACTGTGGCCAGGAGCCCCTGACACGGCGGCAGACAGGAGGAAATGAAAAGATGGTTCAGCAGCCAATGGCACCGTATTTCATCTGCCATGAGACTTGGCTTATCCTCCAGCTGTGTGGGCAACTGCCTTTGAATGCAAACAATGTGGCTGCAGAATGTAGGGCAGGAGAGAAAAGAGGCTTGGGTGGCTAAGTTACGGCTGCAGTGAGAGCTTCAGTAAACCAACTTTCTCCGGGGAGGATTTAGAAGTTTGGACGCTTGATGTACGAGCAAACTTTTTGTGAAGTGTCAGAGTTGAAGAATGAATTCCAGCCTTTTTCATTGTAGTTTTGACCGCTTTTTTTCCTGTCATGTTTGCAAGTGATAAAATTCAATGATGCCATCAATGTACCAGTTTGTATGAATTGTTTGTTTTCTTGTTTTTATTAATGAAAACAGCCTATCAAAATTTTCAACAGTAGTTGGCAGTATCAAAAAAAATACTTGATAAATTAAAACTAAATGTCACCATGACTAAAGCGACGACTAAATGAACTGACATATTTTTCAACGAATAAACACCGGACAAAAAATAATAAATACATTTATTATTTAAAAGAGAAAAAGTCTTCATTGCTTATTTGCAGTCGCTGCAACTTAATGAGGGCTCGATTAAATCTTAATAATTTTAGTCAATTAACACAGTGAATCTCCTCGATGAAAGAAGGAAAATACTTAGTTATTAATGTAAATAAAGATCATTTGAGTAAGATAAATCCATAGATTAAGTTGACTACAATTTAGAAAATTTGAGTTTCATTCAAATACCTAAAATAGACTTATTTTATTAAACCTTAATACAAAATTGAAATGACCACTATCATTTAAATTTAACACAGGAAAAACTGTCTTAACCTAAATTCAACTATTTTATGCCTTTGTTTTTAGTAAATCCTCATTTATTAACTATAAAAACCAAATATATTAGACATTTTGAATGAGAAGATCAGATGAATCACAACAATATGGAAAATTCTGTCACAAAAAGTTGCATTGTCACACTGTATCAGCCAAAAAAAGAACCATATTCCGTGCACTGTAAGAGTCTTCAGCAGAGGAGCGCTCCCTCTGTCAGAGCTCATGTAACAAGTGAAATTTATTGGCTTCACTAAGTCACTTTACCGGTAAAAGTGTGATACATGGAACACTTTTTGATGATGTGTCTGATTTTCTACAGCAAGTTTAAAACTATTGGTCTGTGTAAGAGCTGTCTAAATGATAGGGAATAGTTTGAGGCAGAACATCACTGGTAATAGAGGACGTAGTAAATCTCTACGCACATCTTTTTGGGTTGACATCACTGACTCAAAGCTTCCTAATTCTTTACTATAGTGTGTTGTTGTGTGTGATAATCAATCTGTGTAACACATTATCTGCTGTATTATTAGTAGTTGTGTTGTTTATTTACACCACATGTACATGTTTAATCTTTTACATTGAAAGCACCAAACTAAGGTGGAAAAGGCATGGTTTTGAAAAAAAAAAAAATATATATATATATATACATACAACTACAGTACCAATATCTATCTGATGTTACTGATGTTATACGACTGCTGTCTAAATGGACAGGTCTCTTTTATCCAACCTTAAATGATTGAAGTGCAATAAAAGTCACAATTCTGCATCATCGGAGGAATGGCAGGAAAACAAAACTTCTTTCTTAAAATTAGTTAACGGAGCGGTATTATGCTATTTTTCACCCATCTCCATTTGTTCTAAGCAGTGTTACTTTTGACAAGAAAATTTAGTTTTAGTCTTAGTCAAGATTTAGTAGTCTGATTTTTTATTTTAGTCTTATTTTAGTCGACTAAATCAAGATTTAGACATTTTTGTACCACTGGTATAGGAAACAAACTAAATCTACTGTAATTTATATGTGTATATGTAATGTATAAAACACAATTTTATTTTTATTTTTATTTGCTTTATTTCGACCCAACTGTGTCTTTATTTCAAGACAAAAGCAGTTGAAACAAAAATGTGCAATAAGTGAAATCGGAATTCACTCAAAACAAATTTGTAATTCTTTTTAAATACTGTAGCTTTTAACTGGTACACAGACTGCCGTAAAATAGACCGACAGGATGTAAACGCGTTTTGGGCATGCAATGAAAGGATCCGCTCGATGAAAAGATTAGGTAGTGACAAGTCGAGCCAATGAGAGCCAAACAGAAAAAAACGTCATACCCCCTGCGCAAAAAGTATCAAAACAAACATGGCAGCCGACACGGAAAAGAAAATTGCAGCTGCGCTCTGCTCTGTTTTAAAAGACCTGGATAGATTGTTGAAACCACAACAAGAGGAGGCTTTAAAAGTCTGTACCTTACTTCACACTGTTTTTGTTTGCTGGCTTCGTTTAGGGAAAAAGAACTATGCTTGTCGCGCTATTGTTGTCAGATCCGCTCATTGTTTGATTGGTTACTCTGCGTGCGTTTGTCCCGCCCCCCTCAGCACCCAGAACTCAAACACCATGAGCGCTTCTAGACTAATCGCCTGTATGAATAATACAAGCACATTGGGATGGATTCCAGGCTACATCACTCCTGGATTTTTGTCACAGTCTATAATCGTCTCGTCCTTTATTTGTTGGTGATATTGTCAATCAATTTAGTCATAGTTTAGGTCTCAATAAATTACTTTGTTTCGTTTTCATCTGCAAAAATAGATTTGTGACAAAACGTAGTTAACACTGGCTCTAAAAACCCCAACAGCATAGTATTTGAGGTTTATTTTCCCAAACTCGCTGGTTTTTTTTCCAGAGTTTTAGCCTCTGAAAAGTGACTTTCTGAGCAGTTCTAAAAACAGGCTTTTTTGGGGCATTCAATTCAGTTCAATTCAACTTGATTTATATAGCGCAAATGACAACAAAGTCATCTCAATGCGCTTAACAAAATATAATGTTCATCGTAAGAAAGAATGAACCCAACAAGATCCACATGAACAAGCATTTAGCAAAAGTGGGAAGAAAAAACTCCCTTTTAACAGGAAGAAATCTCCAGCAGAACCAGGTTCAGAGGTGGCAGCCATCCACTTCGACTGGTTGGGGTTAGTGGACAGAAAGAGGAAAATAGAACAGGATAGGAAGGTAGACCATCAGAGTGTTCCAGACTAGTTGAGCTGTGAATCAGGAACTGCCAGCTCCAGCATCAAGACACCTGAAACAGAAAAGAGAGAGAAGGACGAGGAGAAGGCACAGACTGCAGAAAAACATGACACACTATGAGCAGGTCTGCCCGCATGGTTTTGGGCATCGTTCCTAGTGGTTACGTTAACGTCCAACGTCTTTATGGTCTGAAATGCTATACAGACTAGACTTCGTCTTGCACTGGGTGCACGTAATGGTCTGTGATTGTGACCATTATAGATGAGACCATGTCAGTTTCAGGTTATTGCTATTATACAATATACGCTTCAGCAAATAAGTAGGTTTTGAGTTTAGTTTTAAAGGTGGAGAGAGTAGCAGCCTCTCGTACTAAGATTGGGAGCTGGTTCCAAAGGCGAGGAGCCTCGTATCTGAATACTCTGCCTCCTGTTCTACTTCTAGACACTTTAGGAACTTCCAGAAGACCAGCAAACTGAGAGAGACGATAGGGCACTAACAGGTCTTTAAGATATGCAACAGCTTTGTAAGCAAACAGGAGGATTTTGAACTCTATTCTAAATTTTTATTATTTTCATATTCATGAGTAGGCGTGTCTGTAGACACTGACTCCATACAATAACTGATCACGAGCAATGTTCTTTTGCTATCCACACACTTGTTATTGTTTTCAGCCAAAAAACTGCACACTACAGTAAAACACATGGCTATTGTGATTGTGAATCAGACAAACACTGTTTCAGGTTGTGTGTGGCAGCAGCAGCAGAGCCAATCAGCTGAGTCAGCTAATTCAAACACTCACCGGAGCTACTACGTCGTTTTCTTCTCATCCTCTCCGCTACTGATCACAGGAATAGTCCATTCAAGGTGATAGTCCACTCTTTTGTCCAACCGCTGCATCACATTGGGTCACAAACAGCTCAGATCATCTGAAAGGCAAAACGAGGCGGTATAACCAATACAAAAAAAATGTAACTGCTCCCTGGTGCTACACCATTGCTGCCCACTGGTGCTCAGGAAGGAGTTAAATGCAGCTTTACATATATGACAATAAACTATAATGTATACTCTATATTAAACTGCAGTGTTTGTTTTAGCTGTGAGATAGTTTGAGAGGGAGGAGCTCACATTCTTATGTAGGGTAGGAGGAACCAGGATTGTGAGGAGGAGGAGTTTCCTCTAGGTGACGTCAAGTAGCAAGAAAAATCCAACTCGTTCGTTTGGAGCTGACTTTATACAAACCGTGGAATAACAAGGTAGGGAGGCAGAATTTTTTCAACTTTGGCCCTCTGAATGAGGTTTAAGGGATGTATATCACTGTAGCAAAACCATTAAAAATAATTTCATAATACCGCCCCTTTAACTGTTTTGGTGCTGACTTCGGTTATACAAAAACTTTGTTACCTCCATAATGACTTCCATAAACACATTGTGTGCCTGCGTGGTCACGTATTACTTCAGCCTCAGGACTTCTTTTGCACATGTGGGTCAATTCAGGGTCACATTCAGTTCTTACTCTAACTGCATTTAATGTACAATATGAACGAGCGAGCATGTACAAAAATCTAATTCCTGCTATTTGAATGTAGCCTAAACATAAAGCTGGGTTCTTTAAAGAATAAATAAAGTGATTAAGTTAAAAGAAATCCTTCAAAAAGTTTTAACATTTAATAAATGAAGTACTTAAATAATAATGAAAACAGAAATCTTACCATTTATCAACAACATAAAAGAAATTATTTGGAGAAATTATGTGCTTTTTTAATCATATCTTACTCAACAAAGGGAGACAAAAACAACAATGACATCATTAGAATTAATCTTTTGGCCAAATTTGTTACAAAATATACAGCATTAAAAGTAAGGAGCAGTCTAAACTTGTAAAGCAACGTTAACTAAGGCTACCTCGGATATACATAGTTCCCACATGACGTCAACATACGAGCATTTCCCAACCCGGTGCCATTGCTGTGGGCAGCTGAAACAATTTTAGCCTCTGTTCACAGCCAAGAGAGCACAGTATGGTAGTTTTGTGTTGGGTTAATGGTGCACTAATCGCCGTGATAGTTGAGTTAAACGTGGTTTCTTTAGTAAGGGAAGTCAGATCCGTAACTCCTGGATAAGGATTGGCTCTCAGGGCTGGGTTGTGAAATGGGGCTGGAGGAGCAGCAGCCACCGCCGCCCTTCTCTCCCCACCACCGGAGACCCGGTGCTTGGCCCGCCTCGCCACATCGGTGGCGCTCTCCCTGGCATCATCGCCGTCATCAGCCCCCTTCGCCGGGAACGGAGCGGATGGTCCATTTTTGCGGATCTCCCCAGCTGCAGTGCACACCGGGGTCCCCCCCCCCCCCCCCGTCTGCTGCGCCGACCTGCGAAGACGGCCGACGACGGCGGCGAGGCCAGGAAGTGGGGGGGGAGCGCTACCAACGCGACGAAGAGGGCCGAGCGCCGGGCCGAGCGCCGGGCCGAGCCTCTGGCGGCGGGGAGAGGAGGGCGGCGGCTGCTCCTTCAGCCCCGCTTTGCACCCCAGCCCAACCGACCCAGCCCTTAGAGCCAATCCTTATACCAAAGTTACAGGTCAACTACTGTCTGCATACACAATCAAAAGACAAGGAAGGCTTACCCGAGTGACGGTTTGTTGATTTCTGCGACAGTGCTGCGGCGTTGTGGCCACTAGGGGTGCTTGGCGTGAAAGTTACAGGTCTAGCGCCCCCAGTGGCCAAAAGTTACACAGTGTGCTTTTAAAAAGCATTAATATATATGTATATAGATAGATATAGATATAGATATGCACACACACAACGTTGGTAACTATTTTTTTTGTTATTATTATTGTTTTTTTTTTTATTATTGGAGTTTACTGGAGTCATAATTAAAATACGGCAAAGTCAGAGTTAATCAAAAAATAACCATGGTCGCTCACTGGCATGTTGGCACTGGTAAGCCGTCTTCTAACTTTGATATGTTTCCATATCAGAAATCCACAGTAATAACTTTCCACTCTACAACGTTTACATCCCAGTGGTATTACTGTTGAGCCTTGACAATGCCTTGCTCTGGGTAGTGCACAGCACAAGATTATTAAATTACCCCTGCGAACCTTTTACCTCTTCTCCTTTTTCTTTTCAGTGCTGCAGAGGGTAATGTCTTTGTCTTAGACATTGCAAACTTCCTCGTCCAGAACTTGGGGGCTTTGTGATGACGCTGTCACACATGCAGACTTACTGGAGTCAGTTAGTTGCCCTGTCTCCACCACCTACGAAGGATAAAAAGCCTTTGATCAAGTAAAAACCCAAAAGATGATTCAGAGCAGGATTACCTAAGTCTGGTCCTGAAGAGCTCCTATCCAGCATGTTTTGGAAGCCACTCTGCTCCACTACACCTGAATCTAATGAATTAGTCATCATGCAGCTCCAGTGAAGGCCTGACAACTTTCACAGTCAGGTACGGTGAGGCAAGCTGACATAAAACATGATGGATATGGGGCTTTCCTGCAGCGGACCTGCATAGGCTCCCCTGGACAAAGACACCATTTGCACAGATGACTTCAGTTATTTCATATATTACAGCACTGATGACAGCAAAGTGTAAAATATTTTTCTGTATCAGCGAAGTTCCTGCATTTTTACAACAAAATACGCCAGATAGAAATACTTTGACTAAAATATCAATAGTTAAACAACAATCAATCAACAGTACTTCATATCAAATATATAAGTTTTTAGCATAAAAAAGTGGTTTGGGGTTTTAGTTACTCTATAAAAGTTCTCAATAGTTCTGATGTGTTCAACAAGCTGGAAGAACTGAATTGTGTAAGCCTTTAAACCTGGTTTTAGTTAGTAAAATGCGCTTGAAACTCCTAATGTGTTGGTGACCATCACTGAAACCTAATGTCAATGTAAGTGTGTTGAATATTACAGATCACCCCAGGGGAACTGAAAGCTGTTACAGTATCTGTACTGTCACTATCCTTATGCTTCTCACAAACAATAACAGAAACACACAGTGACAGGAAAACAATGTGGAACGTGTGGAACTTTCATTACAAATCTCAGCTTCACAGCCACAAGCACAATAATATAAGCCTTGCTTTGGCCACAAAGACATTCACAGTGACAATATGTCCTTTTACCCTGTGACTGAAGCTATGAGCGGGAGAACACAAACACTGAGCGATTACAACAGTGGTTCCCTTTCAGCTATTTAGACAACTTGGAGGCTTTTTAACTCACATTTGTGACAAACAAGTGCTCATCTCTTTAGATCTGTTGGTAAATAGCAAATTCTAAATGGACTTGATTTATATGATCCCCATATTTGAAGTAATCTCAAAGCGCTGTTACAATATCAGCTTATTCACCCATTCACACTGGGAGTGAGCTGCCATGCAAGGTGCTAGTCGAACACTGGGAGCAACTTAGGGGCAGATTCACTAAAGGTTTAGGTGTATTAAAACATGTGCAAACATCAATCTACACGCTAATAAGGGGTACAAATCCCTTCAGCTCATCACAATGCGTCCACAATCCATTTAGCGCGTTTCCCTCTGATAAATATGTAATGTAGGCGGATCTCATAAGGGGTGCAAAAAAATGGAGTTTATCGCTGCACTGAATGTTGACACAAAACACAGTGGAGATGAATAAACATGCTCCTGTTAAACTTTCTAGTAACAGCTACTGAATAAGATAAAGCAAAGTAAAGTATGTGTGCGAGACAGAAAAAGCTGGACACCCGCGGCAGCGTGTGGAGTCTAATGACGCTGCGGTGCAGAAAGAACCTGGCGGAGAACCCACATTATATTCGGGGGAAAAAAATATAGTTTTTTTTGTTTTATTTTTGAAACAAACATTTTCATTTGTTTATTTTGCTGGTCTCAACCACGTCTATATGTGTACCTGTTAGTGAATTCTCCACAACAAGTGAGGGAACAGTGCCACCACAGGATTTAGGGACGCACCTGCTTTACCACCCTTTATTTCAGATCTTACTGAATCCGCCCCTTAGTGTCTTGCCCAAGGACACTTTGAAACATAGACAGGTATAGACTGAGATTGAACCCCCAACATCTCGATCAGAAGACGACCCCTCTACCACCTGAACCACGGTGAGACAACTCACCACTGAACAAATGCAAAACCATCACCTCACCATAACTAAAACACTGGTTGTAATGGTTAATAAGATGAAGAGCTGCAGCAAAAAGCCAGGGTGTACCAGCAATGCATCCAACTTGTTTTCTTCTCCATGCTGACAAGGGTGAAAAGACTGGTGTCCGTGTTGACAGCTTGACGTCAGTGTCAACAAGGACTCGCGTCACACGAAACATTCGCTGGAGTTCAATATTTTCAACTCAGGCGAATGACGAATGTCACGGAAAATTAGGAGAGCGCATGCCACGGCCGCACGGATCAAATCGCGCTGCCCAACAGGAAAAGCCTGGGATGTCTAAGCATTTAGAGTTTCAAGTCACTTCATAAACGTATGATCTAGTTGGAGAAGAATTTCCCTTTTACCGCATCTATCCCATTGACTTTGTATGTAATCTGGTCACGCAAACCTTTTGTGACGCGTAGTGAACGTAGTGAGTCCGAATACGGATGCGATTGCTTCTGAACAACCTAAATGTGGTGATTTGGCATCTTTCTCCAGTTTATTGTTTTTTTTTAATTTTTCCGGACTATAAAGCGCTACTTTTACTGTAAATGGAGTGGGGATCAGAACCGCCTTGATACAGACTGTAACTCTGCTCTCCGTCTCTGTCTGTCTGTCCTCCTTATGTAAGCTTCTCCATCAGCCAGACACCGCCCAGCGCATGCCGGGGAATGATTCAGTAGGAGTGCGAACGATTCAATAGAAACAGTTTTAATAGTCCACCTGGTCTCATGTGATGGAGCTCAATTTTTTGGCAGCATGAAGCTTAAAAACCTGAAAAATCCACAAATTATCTGCGTCAGCGTGGGAAAAAAGTAGCGGCTTACAGACTGGAAATTACAGTAACTTCCAATTTAAATACATCAGTTTAAAATTTGTTCCAAGCAGGATGAAAAAACAAGAGGAAATGGTGTTACCATACACAGAACAATAGATTGATTCATTGATGGGATTGCCGATCCAGCACATTCCAATCCCACGTTTTTATTAATTTATTTAAATACTTTCTATTCAAACAATAGAGACTGTGCCACTTTAGTATCCTGACCTCACATTCTGTGATTTGTACATTTGTTTGAATATGGAAAGCATTGGTAGTCATGGCACCGGTCTTTCACCAAAAGTGACCGCTGTAATTACTCTGGAGTTACACAGCACCATGGCAGGCAGCCAAACACACAGCCACAGCACGACGTTTGTGTTTGCTCGTCAAGCAGTCAGAGGCAAAGTGACTCAACAGTCCTGAAACAGCAGTCCTGTCTCTTCTGCTTCCCCTCATGTTGTCTTGCTTTCAGCGATGCACATTAACATTTTATGGAGCAGCAGTCAAGTCATCTGTGCAAAACAACAACAACAACAACAACAAAAAAATAATAAATCCTATTAATTGCAGTTTGCCTTGGACACTTTTGCCATTGTGACATTTGCCATTCCAGTTTCTTTCAGCTCCCTTTGGGATTTCATGCTCTATTGTTACTGAAATCACTGCCCTAAATGTCGACTGGCCGCTTCTTTTGGTTTGCATAGTGAAAAATGACTCATCCTATAACAGAAGAGCTAATCTTAGCATTCATTTAGCTACACCGTTATGACAAGTGACCCCTATATCTTTATCTGGAAACGACTGTGTCCTGCCTGAATCAGAGAATAGCCAGCAGGCACATAATTCAAATAGTGTCCAGAAAAGTGCTGCAGCTGCAGATTACAAAGGAGGCCTCGAACTGCATTAAACATTAAAGCATTAGGGCCAGATGAGGAGGTTGGCTGCAGGATTTTCAAAGCTCTGCATATGAAAGGACTGGATCTGGTGACATGAGGGAAATGTCGGCTTTTCTCTTTTTTATCAGAGTTAATGAACAAACTCTGTAGAGCGGACCTAGCATAGATTTGGGTGATGATAGAGAAGAATAAGGCCTCATTCTTAGTCAGTATTTGACTTTATAGAAAAATATTAATGTATTTTTATAAAATACAAACAAAAAGCTGTTTGTAGCACAGTAAAAAAAAAAAAAGGGATTGTCGGCAAAACTGCATGCTGATGAAGTCTATATTTTTAGAATATGAGACATTATGATGTACTGTGCAAGAAATGTAAAAGCATATTAAAGAGAAATAAACTAAAACTGACTAAATGGAAGGAGGCACTGCAGAGGCAACAAAATAAAAAGGCAGAGCGCCTCTTTAGATCAGGGGGTAATCAAGCATGAGGCACTTGTGCAAAATTTACAGTCATAATTTGGAGTCCCACAGGCCTGGCATCTGGAGGAAGAGGAAGGAAGACTCAGAAAGAGCCTCTGCTTGATGGGCTTCTCTGTCTCCATGCTGCTCTTTGGTGTCATCGTCACACGACAGCCACCATCTCTGCACCTGAGCAGCCCCGCCTTCAGCACAACGCTGCGAGGCATTATTTCAGCAGTGCAGGACCAAGAAGGAAACATTAATTAATGGCTGCCTTCTATTCTTTTTTCGGGGCATGTTCAGATATTGGACTTTATGTTTTAGGTGTTGAACAAAATAACAAACCACAATACCTTAATATCCATCAAACATGTGAATATCCTCAGGGGAATGTTCTTCCTGCCTTCTGTGTGGATGGATTTGCTAAGGATTATAGATCTGCACCGTCTCAGGACCCCAGAGAGCTCAGACTTACAGCAGCATCCTGAGCACACATAGCATTCACTATTCTGTTTAAATTCCCAAGCATAAAAAATCCATTCATATACATGCATTCATGAATTTAATTAGCTAATAAACCCTCTACGTCAATAACATCTACTTGCATTAAATCCGAGTTAACAAATAATTAATATTCTTGTGTAATCTTGGATTGTGGTAATTCACCCTCTAGAGATGCCCTGAAGGGTTTCCAGGTTAGATTGGATTCTCAGATTTCTTAACAGAGCTCTGTTTGTTCCTGGTCTCTCCCCCGTGGACATTTCTTCAAACAAAAGTGTCCCACAGAGCTACCTTTAAATGCCCCAGAGCCCCGTTCTGCTGCACACAAAGTACCTCTTACGCAAACTTGTCTGACCTCAAAAGCGGTTGTGCCTGATTTAAACGGCCGCACAAGAAGGTGGAGCTAAAAGGGCCTTGCGGCACAAAAAGGAGAGAGGCAAAAAGCTTTTAAATATGAGGAGACAATCTCTCCTGGGATGCACTTGTGCTGCTGATAAAAATGAAACAACAACCTCATGCTGCAAATTTTAAAGCACTCTTTTTTGGAGAGTCATATTCCACGTGCGTAGCAGTCGAATCCCAAGCGTCATCCATCAGCTCTCCCTTCTCTATCTGTTCTGGGTCACCAGCAGGCAGAGCATCCCAGTTTACAGGGAGGAAGGCTCGGCACACACACACCCATCACTGCTCGGCATTCCATTACAGGGTTTACTGACTGTACAGACAATGATAGTCAGGTACAATGGTGGTGAGTTGGAGTTTATGTTGATAAAACTCCACCCTACGTTTTGTTTTGAAGGTGCAATTGCTACTTTCTCAGGATCTTCCCCTCAGCTTTTCTCAAAATACATATTCTGTTGTGTGTGTCGTTTGAGTTGAGATAAACAAGTATTGAGACATGGTACCCTGGACTTAGCACATCATTATGAGGCAGTAAAGGTGGGACAATATATTGTGATAATAAAATGTCACAAACAGTATCGTTTATGGTAAGAATGTATTTGTGATGTCATGAAGGCGGTTGAAACAAACCTTTCCATCATTGCTACATCCGTCCCAAGCAAACGTGTCTTTTTTTGAACTGCAGCAGACAAAGTCAGTGTCCAAAGGTTTCAGTTGCTGGAAGAAAATAGAAACATTCTAATATTATTGAAAAAGAATATGTCCTAATCTTTAATCTGGTCTGTTAAAAAAAAGAAAGAAAAAAACTTGTTATGAAAAGTTCATGCACAGAACATTTTTGAAGAAAATTTGAAATGTGAGTCTCTTTGCTGAGTGCCATTTTTTGCACTTTAAATAGGTCAAATGTGTCTTATTAAGGTTATTGTTACCTTCACCAAGGAGGTCATATCTTCCCCCGCCTTTATTTATTTATTTATATAAAAAAAAAAATCTTAGTCGGTTAGCAGGATTACATCAAAACTACTAAGCAGATTTTGACAAAATTTAGATAGAAGATTCCATAAAATTTTGGTGGGGATCCAGATCAATACACTGATTCTGGATCAGTTTAAAAAATCCCCCCAAAAAACGTCTCTCATTATCGGCGAAATTTAAAAAATGTATATCTCTGTTCATAATTAGCAATCTTTATTAAATTTAATTGAGTTATGTCGGGTTGGTTCCTCAATTACCCCACAGAGTTTCATCTATATTGGATTGTCCATTTCATTGCGATATTTCAATAAAAGTTGGACCAACTGTATCGTTATTAATGAGGACAGAAATGTATTACAAGGTGTAAAAAGTGTAAATGATCATGTAACCATGATCCAGATCACTGATCCAGATAACTGAAAAAATCTGCCAAAGAAGATAATTAGCACTTGGTGGAAGTTTGTGCTCTGAGTGCTTTTGTGTTTTTTGTGTTTTCATATTTCTATTGAGTTGAAAAGGTCACATCCAGAATTATTATGTAAGTTTGTCCAGAGTTAAAGTCAAATAAAAGTATGGTTATTTTTCCAACTGCAATTTTCTTGTCTATTTTTTTCATTTTCCACAAATATTGTTATCGTCAGCCCATTATTGTCTATTGTATCGTGAACTCTGTCCTTCACTCCATCTCTATGAGGCGTTAACATTCTGTTTGTTGCAAACCTGTATGAACTGCTATTAAGCTGCACCAGTGTGATCTCAAACTCTTTTAAATTCATTACGATGTAACCTTTTCTTTGATTACTGAAGTACCATTTGTGTCATGATGAGATAAAGTGAAAGAAATTGTCATCAAAATGCCATGTTTCTTCATGTCTTCCATACACACTGCCTGTAAAGCCATTATTGCCTCTGGCACTAATGACTGCAGTACACTGAATCACTAAAAGGATCTAAATGTCTTCTATAAAACAGAAAATGTGGACCTGCTTTTCTCTCAGTGACTGCAGCGGTTCCTCTGATCTCAACCTGATACTTGTCCCCAAGGCCAACAATTTTCACTAAAACATAAAGGGGCAGTTTTCTTCCCCGGCAGTAAATTACATCTGCAGAGTTTGGGGTGCTGACCAGGTCACAACATGATGGAGAGTAAAAAAGTCATCATCAGCAAAAAAACTGAGATCCAATTCAAAGGGTCAAGAGTCTGGAGGACATCATGCAGTCCTCTGTGGTTTCTATTAATGCTTTAAGATTCACTTTGGTTTGGAGGCACATTGAGAGACCACATACCTCACTGCTATTTGTCACCTCCTTGCACATATCCAATACAGAAACCTGGTTTCATAATAAGAGAAGGCAGACAACAATTATTTATACTGTAAACCTGCAAAACATGCAGAACTGTGCTTTTGATTAAGTAACATTTTAAAATATATTAGTCAGACTTGGTGTTTAGAAACAAGCCAGGTTAATAGTATTGGACAACCAATACTATCAACCACACTAGATACAAAATGATTATTTTATGCAAGAGCCTATTGTCGTACTCAAGACCACACTATCCAAGATCAAGACTTGCCCGAGACAAACAATGCACCAACACCAAGACAAGACCAAGACTTTTGGAAGTCTTGACCGAGACTGAGAAAAAACAGAGACTGAGAGAAGACTATAAAAATCCATGCTAACACTTTACTTTACATTACACTGTCATTATTATAACATGACACCTGTCAATAGCATGCACAAGGTGTTATGAAGGCTGCATTAAGTGTTGTTTGTTACCCCGACCCCTAACTCCTAAGTAAAGTGTTACCAAATCCAATTTCAAAACCATGACTAGGTTGAATAGTTAAAGAGCATTCTCTCTTTAATTCTAGCGATTTTTAAAAATACATTTGACGGACAAAAACACGAAGTTGGCAACTCTCAAATTTGATCAACTAAATTACTGTAAAAAAATAAAAAATAAATCAACTGTGGATTAAAAAGCCACTTATAAGTCCAGAATTATTTTAAATATTTGAAAATGCAATGTTTACTTGTCAGGTGAATGAAGTCTGAAGTTAGTGTTCAGAGTTTATTCAGTGTTTCTGCCTAGAAAAAAGATGGACGATGACCCAAGTTTTTTTTTTTTTTTTTTAAGTCCGACACATAAGGCATTGCATTTGGATAACATTTCGAAGGAGGCAGAACAATCAGTGAGCCAATGCAAAAATTGCAACATGATTTAATCAGAACAAGTTGCAAGTGCTTCTCCTTATTATCACATTAATGAAGTTGAAAAATAGCAGATCAGAGCTGGTCTCTGCTCGTCCCAATAGAAAATCCTGAGTCCAGCCAGTCCGAGACCAAGACAAGACTGAGTAAAAAAAGGAGGAGGAGGAGGCAGGATGAGCGCTCAAGTCCATTTAATGAAAACTCATAATCCAAGAATATATTCAGAACAAAGTGTCCAACAGGTCGAGAAACACACAAACTGAAAAATCCAATAATGTACAAATCCACAGTGTTGACTCTCAGGGAAAGAAAAAAAAAAATAACAGAAAAGAAAGTGAAGAAAGGGGAATTGCAGAGCAGGACACGAGGGGTAGCCCATCCATGACAGAAGACAGGACAATACAATACAGGAGGTGCAATACAGAAGACCCGGAGAAAAAAAAAAAAAAAACGAACAGATGAAACTCGTTCATAAACAAAAGAAAACCCATCTATAAAAAAGACTCACCAACACAAACTCAAAACCTTCACAGCTAACGAAACAGAAACTTGCTTCTAAACCAACTGAACATATCCGTGGAAATCAAAACAATATACACCCACAGTGACACCCTAGACTAGGATTTAGTATAGAGTAAATCAAAACTCAGAAAGATTTGCATACTCTATCTGTTAATAATGGGTGTCACTGCGGTTTGTACTGAATACCTAAAAGAAAGGCTTCATCAACATGAGCTGATGAATCATAGATTAGTTACTCCAGTTATATATTATTTTTTGTCTTTAAATATTACAGAATATATGAAAGAACAAAGTTTTTCTGTTCTTGTACTGGTCAAAATGGTTGTTTTTTATTATTATTAATAATAATAATAATAATAATAATAACAATAGTAATAATAATGCATTGGGTTTTATATAGCGCTTTACCATAGACACTCAAGCGCTTTACAGAATGAAGGCATGATTCTTTCACTCCACACTTAGTGGTGGTAAGCTACTATTGCAGCCACAGCTGCCCTGGGGCAGACTGGCAGAAGCGAGGCTGCCATAGTGCGCCATCGGCCCCTACGACCACCACCAACACTCACTCACACACTACATTCATACTAGGCAATGTGGGTGAAGTGTCTTGCCCAAGTACAGGCTGGTATGGCCACATTAATAACATTTAAAACAGATGAAGCCACGTTAGCTTAAGAATTTCAAGAAGCAGATTTCAGCACTGGACAATCCAGTAATCTCTAAAGATGATGTTGTTAAAAGTAGATAATGTAATATTAGAGACAACACGCGCATCAAAGTGATAAACACTAGTCTTTATTGTTGGGAACTGCCTGGTCACTTTGGAGCAATCTTGAACCATTCAAACAAAAGAGAACTGAAGATAAAGTCCAGTAAATAAAAAGTGAAACCAGTTAATGACTATATTCAGATTAGCTCTGGTCTGACCCATTGGTGATAGATTTACATTCCTATGAACGGCTCAGCATCTGTGCGATGGTTTAAAGGGGTGCTATTGCATACAGATGTGCTATGATGGCATCAGACCCATAGATAGCATCAACATCTTCATCATCAAGACTGCAAACACAATCAGGCCACATCATCACAGAACGCTCTCCAATTTAAGGGTGAGCAGTGGTTCTACAGATCAGAGGAAATGTCTCTTCATTCCTGCTGCTCAGTTGTTTGCCCTGATGTCACCTCCATGTTCCTCCTGCTGTGTAAGGATGCACCATGCAATATTCATACATGACAACATGTTTGCAGGACTTATTTTATCACCTCCACCAAGGAGGTAATGTTTTCACCAGCGTTTGTCTGTACGTCTGTCTGCAATGTGGATGTTTGTAAACAGTATATCTAAAACATTTCTGAACTGATTTAAATAAAACTTGGTGAGCTGATAGACAATGTCCAAAGGAAGAACAAACTCGATTTTGGAAAGGATCTTGAAAGTACTGTAGAAACAGTAACCAGAAGAGATTTTGAGCAAGGATATTTCAAAAAAGTTATGAAAGAATTTAAATGAAATTTGGTGAGCTGATCAAAATTTGGCGGAGGTTTGCGCTCTCTCGGTGTTGTTGTAGTTTATCTTAAAGGATGAGCAGACAGGAGAGGGAAATTAGCCAGCAGAAGCAAACCAAACCTTAAAACTGCTTGACCCAATAACTGACATTTTTAAAGCTGTACCTACCTGCATGACGTTCAAAAGTTGATCTCATTAATCCTCTGATAGGAATTTATTCACAAACAAATGTCGAAGGCTGAAATTGCCGCTCGAAAGCTTGTTTTTGATTCATGAACAATCAGTCAGTTGAGCAATTGTTTTGCGCATTGCATTGTGGGATTTGGAGTCCAGTAGAAAAATGTAAAGATGATGGAAAAGAGTAACAATTTCTTTAAGATGTGTTTTAACTTCATCATTACCATGATTTGTTGTGTTTATTCCCCAGAAAAGGAAGACAGTGAGTTGCTTGAAGCTGTTTATGTTCTGTCCAGTTCATGGTGTTCACTGTGAAATGACGTCATCTTGATTTCATCTGTATTCAAACGTTTTCATGGAAAGGCAAAATATCAACAGCTGCCAGTATTTTCTCAACAACTTTCAAACTGGGAAAAGTGTAGAAATGTCACTTTGGCATCAGTAGTGGATGAGAACAATATTCAGATGAAATACAGGCACGGTGTAAAAGACCTGGGTCTCTTTTCCACCTCCGCGGTTTGTTGAATTTACAAATGAGCCGATGAATTCATTGTCATTGTTTTCTGACTGGACAGTCTTGTACCCAGGAAATGTTAATGATGGGAGTTAATTTTTTTTTGCATTGTTCTCTTCAGCATCAGTCACATTGAAAACAGTCAGCTCACCTACGTGAGTTTTATGCAGCAGAAGCTGCTAATACATGGTCACAGTTGGCAGTGTGAGCATGCTAAATATATGGGCCCTGGATAACGAGCCCACCAATGACACCGATGCCACTCTGAGTCCACCCACAGCAGCATTGAGTAAATGCCATCATGCTCCCATGATGTCTTCCTGTGGAATGAGAAGGCCACCACCTCCTGCTCGCCTGTGGCTTTGCTGCGTAATGAAAAATGTCTCTCTTGATGTATGGCTGCAGGAGAAGCTCAAATCGAAAATTGAATCACACTAACTTAATTTGTGGTAGGAGCAATCAAATTACTTGTTTTGGCTGCAGTGCTGACGATGAATTCATCTTTGTGACAAAGCTGTCACAGCAGCATAAAGGGACGTGAGAGACGCGCAATGTACGAGTGTGTGTATGAGGGACGGTTGTGGTGAGAACAATTTGCCATCAGAGCTGTTTTTATGCATTTCACTGAATATCATGAATTCCACGACACCAACAATAACAGCTATTTTTGTACTGCATAAACAGCTACAAATGGAAGAACTGCAAGTTTTTTTATACTTTTGTTCTGAGAGTGTAGGGACAAGAACCTACCGATACCATTAAAGGCTTAAAAAGGCACTTTGCCTTTGTAGGAAGTGTACAATGGAGTCCAACATTCTAGAGCAGGGGAGGAGCCAGAGGGTGGCCTAAAGTGACTGAAAACATGGCACAAATGGAGCGGATTCTGTTGGACCGAACAGGACCAAAAATCCTGTGAAGTCCGCTGCAGCCCTTGTCACTCCCCAGGTCTTGGACCAGGTTTCTATACACAAAGAGGATAGGACTGATTATCTGGGATCACATGTGATTTCTACCAGCAATTTTCAGGTACCGCTCTTGTTTTAAAGGAGACATATCATGCTAAATCCACTTTTTTATCCCTTAAATGCATTTTCTTGTATATTTAGTGTTTAGAAGTACAGAAAAGTTCAAATTAGTCTCTTCAGGTGCTCCGTTGATATCTTTATGTAATGTTTTGCTCATATTTTTCAATCTCTTTTGATTTTTCAATTCTCTATTACGTTTTTTGAACAATAACGTCACAGTATTTGCAGCGGAACTGCCAAATTAGGACATCGACTCCAGGCCCAACACTTCGAGCAATCCGCCATTTTTATTTTTTAGTCCAAGCTCAAGGATGCAGAAGTTACGAGAGGATAAGTCGAAATGTTCGGTTGTTGGATGTAGTAACCCACACGCTTCATTACACCGTCTCCCAGCATCAGAACCTTTTCAAAGTGCCTGGTTGAGTTTTATTTTTCACAGAAATGTACCCACATCTGTGGGTAAAGTCATTTTTGTGTGGGCGCAGCACTTCATGGATGACTGCTTCGCCAGTAAAAAAGAAGGATTTGCCAAAAGACTTTGTCTGATTGAAGGTTCAATTCCTTCTATCTTTGGAGACGACGAACAGAGCACTTCGGTAAGCTGTAAATAACGCTAAAAAGTGTGATGATAAGACGTCCCTGTCATTGTTTTGTTAGCATTAGCAGTTGCACCGTCTTCATATGTTAGCGCTGTGTGCTCGTTTTAGATCCTTGATGATATGGCCTACGTGATTTAATTTAAGTCTAAAGTTTTCATTAGTCATTTCATTTTGCCATTTTTGTCTCCAAAAAGACTGTATTAAAATGCATTTCGTGACGTTAGCTTGGCGCTAGCGTTAGCTCGGTGCTTGTGTTAGCTCACTTGTTAGGGTTCTGCAGGTTCATCATCTTCATTTTCATCTCGCTCCGCTGGGTCAGACTCTGGCTCAAACATGTAAGGCTGGATGGACAAGTCTTCAGTTGTTGACATTTTGTAAATAACGTGTGAATAAAAAGTTTCTGCGAAGTCAGACAATCGTATATCTTCTATCAAACTACAAAAATGGCCAAACAGGGTGGAGTTGAACCGAGTGTCACCTCTGCAATGTGGAGAGGGGGCGGGGTATGAAGTGTCTCATTTGCATTTAAAGAGACCGCACCAAAACGAGTTGCTCTTAGAAGCACATCAGAAAAGGGGTAGAAAAGGGGCCTGTGGAGCTATAATAATGAGGAATTCAGACCCAAGCATTGCAGTTCCGCTTTATATAGACCACAACTGTATGATTTATATGTAAAAAGGAAGGATTTAAAAGCATGATATGTCTCCTTTAATGCAGCTTTTGGTTGTTTAGTAAAAAGCCTTGTCACTTTTAGGTTCCGACTGTGTTCCGGATGCAAGGCAAACAACAAATGTTACAATTCACAATTAAAGACTTTAAAAAAATATACAGTAGTCCCTCGCTGTATCGCGGTTCACCTTTCGCGGCCTCTGTTTTTCGCAGATTTTTTTACAGTGCGATTTTGGATGCATTTTTAACAGCGTATGAACGCTGTTCTGCGTTCTGATTGGCTAATGCTGCCATCACCCACCAGCGACGCATCCAACTCGGTGAGTTTCACTGCCTGCTGAAGCGAAGAGTTGCGCTCCTTTTTCTCCTCTCATAAACATAAACCACCAGTGAAAAAAGCCAGTGTGATTAGTGGCTTATGCTAACCTAGCTCAGTGCTACAGAGAGAACTTGCTACTACCACCTCTTTGCTCATTCTCCTCCACGCCTAATCCTTCCTAGTCCGGTCCCGGTTATAAAGTCATACAGCTCCAGGTGGTCACACACAGCTTCTACTCCATGGTTGAATAGGTGAACAGACCGGTGTCCGTGTTGACGGCCTGACATCATTGTCAACAAAGACTCTGATCGTTATCGTTGAAGTGCTGTATGTTTTAAAAAAGGTTTATGTTTTAAAATCTACGAAGGTTTGAACTTTGAGAGTGCTTAAACAAAAGAGAAATGTAAAATCCTGTCTGAGAAAAGTGTATGAAGTGTTTCGTGAGGGGTTTTACAGCCTTAAAACATGTATAATAATAGTAAGAAATAAAGCTGACTACTTCGCAGATTTCGCCTATTGCGGGTTATTTTTAGAACGTAACCCCCGCGATAAACGAGGGACTACTATATAGTAAAAACAAATTTTTTCACATTTTAATAGTTTAGAATGGAATCAGATGGAGTCCAGTTTTACGATTTACTGGTTAGAAGCGGACACAGGGTTTATTTGGTCAAAAGGTTTTTGAGGCAGACCGGTCTGGGATTCCATGTGTGTGTGTCCCAAATAATCTGTAGATGTTCTGTGCTCTCAGGGTTTTGTATGCTGCTGATAGCGCTAAGCATAACAATGACAGAGTCTTTGAGAAGAGACCTTGGCAAATGCTATCAGTGTATGATGGTATCTGGCCTGCTTAGTGCAGTGTGACCAGGCCCAGGAAAGATTTTGTAATCACATATCAAATAGTGTTTGTCGTAATCTCTAAAGTTTTTATTGCTTATTTATGGTTTAAAATATCAACTCATTTACCCATTCACACTCACATTCACAAACCAATGGGACAGAGCTGTCATGCAAGGTGCTAGTTGACCACTGGGAGCAACTTAGGGTTCAGTGTCTTGCCCAATGACACTACGACACATTGACAGGTATAAACTAGGATCGAACCGCCAACCTCTCAATCAGAAGACCCTGAGGCACAGTCGCCCGTATGTCTTCATAACGTTTCCACTCCACATTACACCAGTCATGTAGGGCTGCAGCTATCGATTCTTTTTGGTATCGATTGATTTAGCACTTTATCGATCGATTAATCAATTTAATCGGATCCATTTTTTTTTTTTAAGCAACCAAAACAAATAATGCATAATGTAAATGAAGTGGCTGTAAAACGATCAAGCCTTTGGCTTTTATTTCTCAAAAAAACAACATTTGGCTAAGCCCATTTATTCCAATTTAACCATGTAGTGTTAATAAGTGCCAGTGCCAACAATTAAATAACAACTAACTACTAACAAATAATACATAATTTCTAGGGTGAGCCTATTTGCTATGGTAACCTGTGTGTATGTGTTTGACAAACACTGGAATTATGTTTTTAGCAGCTGAGAAAATTAATTAATCTCAGGCTTAATAATGTATTTTTTATTCTATATCAAATAATTGTACTGCTGACATTATTAGAAATGTCACAGTGATGATCAGAGACAGTGTTTAAAATCCACAACACTTCAGAGCACAGGCACTGAGTCGTACCACAATATTTAATGCTACAATTTCTCAAATTTAATGCCCTTTTTCTCAAGTGTAAAGCTTTTAAGGCCTTAAATTTGGCTACATCAATTTAATACCTTACCTTTTTAAGGATTTGAAGTACGTCTACCCTGGTTTGTGTGTACACGCGTGCCGTGCGTGCTTCCGATCATACCGAGTATGATGCGTGCTTCCGATCATACTCTAAGATTGCCTTATTAGAACTGACTGAGGTATCTGCTGTTTTATATCCGTTGCTAACGCTAACCTCTGAAGCCACAGCCGACAGGTGCGCAGCCAAATACACATGCATATGTCAATATATCAAGGCTGGAAAACTTATCGTCCGGTTAATTTATAGATTTATTGATTATCGGCCCAGGCCTAAATGCATTACCTTGTTTCAGCGACGCTTGTTGCCCCCCCCCCCCCCCCCCACCCCCAATCCCACTCTTTCCAAGCTACAGGGGGAGCTTTTTATTACTCAAAGTCAAGAGATCTGATTGGCTATCGCAACTGACTACACACACTGACAGCGCGGACGTAGTCTGCTCAGTTGATTCAAGTGACATCACTCACATTGCTGCATCGCGAGAACCAGAGCCGTATAGAGATATAGATATAGAGCGCTAAATTCAGATGGAGGGCAGGAAGTGAAGTAGTTTGAGAATCTGCCATCTGAAATAATCAAAATGCCCATGTTTTGTGGAGTTTACGGCTGCTCCAGTCATTCTAACTGAGATAAGGAAAAGAGATTTTATAGAGTACCGAAGATTGTTGTTCACAAAGGTGAGAAATATAAAAATCTCACAGAACAACAAAGTCTGCTAGTGCCCGTGTCAGTAGCGACCAGAGGTATGTTTTTGTGGCTGTGGTTATGTGGCTGTGTTTATATAGCATTAGGTTGTTGTTAAATGCTCATTTACTATATCATTTACCTTCTTTCTTCCACCCCTGCTGCACACTGTGCACACAGTAAAAGCTGAACACCCTAATGCTATTTCACTACATGTCATAAAGTACTATTCAGTAGTAGTATATATGTATGTGACAAACAAACCTCATGTATCCTTGACTGTCAGGCTAACGTCGTTGTAAAGATGTATTGCATGTTTGTTTAAATTATAGCCGTTATTGTTGAGGTTGTGGACCCACCCGCTCACAAAAAAGTTATATGCCTCCATATTTTTATAGGCTTTCAGCTGCTGTTTGGTGTAGTAGGATCATGTTTAAATGTTGAATGGTGTTTGATGTTTATTTTAAATGTTGGGGATAGTTATGTGTGTACCTGGAGGTGGGGGGTGTTTGGTCAGTGCAGAGTGTTCTTGTGCCTTTTGTGTCCCACAAATCTTTGTCCACAATCTGAAGGGGGATTTATTATTATTATTATTATTATTATTATTTCAAGTTACTTTCCCTTGTAACTAGTTACCTTGACATTAACAAGTAACTTAAAGTAACTGAACTAGTAACTGTAACTAAGTTACTCCTTTAAAGTAACTTGCCCAACACTGGCTATTAATCAGTTTTACTATGATTAATGTTTTAATGCATGTATTTATAGTATCTGTTAAAATGAAATTATGACAATTTGCTTAACCCGTCATAATTTTATGTCATTTAATTAAATTAAACTGTTCTTTTATGTAATCCAAAAGTTATTCTCATCCACTACTGATACCAGTGTGACTCCAAAAACTCTGCCAAAGTGACATGTTCTGGTGTTTTCACGGATTGAAAGTTGTTAACAAAACAATGATGGATGTTGTTACTGTGGCTTCGATGGCAACAATGAAATAGGGGTGAAAACGGAGTGACATCATATCACGGGGAACAAAGATAAAGAAACCACAACAAAAATGACATCAAACAAATCACCGTCTTCGTCTGGTGAAGACAGACAAAAAAATTACAGTAAGCATGAAATAAAATCACTCCTCAAAGAAACTGCTACTCACAACATTTGTTTAGAAATGTACCGTCGAGTGTAAATCCACCGTTGCCTTTCTTATACTTGTGTTGTGGTGTTTAGCAGCACTTTATGGGTTCCACCTCCCTTGCAGCTACATTGTGTGCACTTTGTTGGTAGGTCAGAGCTGAACGAAGAGAGGTTTTAGAGCTATTCTCAGATAATGACTGCCAGCTGCTCTCAGCCCTAAGATGTGCGTGGTTAACCAGAACACAGCAGTGATGGACTCCAGACTATTACTGTTTTTAGTGATAATTGATCCATTTTACACATTTGGTTTCTTTTTCAGAATCAGAATCAGAAATGTTTTTAATGGCCATGTACAGTTTTAAGGACAGTACAAGGAATTTGTCTATATATATATATATATATATATATATATATATATATATATATATACACATGTTTATTGTATTTATTTTATTTATTTTATTAATGCACACTTCAGCAGGGCTAATGTCCACACTGGCTGAACACAGTCCAATAATGTACGTACCACTTCCTCTAAATATCCGAGTATCTGAGGGTCAATGCTTGTGTCGGTGTACGACGCCAAATGCAACACGCTATCAGTCAGGTTTTCCACTGCAAAAAGTAAAAAATCCTGCCACATTAGCTCTGTAACAATCTGTTGCCATGGGATCACCTGCGTTGGCTCCATTACTGTGCTTGTCGATCAACCAATAGGCGAAAAGTTTACCCATTATGAACAGCCCCCTCATCTGCATAACAATTCATCGTGCATGCATAAATAGAAGAATAAACTAAGAAATAAATCACATATGGCATTTGATTAGATATTAAGGCATTTATTTATATATCTGTAGGTATCTTTAAAACCTCTTCAACCCCAACGGACCTACCGGCGTTGGCAGCTCCAGCTTCCGTGACTCTCACGGGTCTTAATGTTGTAAAGAATTAATGAAATCACACATTCTATACATCACTGTAATCCTAAGAAAGTCAGCTAAAACTGCAGCCAACCAACATTCAGAACAAAGACCACAGCAAAACACACCAGGCCATTATGTTTAAAGAAGGACTTTTTCAGTCCTCTGCTTCATAAGATAAACACAGAGCTCTATAACAAAAGCCTACGTGAAACTACAGGCCGAGCTGAATCGACTGATATACACGTTGGGTATGTTATGTACCAAAACACTGCCACAAAATCAGAAAATACACAACGGAAAAAGTCAGTTTGTAGTTTATTATTAAAAGTTGCTCCAATGTGCATAAAACTCCATATTTTGACAAATCCAAATCATGTCGTTAGATAAATGCCGCCATTACACATAACTAGCCATTTCACAGTCGAGAAATCCGTCCAATGAGTTCAAAAAGTTAGACAAAGCCAAAAGGAGTACGAGAAAACAGCAAACACCACAGCACGATTTGACAGACTCAGACAGATCTAGTGAAGAGGAGTGTTACATGTGGACGGCTGTCAGACATGCTACTTCACCCCTGGATGCAGAAGCGGAAGAGTTTTGCCCCAGGAATGAGACATCTAGAGAGGTCCTTGAAGAAGCCTTAGAGGGAAGTGAAGAGAGAGACACTGGAGCTCCAGCTGTTGAATCTGAGGGTGAGCAGAGTGGGACTGAAACGTGGAAGGAATGTGCATAGGCGTGTCTACACCAATGACCAGCTCGGCCAGCCAACCTTCTAGCCACTCAAAACTTGCCATGTCGGTGTTGGAGAGTCGTCAGACAACTGACGGGACTCGTCGACCAGACCATCATTCATGTATCCTTTTTCACCATAATTAGATATCAGGTGCAGGCCCAGGGAATTTAATTAGTTATAGTTACATTTAAAGACAAGTTCTAGTTTTTGGTGGTATGTAATGGACACACATTAGAGAATATCAAAACAGGTATCTGCATATGTATTTACGTAATGAGCGCAGAAATGTTTTGTAGTATTACGTTTTATTAGTTTA
Source organism: Gouania willdenowi (assembly GCF_900634775.1). Classification (NCBI taxonomy): domain Eukaryota; kingdom Metazoa; phylum Chordata; class Actinopteri; order Blenniiformes; family Gobiesocidae; genus Gouania; species Gouania willdenowi. The sequence goes on from NC_041050.1 coordinate 26,694,794, forward strand.
CATTGTCGTGTTGCATTTACAGTAGTGAAAGAAACTGTACGCACATACAAAGGAGCTCTAAAGGTTGCATGGCGTTATCATGTGTTTTCACACGAGATTGGGTAAATATGGTAATTTCCTAGTCTCATTTGTGAAGATTTGGGGGGCCCACCAATACTTTCATGGAGGGGAAGTGACGTCATTGTACGAAAAACAAGCAAAAAAGAAGTGTATAAACAAGGCTGCCGAACCAATGATCATTCCAAGGGGCAACACCTGCGTAACGCCACCAAAAAGTGGAACCAAAATTAGCATTGCGCATGGTACTGCAAAGACCTGAATAAAAATGGATATGTGTTTATTTTAAGTCAAATTGCAACATCTATTGGTCAAACATAAGACTAACAATGATTTTAATCAATTTGACTGACATATGACAGTTACAAACTTATTCCCAAGCTCATGGAAAACTTTGGCGCAGTTGTGGCAAAGTGGGCTTCTGCCTGAACTTTTTTGTACAAAAACATGTGCACTCACTTTGCCCCGACATGATCTTCTTGTCAAGAAGCACAAAATCAATTGTGGTTATGAGCTTACAGTCCCGTGGGAAGAAAGATTTTCAGTAGCCCACGAACTTAAGAAGTTTAAGTACCAAGACCTCATAGACGAAGCCCTCTCTAGAGGTTGGAATGCAGCCCTGTTCCCCATCGGAGTAGGCTGCCGCGGGTTCTCTTCATCATCCGTGCAACACTTTCTTTAAAATTTTGGTTTAGAACCAAGAGAGGTGAAGGAGGCCTTGGGAGAGAGCTGTAGAAAGCTCAAGATGGCTGTGGCTAGCAAACGATTGTGGCTGAAACCCCTCTGCAGGTGAAGTTTAGTCTTTGCTGCCCCACTCAGGTGAAGCGTACAGGTTAAGGGGCAAAACGCTTGCGATCCTGAGACACCTGCTGATGATGTAGAAGGGGTTCCTCCACACAGCCACAAGAGCAATCGTCTATTTAAACAAGCATCCTGTCCAACCTGCTAGAGCATTTGCTGCTTATAGCATAGCATCTTTGAGGTTTATTGTACTTAACTGCATCTTTTGGCTTATGTATGCTATTATCACCAAACTCGCTGCAGTTGATGTCTATACATTAGTTGAATTGTTTCTGCTTTTATAGTTTTCGAGATGGATAATTTATACTTTATATTTGATATAAATCTACAGACTACAGATTTCTGTAATTAAAACATGATTTATTGTAACTCAGTATCACATATTTCCAAAATTTCACCTCATCTGTAATCACCAAGGGTCGTACTTGAATCTGAACAAAAATTAGCCATGTAGGTCATGTAGAAGCTTAGAAAAACGTTGTTTTTTTATGTGTGTGATTTTCGGAGAAAAGTGGCTGGGGCTTGAGAGGTTAAGGCAGAGTTGGTCCTCCATAAAAACTCAACACTTTTTTGTGCTTAAACAACCTGTTTACTCTCTAGTTTGGGAGAATGTCTTACCGTTCCTTCCTGTGCCAGCTTTGTTTCTGCTCTGCCGATGTCACACACCTGTCTTTAGAGATGTGTGAACAAATGAGCTGCTGCTGGAGAAGGAAAAGGCTTGGAACGGGCGACAGACACTCCTGGAAAAAGATAGAAACACTAGAATGAAGTGAAGGCTAGAGCTGCATCAAAGATAAAAGGGAAATTTGAGATTCTGAAGGAGAGACTTTGGAGCTTTTAGAAAGCTCTAGGTAGAGAATGAGGATGAAGTTCTGAAAAACAGTGAAGTAGTGGTGAAAGAATGGACGAACAGACATAATGGGAGAGAGAGAAGCTCCTCGTGGAACACTGCGCCTCTGATTGTCAGGTGAACCTTCCCTGGACAGGAAGTGCTTGTCAAGTTAATGGCGTGGAAAGAAGACCATGTCACTGCTACACAGCAGCACGACTCCAACATTACCGTGGCTTTTGTCTTCTCAGGTTCAATCACGCTTCACGTTGAGACTAATTGAACCCAGGAGATGGGTGCTTTTTTGTGTGTCTCTAAGCGGATAGACAATGTGAGGAAAAGCTGCTGATAAAAATAATAAGTGGATAGAGGGAAATACTGAGAGCAGGATGTAAGTCTGCTGCAGTGCTATCTCATTTCCACAACACAAAAGTAATACTGCCACTTTGTAAATGGAAATCAGTCAGGCAAAAGATGCTCCTCACACTCTAGCAGCGTCTTCGTTAAATAATAGATGCATGCACAGAATTTCTACACACACAAGATCAGCTCTCAAAAAAGCCACATGTTTCTTGCATTATCAAGGGCGGCAGGTATCAATGACGTTAAAAAAGTGGTGCATTCTTTATATTTTTTGGTGAATTTTTAAATCTCTTTTATCAATACTAAAGTACGTGAAAGAAAAAAAAAATTATTCTAGTTTAACGACAGCAGACATGGGCTATTGACGGCTTGGGAGCCACAATTTGGCTCTTGGTTTAAGTTAAGTAAAAGCACAACATGATTCCAAAAACTGACCGGAAAATACACAAAATGATAGCAGAAGTTCACAAAATTCTTCTTTTTTAACACTAAAAACAGCTCCACGAAACCAAAATATAAACAAAGTAAAACATTTCATCAACTGGGAAATATTTCAACAGAACAGTTATTATTTTAAGCTTGCCTTATCATTCAAGCATTAAAAACTATTTACTGTGCACAAATTCATGAGTTATCTCAGCGTAAACCCACTGACAAATCATTCAGTACACCAATTTGTGAGCATATTTCAACGTAGATCAATTTAACACAGCAATTCTGGTCCGTGTGTTTATATTTTTGTTCAATATACAAATGTGCACAAAAATAACAGAAAAAAAACAAAGTGACATCACACAAAATGAGAAAAAAATCGACAAAACGACAACAACCCCACCCCACCCCAAAAATACAAGGGTTGACTGAATCGATTAGATTACATTCAAATCAATGTAAATGATGTAACCTCAAGTTATCCCCCCTCAAGCAACTTGACTTGCGTGATTTGAGCGACTAGGTCAAGCGCGACCATGTTGCTCAAAGTTGAAAAATGTGAACTTTTTAAGCAACTTCAAGTGACAACTCTCCCATCTTTCACTCTCTGTAGAGCTGCGTCAGCAGCTTCTTTCTGCTCCCTCCCTCTACAGTGCGGACGGCTGCAGCGGAGGGCTGTACTACACTTCCTCAATATATCGGGGCAAAATCAAAGCTGTTAAACTTCTTGAATGAGCCTACATTCAGAGTGAACTCATCCTTTAGTAATTCCGTAAGTTTATCATTTAAACCGTAAAAGGGTAAATGTCTATGAGAAGTGCTGTAAACATACGGCCGGAGAAGAAGGAAAATAAGTGATCCGACCTCTCTCTCTCCTCTGTCACAACTTCTACACACACACGCACGCGCGCGCACGCACGCACGCACGCACGCACGCACGCACGCACGCACACACGCACACACGCACACACGCACACACACACACACACACACACACACACACACACACACACACACACACACACACACACACACACACACACAAACAGTTCCCTGGTCATCGCGTCAGTGGAGCGATAAAGTGGAGTGACCAAAAAGCACCACTTAGTGAAAAATAGTAATAAAAGCCTAAGCTCCATGAGTATATCAGAGTCTGTGATCACGTGACTGCCGTAAAGTGAAAGTTCTCCAGGCATTCGCCAGGTCACATGACCTGGCCAACAACAGTCCGTCTTCTCTAAACTTATATGAGCGGTATTTCAAGAGGGCAGCCCTGCTCGGAGCATTGATACTGTATATTGGCCTGAGGAATCATTTAAAATAACTCATATGCATCAACTCTTTAAGTCACAAAGTCCGAGGTGTGGCTTTAAGGACTTGAGATCTACATCAACCCTGCCAGCCTTTCTACTGTTTCTGTCACACTGACCCTGCCGCAGGTGCAGGGTTACATCACTACTGTTATGGTATGTACATTGATCACCAAACCAAGTCTTCTAAGGGAAAACACTATCAGAGAAGTTCAATTATCAAGTTTATGTGTGATCGAAGAGCATCTGCAGGATAAACAGATGAGTGGATAGATTGGTAAATAATGTATTGACAATTCATCTGAGTGCACTTCAGCCTCACATTTTGATAAAGCTCTACCACCTTCGTAAAGGTAGATGTTAGATGATGATGATGTGAGGTCAGACAGGGGCAAATGGTGGCTCGACAGCTACAGGCAGACTGGATGTAATTTTGTGCAGTTTCTAATAGTAAATGCACAAAATAAATCCAAAAACAGTAAAAGACACTAAATAAAAACAAAAATGCAACAAAAACACATTAGTTACAGAAATATGAACAAATTGACAAGATAAATACACAAAACCACTCCAAAAACACACAAAATGGAAACAAAAACCAACATAATGACTTCAACAAACAAACAAAATGACAATAAAAATGCACTGAATCACTCCCAAAACACACAAAAAGGCAATAAAAAAATACATGAAATGACTCCAATAACAAACAAAACATACACAAAATGAACAAAATTATACAAAAGTTAAAAGAAAAAAAAAAACACAACTAACCGCACAAACCCTTTGTTGTTTCCTGTGTTAATGCTCAGATTGGTCATTATTCTAAATGCTGACATACCGGTAAATGATGATAATGTGGCCCTCATAACAGACAATCACATTTTTGTTGTTCTTGCTGATAAAAGTTCCCATCTCTATTTAAGACCATAACATCATTTTAAATTACAAAGCTCAGACTTTACACATTGAGGTCTGGATTGTAAAGACGCTGACTCGAGATAATGAAACAGCAGACTGACTGCAGACCCTGCTCCGACCCCCCACTGAAGAATATTGGGTTCAAACAGAGAGTGAACAGGAGAAGACGTCCTGCTACATTAGTCTGATCCACTCACAGTGTGGCGTCATATCTCTGCTCGGCTCAAGCAAAGAGCGTTAGTGGTTATCATCTGCTAAAGTGATCCCATCATGTGCAACTGTTGTCTGAACAAGGCTAATGCTAATGCTAACACAAGCAGCACATGATTAGTGATAAACCAACACACCATGAAATGATAAGTTTCCATTGTTATTTATTATCCATCTATATCTAAAAAGGCAAGCAATCTCTGTCTGTGTGTCAGTCTGTCTGTGGCTCAAATATCTCTGTGGTTCAGGGACAGACAGAGCTGAGACTTTCAACATGGCTGTCGCTTGGTTCAATGTTGTGCAACAGCAGATTTTTTTTGGATGACCCACGCCCCACCTCCCGAGTAGATGGACTCAGTGATGATGTCATCAGTCCAACTCTACAGTGCGCTCTACAGTGATGATGACAGCAGACAAACGCTCGAGACTCCACGCAAATGAGACCGACAACTAACGAACCACTCAACTGACCAGCAACGCTGCACTCCAGTCAAGGCTTCGAGATGCTGAAACACATGAAGTGCGAGCAGCGCGCCACATGCATGACCGTGAACAACACCACCGCTACAGACGGGGGGAGACAAGACATGCTGACCAACATTTACAGTCCAATGTGGCTATGCGATTGTGTCATTTTATGCCCAAATAACTCTGAAGTTGACATAGTAATTGAGTACACGAACAAGATATTTCCAGGAGATGAACATGTTTGCAACAGCGTTGACATTGCAGATTCTGAAGTTATATGTACCCAACTCTGCACATTCGGAATGCCTCCCCATTGCATAACTTTAAAGGTGGGAATGGTGATCATGCTACTGCGAAACTTTGACCAACAAAATGGACATTGCAATGGCTCAAGATATATCACAGAACAAATACTGCCACACCTTAGTTGCAAAATCTGTAATTGGTGTCAATACCGAACATACTGTCTTAATTCCAGAATCACCCTCATACCATCTGACAACATCTTTCCATCCACCTTGCGACTGAAACAATTTCCAGTGAGACCAAGCTTTGCCATGACTGTGAATAAGTCACAGTCAGTCTTTACAATGTATTGGTGTTTTCTGCACGAGATTTGTTCAGCCATGGACAATTCCATGTTGCTACCAGCAGAGTTGGCAGATAAAACAAACTTAGCATACTTGCACTAGACGAAGAAACAAAGAAAAAGCGTCACTTTCTGAGCAATGTCATTTTTACAGAAGTGCTGACACAGTAAACACAGTCTGACAACAAACCATTTAACACAGTGTTATGTGTTTTGTCTTGTCTTTGTGTGACTTTGGGGGTAAGTCCCAGCTTTGGTCCTCATCATTTAATAATTTGATTACGTTAATTTGATTTAGTTTTAGTTTATTTGCATTCTGTTTTGCCCAACAGAAGCTCACAAAATAATGTTTTTAAGAAAGTAAAATGTAATGATTAAATAAAAACAGAGCTAAAACAATCTTGTCTCCTGCCCTTGGTGTGATTGAACCTGTGTTTTGCTGGTCAAATGAGTGTTTGGAGAAGGAATACACTACAATCCTCATCTTGCCACACTAGCCTATATTACAGTGCTAAATACATGCATACTTCCTACGTGCACTGCACTAGTAAATTATAATATTAATTATCATTTATAATTAATACATTGTACAATATGCAGGAATTTGAGGAATCTGAAAACATCAGCTGTGCAAATGTTAATGTTGAAAATGAGTTTGTGGAATAAAGTGTTGGGCTCTCTAATGGCCCATGACATGTTGGAATCACATGCACCAGATCCCAGAAAGAAACCAGTCAAATCTAACAGTGTAACGTCTAACAATCTAATACAACTTTTGTTGGTGTTTAAACTGTGAAGTAATTTGTAATATTATTATTATTTACTTCATATTATACTTATACACAAACATGTTTAAGCAAACTGTCTCTCTTCAAGTATATTGCGTGAATAACTCCTTTATTTTTGATGGGCATGATGGAAATTCAGAAGCTTGTATGCCAGTGTTTGGTGTCTTCATGGTGGGTTTTGCCTTTTAATGATAAAGATAAGACTGGAAATACTGTGTAAGAAATGACGGCTTTACAGCGGTTATGCAACGTTCATTTTGTCAACACTATGGTTCAGTGGATGTTGAAAGTCTGAAAGCTGTTAATGTCTCCATTTTGCAGACCTGACATTTATTTTTATTTACGGTTCATGACCAAACAGAAAGACGAACTGGAAGGAACAAATGTGTAATTAGGTCAAAAAAAAAAACACTTGGGATAAAAGCTCTAGCATATGGAGAGCTGTTTGAGCATCAGTGATATCAACTATAGTTAAGTTCTACAAGCTCTTAAATTTTGAGTACATGTACTCTATTTTGGATTACAAGTGCATGAGTACACTTAATTACTGAAGTGTAAAGTGTATTATATACTACTAGCAGCCATGTAGCAAGCTTTTATTCTTGTCAAATAAACAATTAAATAGTGAAGGCAAAAAGTCTCACTAGTACAACAAGTCAGCCTTGTATGTTAATAAGGGGGCGGGGAAAGCTAATTCAGGTTTACCATTTGCTTACAACCAATCAGGGTGCTGGATTTGGTTATAATCCCTCCAACTTCATTTGCATTGGGTCTACTAGTACTACAAGTGAACTATTTTGTTTTTCTAGTATACTAGTAGACTAAAAACTAAAACAGTCTATGGTATAACTGGTGAGATTAAACAAACATTATGCAAAATTAGTTTTTCAAAAATATCTGTTGAAACATAAATCTATATATTTTCCTGTGCAACATGAATTTCACAACATGTCTGTCAAAAGAAAGGTTTCTTTCAAAATTGGGCCCGGTCACGTGGTTTCAGACTCGATCGGAATCTGACGTCATCTCCCAATCAGGACTCGGATATATGTGTATATTTATTATCATTATAGCGGTGGGCGGTATAACGGTTCATACTAAATACCGCTTAATATTTTCGTTATGATATACATTCTAAATATACCACTGTAACGGTATATTGATTACCGAACACTACGCTGCGCCGTGTCAGACCAAAGCCTTTTCAATGTTGCACTGCGAAGGTAAACAGTAGAGCTTTGGTTACGGTGTAAATGGATAAGAAAGCTCTGGAGCTGCAGAACTAGTAGAACATGATGACACAGCAGAACTTGTGTTAAAAAGAGGAGCCCTGTCTGTTGTTTAGTCGGCAGAGCAAGTTGGACGCAGAGCGGAGGTGGAGAGTCAGACCAAAGTTCTCAGACGTTTGTGAATAAAGCAGTTCAACAGCAGGTAAATCACTACAACGTTTGTTCTGTTTGGAAGAGACCAAACGTATCGTTAGCCTCTCTGCTAACTAGCCTGATGCTAGTGAAGTGTTTGTGTGCTCCGCATAATTGTTTGTTTGTGCGCGCGCCAGTGTTTGTGTGATTTGCGTGTATGTTTGTGTGTGAGAATAGACCCTTCTAGTCAATCTACAGCAGTATTTTCTATATCAAGCGCCAACAGCAGGACGTGCAGCTGTGTTCTAAATCAACCTCTATCTGCAGACCTCACCTCACACACTTTATTTAGTAAGCAGATAATACTTAATATGCTCTGCACCTGCGTTGCCAACAAAATTAAGTTGTCATACTTTTCATCAAGGAAAACATACATTTCAATCTGTGAAACTAAATGAGGAGAGTAAAAGCATAAAAAGTGCAGTTCCTAAAAGCACATTACTGTCATTACTTTACAGCACTGTGGCACTTTTATTTTCTTATTTGTTAACATGCCTGTTGGGTATTTTAAGATGAGGCACAATTCATTTTTATATTTGACATTTTTATTTAATATTATTTATTTTTGCACTAAAATCTAAAGTGAATTTTCTTTGAATTTATTGCTTGATTGATCAAGCTACGTCACAGAAGTGCTCTGTTTAGGGTTGAATGTTAAAATAAGGTGAACAAAATAAATAAGGGACATCCTGGATCAGTTTTTTTGCTGTTCTTTATCTTTTTAATGTATTATAGAAGTATCGGATCGGGACTCGGTATCGGCCAATTCACAAAATCAAAGGACTCTGGGGCAAAAAAAACCTGATCGGGACATCCCTACTATTGAAGTAAAAAAGTGTCACTTATAGTAAAGTGTACTTGTGTACCTGTTAAACCAAAGTACATGTGCTCTAAATTTGAGCACTAGTAGAGGTTAACTAGGGTTTCTATCAATGATATCACATTTATGCGTATTACTTACAGTCTTGTTGGTTGCTAAGGAATGTGAAAAAGCAAATGCAGCAAATTTTCTGCCCCATGCCACGCCACTCTGTAAGCCACTCTTTGATTATTAAGCAGATGTTTGACTCTTTTTTAAAAGTTATAAATGTTATCCAGTACAGACAATAGCTGTTCACTTTTATTAATTGCGGCTGTGATTAAAGCTGTTAATTACACGAGAGCATTTGCCGCAAGAGCATAAACCCGTCTGCAGAGGAAAGGAGTAATTCATTGCCTTCGATCGTGTGTATTGAATCTTTGAGCTCACGTTTGGAGTTGTGTTGATTGAGACGTGGACCTCACCACTTGCTGATGACTGAAGATTTAGGAGAAAAGCAGAGGTCAGATCAACAGCTTGAAAACATTAGCTTTTCTCCATTTTCTCTCAGCATCCCATCACATCTCATCCCATTTCTCCCAGCTCCCCTCTGCTCACTCTCGTCTTCACACCCTAATCGCTGAGACTTACAGAAAAATCAATTTCCACTAGCCAGTGGAGAGGTCCAATGTTTTACCACTGTGCGTGATTGATGACGTGCAGACGCCATCTCACACCCTGCTGCCTTTTTATAGCACCTCAGAGTTGGTGGGCATTCAGCGCATTTTTATGGCAAATAATAACAGGAGATGTAATAGCTATTCCCATCGGTGAGTAAATCTGAGCGGCGACATAAGAGGAGGGCCGGCCCTGACAGCTGGAGGACAGTCGCACGTCAACAAGTTACTTAGTCTGAATGATTGCTACACAGCAGAGAAATGCTGCAGCCAATCCCACCATCAGACGACAACATCCCAGCATCCATTTCAGCTCTCAAGTGTTCAGCTGTGGATCTGAGCTCAGGAGCCACTTCAGCCACACACACTATTATGGCCTCAGGTAAAAACACACAACTAGACATGATGTTTTCCCAACACTTTATCCTCCAGTCCAGTAGGTGGCGCAAATGCTGTGTAAACATCTGCTCTAAAAACAAAGATACTGATCAATGCAGTGATGGAATACATATGTAGGGCTTTATAATTTCCACGTTAACGGAATCGAAAACGGAATTCACTCCTGAATGTTAATTAAAATATTGATATTCATATATAATATAATCCACATATATATTATATATATATATAAACCATGTATAATATATATTATTCATGTCAGTACAATTCATATCTATCGTTTATTTGGAGCTTACTCTAAATTAGATTATTTTTGACTTAATATAGCTTGTTAGATAGCTATAAAGCTAGATATTTCGATATAATTAGAATTAAATACAATTACAACAAACTTCCTTCTACGAGAAATAAGATGTTTCAGTGTTTTTGTTTTGTGCCCATGCAGCCGACAAGGGTACCACCATGTTTTTATTTTACTGTTTTCATTCAAGACTGACAAGTTTCTTTCTGTTCCCAAATAAAATCAAATACATGAGATTTATGATTAGGATCAGTAGGTATGGAAAAGGCATGATGGAGGGATTCAAAGTTTTAACTGGAATTTTGAACCACCTTTGAGTCACACAAAATATGCACACTGCAATAAATCTTTTACACTATTTAATTAAAATTTTCACATTTTGGAGAATTTTAGGTCAAGAGTGGATTGTTGGGTTTTTTTGTGTGTGTGCTTGCGTGTATGTGTGTGTGGCCTACTGAATAAAAGTTGGTTTCAAAACATCAGAGTAATTTAAATGGTAAAGAATGAAACTGAACTAAAGTGAAAATAAAACACAACATTTGATCATGAATATAATTTTTAGCACAGTATTAAAGTTTTAAGTAATCTTTACTCTAAGACACGTAGTCTTGTTTTCATGTCATGTTTTTATTTTAATATTTTTGTTGCCATTTCGTTTATTTTTCTCTCACTTAATGTGCATTTGTTGTTATTTTCTTTTTTTTTTATTGTGTTTGAGTGTTCTTGGATTTGTGTATTTTTGTTGTCCTCTTGTGCGGTTTGCGAGTACATTTGTGTCATTTTGTTTTCACAAGTGTTCTTAAAATAATTCTGTGGTCATTTTGTACATTCTTGGCTTTTTTTTATTTTAGTTTGTGTATTTTTGGAGTCATTCTTTGCATTTACTTTGAGGGCCGTACAAAAATAAAACTCAAAGAATCAATACCAAGCTGCACAGACACTAGTGTGAAGACGAAGTAAACAACAGATCAGTCATCCCAACCTAAATGTAAATGTTAAGAAAAAAATACATGTGATGAGCAAATGTGTTGTTTATCAAGTTAATGGGAGTTTTTGCCCAACACATTTTCGTTGATCACTTCAGGGGTATTCCATAAAGGAGGGTAAACAAACTCTGAGTCTATCCATAAACTCTGGGTCAACATACCCCACGATGGGAAACTCTGGGTATCAAATTCCATTACAGCTGGTATGAAGTGGGTCAATCAACCCTGAGTATGTAAACCTTGGGTTACTTATGTGCACATGCACGAAAAAAATCCATCATCAATGGAACTACCATGGTAACCACCCGGAAGAGTGATTTATTCACCCTGATGGGCAAAATACGCTGGTGTTTGAGGAACATGAGCCTGTTCAGTGACTATAGTGGCTTAAATCACTCATGATAAGTCGCGCTTTTTGGTCACTTCATCACTTTATCGCTTCAGTGATGTGTTTGAGGAGATGTAGCAGCAGCATAGGAGCCCTCCCGTTACACTGGCTATAAAGACAGTGACTGCCGCTTGATATCGCATCATTTATATTGATTTTTAATGTAATATTGTCGCCAGAGTCATCTCAACGTCCAAAAAATGTCATTAAAAAACGTAAAGCAACACAAGTTAGTAATGCTGTGAGCACATCTGTGGTGTGTGATGTTACTAATGTGTTTCAGAGAAGAGTGTTAAGGTTCATTAAAGCGTTCAGAAATGGTGTTCAGGTGGGCGGAGCCAGGTCGAAACCCAAGGTTTCTTTGATAAAACCTGCCAGAGACCAGGTATGGGACACCCAGAGTTTCCCTCATTTGAAGCCGAACATACTCAAAGTTTGAACATAACCCGCTTTATGGAATACCCCTCTGTGCTAAACATACAGTTAAAACATATTAGAATAAAAATGTTCAAAGGCCAAAGGTGAAATTTGTTCTGGAGTGTGGATATCAACCTACCAATGAGGATTGATTCCCATCCTGCTGGGTCTCTTATCCATTTATCTACCTGAGAAAGTTCACTATGTTCCTGTTCTATGATCTGAAAAAGAAAGCCAAGAAGTTCTGCCTCAACACAGGAGTAAGAGCTTGAGCTTTTATGCCAGGACTTGGTGAAAGAAACAGATTTGAAGCATTAAAATTCTGGAAGTAAAAAACAGAGCTGATGAATGAAAATGTAGGGCGGTGCTCGACTCACTGATTGATTTGTTCTGCCTGAGCTGCAAAGAAAGAAACTCGCTGGTAGACGGAGCGTAATGATGGAGGCCAATTTTGGCTTTTGCATTGAGTATTAGTAACATCATTAGATAGTTAAAAGGCACTTCAGCTTCTGCTACATATAAGGAAGTTCATAATGATCTAGTCCTTTAAAAAAACAAAGACACACACATTTACAGCAAAACAGAAACAAAGACAAAGCAGTACTTTTTTCATATCAAGGTCATTGAATTTGAATGATCAACAGACTTTAAGTCTTGTAAAAACGTGGGCGTATCACTACCCAAGTGCAGAAATGGGCAACTATTATGACACTAGGGGCCAAAAAAATGCAATTGTCTGACCCGAGGGCCACATTATCAACGTCCATGTCAGCATTTACAAAAGTGACCAATCTGAGCATCAATACAGGAAAGAACAAAGCATTTGTGTGAAACAGACCGCTTTGTGTCCTCATAGTTGTTTTGTATTTTTCTCCCTTTAATTTTTCTATATTCTTGTTCATTTTTCTACTTGTAACTTTTTTTGTGTGTTTTCAGAGTCAGTTTTGTGGGTTTTTGTTGTTGTTTTGTGGATTTTGGAGTCATTTTGTGCATTTTTATTGTTATTTTGTGTGTTTGTTCAAGTAATTTTGTTGGTTTTTGTTTCCATTTTGTGTGTTTTTGGAGTCGTTTTGTTTATCTGTTTATCAATTTCAGTATGTTTCTTTGAATGCGTATGTGTTTTGGTGTCATTTTTTGTGTTTTTATTGCCTACTGTGTGTTTTACAAATGTTTTTTTTTTTCTTTGTAGTTTTCTGTGTTTTTTGGAATAATTTTGTGCATTAACATTGGGGGCCAGGACAGAACAAAGGCTTAAGTCTGTTTTTGCAACCAGTTTGTTGTTGTTTTGTGTGCGTTATTGTTGTTTGGTGTGCGTTATTGATCTAATTTTGTTGTTTCAATATTTTCAGCTGTGAACTGTGACCTATGCTGGTCGCCTCAAGAACATTGTACAATTAAATGAGGCCGCACAAACTATATTTACTTAGCAAGTGAGGGTGGTCGCTGAGTCGGCACATTCATTGAGCTCCACTCACTCACACCTAGGAGCAATCTCTAAGCTCTTTTTTTTCCCCCGACACGTGCACACACATCCATGCTTGTGCACACACACACAGCAAACATAGAGGTAATACAATTTCACATATGGTCAGACTGTCCAGTAACTCTTTACCTCCCTGTGACCTGCATCAAGTCACAGAGTGTAAAATATTTAAATGCTAGATCGGGCAATTCTTTTACCAAATCTCGATCTAAAACCAACAAGAAGAGGCAGATCTGCCTTTACTTGAATTTCAAACGAATGTAATGGTCGCCTGTGACCACCAACAGCCTCAATGAGAAGGACACTGGTTAATAATACCAACGTAGCCTTAAAGGTACAGCACACACACAAAGAGTCAGAGGTACTTCAAACTACAATTAAAAACATTCTGATAGTAAGCATTGACGTAATTAACTTTACAGCTTCTTAAAAACATCAAGGATGGGATGGGTTTTGTTTTTGCAATCATTTGCAGCATTTGAAATTACATTTAATTAATTTGAATAAATAGACATCCATGCTGAATCGGTAACCTTTGTTCATATCATACAGCAACTAGCGTGTCTCAGTTCATTATTGGCCATTTTGAGATTTCCCAAATCATTTATTTCTATATTTTGTCAGCTCTGAAAAACTCCTTAAGCATGTGACCTACAATAGTCACTTTAGCCTCAGTCCATGGTGAGATTTAGGTTTTTTTTTTTTATTTATTTCTGACATTGCCAATTTTTTTGTGACTTTTAGACACTTTTCTTACCTTTATAGGCTTTTGCCTAAATCATCACTACACTTTAGGTTTTTGCCTAAGTCTTGTATGGAAAACGCACAACCCAGTATTTTGCCTGTGATATTTGACCATTATGTAATAACAAGTCATCAGAATTGTGCATTTCATTAAGCTTGCAATGATATTACATTTGTACACAAACTACTTAATAAATACTCACTGGTGTAAACATGCAACAGATTTTAAAATGACATTTTTTTTTAAAGTTAGACAATATTGTGGCACTCAGAAATATCAGAGTTAGTGGCCCAAGTGGTAGTGGCAGTTGTGAATAGTAATCCCAACAGCATTAAAGCTGTTTCATGCTATATGCAGGCTTTGCAGATCCATAAGCAATTGCTACACAAATTCCATTCATAGTGTTTTTTTTTTTTTTATCCTACAAGGTAGTGAAGCAGTTGCAATTTTACAAGTAATGCATTCTCATGACTTTGTATCTGTAATGTTAATGTATACACAATAAATTGGATGCTGGTTTATTACTATAATACTCACTTAATGATGATCCATTTGGTAGTGCATACTGCATCTGTAGCACTTAGTCTCCTTGCGTTACCATGGTGCTATAAGTCAATCAGAAATCAGTGTGAATGATGCTGTATGATGTGTTTACACTTCTACATTAATGAGCCTTGTTTGTAAAAGACTGAACAGGGATTTAAACCAAACAAGTCAGTTAGGAATTGATTGCTCTTCTGGGTTATAAATAACAGACACTGAACATACTTCTGACAAGGTTTCAATTGGGTGGCGTATTTCTATATTATCCTTCATCTGGACCAAGTCTCCTAATTATTTTTTTTTTTTTTACATCTCGCAAAATCAAACCTTGGCAAATCTGTGTCCTACAACAGCTTTATACCTACATATAACAGGACGTGTTCAACTGAAGAGCAAAGTTGCTTTCTGATAATGAGACTCACAAATTTGAGTCTGAAATTAAATAAGAGTTAATATATTTGCTCGGAGGCTGTGCTCATTTCTCTCTTAATCCTAAAACAAGCAATTCTATCTTCAATATTTGAGTCAAAAATTCAAACCCACCCATTGAGTCTATTGGCTTGGAAACACTCTTAAGTCCTCATAAGGTGTGTTAACTTTTCCATCTTTCTGTTCTATATCCCTGCTCAAACAATACCAACCTTTGAAAGCTGACAAAAAAGGAAAAACTAAATTAAAAGTTGACTTCAAGAACTTGTGTCAAACTCAAGGCTCGGGGGCGAAATCCAGCCCTTTAGAGCATCCAAAGTGGCCTGTAGGAGAAAGTTAGTGTGACATCATGACTCATTGTGTAATTTACCAACCAATTCAGTTGTAGATATCTCAGCCCCTCCAAATACACACATTCAATGAAACTCATCAATATTCGCAGAACTCACAATATTCCCATGCTTATATCACAAGATTGCAGTAACTTTTAATGTTAAATTGTTGCAAAAGTTTTTCCAAAATCCTGCAATTTACCTTAAATTATTCCACAAAATTACCCCAAATTAAATGAGAAAAAAAAATTGAGTAAAAAATCCTGCTGTCTATTGGATATAGTCAGTGTCTTACATTTATATATATATATATAAATAAATAAACTGGTCCATATTTGTCCCCCGAACTAAAATGAATTTGACACCCCTGTCCTAGAACACGCAATTCGATTTTCATTTAGAATTTAAATGAATTCTTAATAATTCAATTAGCACAACTACATCACTTTAGAAGAATGTTTTAAATACTATTAACCACTGAGTTGTGTTTAACATATTGCATGATATGAAATGTTAGCAGTAAAAGGCAATATATAAAATCAGGTACGATAACGTCTCAATGTGAAGACCAATGGTAATACTGGAAACTAATAATAATTCAAACCATATGAGATCAGCAGAGTTTGCTCACGCAAAACCAAGCAGACTGGCTGCCATTTGCTGAGGTCACAGAGCATAATGCTCGTAATTTATCAAGATGCTAACTCCTGCAGGCTGCCATTTGGAACAGGCAACACACAAAATGCTTAGCTCAGGCCGAGAACAACCCAGTTATTCATCTTGACTCTCCTTGGCCTTTTTTTTGCTTAATGTACTGTTACAGTTTCACCAGTAAATAGTTTCAACATTAAACAACTTCCTGCTTAGTGAATGTGTGTCTGGCATGGTGGTTCTGAATGAAAGTAACAGGCAGTAGAAGCGTGAGGTGTTGATGATCTCTGTGAGACTGGACTAGAATAAAATACTTTCCAATAATTTTAGAAACCAGCATCAAATACAATCAAAAATGTTTTCCCATATTTAATGTTCATCTTTTCTTACCTTGATCCACAGAATGCTGAGGAGGAAATGGGAATCAGTAATTGGTCCAAAGTATTGCCAAAGCTGCAGACAAAACATGGTGAACTAGGGGCTATGTTTTGGTGAAACTATAATCCACAAGAACAATCAGAGCCCAAACTCCTCCAAGTACCAAGTCCCCTTTTGGCCAGATATTGGCAGTTATCTGGATCAATGATCCTGATCTTGGTACCATGACCATTCACACTTTATAGGCTTGTAGGAAAAGAATAATTGGAATGAAATGAGCAATTTGAACATTTGTTGAACTGAACCCAAGACTTGAGATTGTATCCACTGCGATCCCTAGAGTAAATTCAACATTCTTACATAACTTAAATGACCTTTAGCAAAATCCTGCCAACAAACAGTCATTGTCCAATTATGCATCCGAGCAACCGTTACGATGTAAACAAGGTCCGACATGCTCAGAGTAGTAGGAGACCTCCCAAAGGCACAATGGTGAAGCGGTGTACTCATGGCTTGTGTAAGTCGGATACTACGTACGAGTCGTGTTCTCTCCGTTCCCAAAGCTGAAAACACAATTGGAGTGATGTCTACAATCGACTATAAAACTATAAAAACATCTCAGGGATGTGTGTATTAGTAAGCATGTATGGGAGATGTGTATGTTTTTCAAGTAATCTCATCTTGTCTGAACTAATGGGTTTGTTCAGCAAAACGACCATAAAACTTGATTTGATTAAATAAGGTGTTGAAAGATATTACAGTGCCTTGACATAACTATACATTCATGTACCTCGTGAAAAGGGGTGGTGACGGCGACTGGGGTATAGTTATTAGTAATTATCATATTACTTTATTATTATCAATATTTCAGTCGACATCCTCCTGAAGCATACAAGTCTCACAATCTATATTACCAGGCTTTGTTACCACTAGCATCAATAGCTGCTATCTTATTACCCATAGGTTCCACTAGCTATAGTTAATTTGTAAGGTTGTTTACCCTATTAGTTGTGGTAACGCTCTTAGCTAAAGGAGGATACAAAAAATATAACATAAAAAAACTTGGATTTGGATGATACCGCGCAGGTACTGCTCCAAAAAAAAGTCACTAGGTAGACTTCTCCTAGCCATTACAGACAAGACAAACTCAGGAACTTGACGAACATTGCAAATAAAGGGTTTGGGGCTTTTGCAAAAGATCAATTGTCATGTAACTTTTTTTTTGTTTTTGATTAAAAAAAAAGTCATGTTACTTCTAATTTTCCACTACGCCTAAGACTTCTACGGTTACTTGTTAAGGGAAATTCCTAAACCGAGAAAAGGCCTTGTTATAAGTAGAGCCTTTGCTCTTCAGGGGAATCAAGTTATCTTGTGGATTCAACACCAGTTTCTAATTATATTCAAAGCTCATCCCTTGAGCGTCCAACCAGAGAATGTGTTTAAATAGAAAAGTCTTTATGAGTTTGTTAGGGTTCTGACTTTCCCACCTTAACTTTTGGTCTTTTCTAATATCACTTGTTCTATCTACCCAGAGAGAATCACCGGGAAATCACAACCATTCTATATCTGATGTTTCTATCAAGTTTTGCCACACCCTCTGATTTCACTGTCAGAAAACTGAATGAAAACCTCGAGTCAGTGGCTTTGCTTCAGACCAAAACAAATAGAAAACAAGCAAAGGCCTCCAACAAAAAATGAAATTGCACAAAGATGATGGAGGAAAACCAGACTGTTCACCATCAAACGCTCACTGTGAACAACTCAAAGCTTATAAAAAAGGCAACAACTGCACATTTCTCCAAAGTGACTACAGGCATTCAAAGCTTTTCTTTACAATCTATACAATCAAAACCAATTGCACTGTGGGAGGTCTTTGCAGCACACCTCGGACCATCAAATTGTGTTTTCTATATTGAAAAATGTTCAAGCCTTTTGAAACATCGGTATTACCTAACAAAAAAAAAAAAAAAAACAACACTACAGAGTTTTGTCCTGGTTGTTGCTGCTGTAATGTTTAGTCGAGTCTTCTCTGAAGTAAACCCAACAACCTGGCTTTCAGAATTGATTTTTAACATTTTTTCATTAATATTTAAATGTCTTCATATTTGTTATCCCTTGCAATTTCCCTGATTCTTACCCTTTAAATTTAAATTTGACCTGATTTCTTTACTGATTAATATGTAAAGCACTTTGACTGTCTCCGATATCAACTTTGAGTGTCCAAACCTGTTTTCAGATTGCAGGATTTTGTTTTCTTTCTGATCAAACAAACAGAAGCAGGGAAGAACATTTGCTGCTCTCATTCAGGCTGCAGACGAATACTGAATATTATTCTTTGGGTTAATTTATAGATTTGCAGCCAAAACAATGTCCATACACCCCCTTAACTTGCTCAAAGCCAACAGAGATTGATCAATCCTATCTAAAAAAAAGAATGAATCCTCACCCCGTCCACAGAAATATAGAGGCTGAGACAACCTGATTAGTTTCTAACTTGTTGGTCCTGTGGAACCTAAACCATTACTTAATCAATGTAGAGCAAAGACTGCTAACTTCTATCGCAGTTTGTGTAGTCGTTTTATGTGTTTTTCTGTAATTTTGTATATTTTTGGAAGTAATTTCATGTATTTTTGCTGCTTTATAGGGATGCACAATATTGGCTATATGCACAGTGAAACGTGACGTATTTTTGGTTGAAAGTAAGACCAACGACTCTCCTGTTACCGCGACACTAGCTTTCGGACAGTCAAAACAATGAGCCGTCATATTTTAAAACCGTGTTTTTCAGTTTCGTTTTATTGTGCCGGTTTGTGTGTCTACACAATGACATCCAAAATGACAAAGTTTGCGTCACCACTGTTGCCTCCCTAAGTGTACAGCTTCAGCTAGATGTAATTTTGCTTTGTTTTTTTTCATTCCGCAAGGGGAAATAATTAGTCTGTAGTCACAATTTTTGCCAGCTGATATGATATGAAGGAGCCATCAAATCCACAAGGGCGTCGGCGTTTAGGAGAGGAGCTGTCCCCGTTCCTTTTGAATGGCCCTCGTCCTGGTGTTTGGGAGTGAAGAGACAGAAACATAAAACAAGAGGAGCAACTCTGAATAAACAGGAAATTCAATACAATTCAACTTTAGTTGTATTAAGCAATTTACAACAAAGTATATCTCAATGCGCTTATCAAAATATAAAATTCATAATAAGAAAGAAAAAACCCAACAAGCTCCACATGAACAAGCATTTAGCAATCTAACAAAATCAACATCATAAACACCATTAAAAAAACATAATTATTCAACAGCATCCTCCATACTCTCCTAACAAAATAGGTCTCATGACACGGCAGCACATCCGTTGTTTGTGTTGGAAACACAGAGAAAATGCCGACAAAAACTCGGATCAGCCTCAGTGAGGCGCATCCACAAAGCAAATCCTACCATTCACAGTGAAAAATACGAACAATGTTCTGACCTTACCTTTGCTGAAGGTCTGGTAGCTCAGGTTTTGGTCTCCCATCTTTTAAAAACTGTAATTTTTCCTCAAAAGCAAGTTTCTCTATTGTCTCTAGTGCTGTCATCCTGCCTGTATAGCGTTATCCCGCCCACTCGCTAGAGCGAGAGAGAACGTAGCAGCCACGTGGGATCAATTCATTAATGCACTATGAACTTACGTATAGCATTTAGCATAGCGCGGTTATGTCCTAAGGCAGCTTAGAGAGCTGCTTTTTACGTACAGTGAAGAAAACAAGTATTTGAACACCCTGCTATTTTGCAAGTTCTCCCACTTAGAAATCATGGAGGGGTCTGGAATTTTCATGGAAGGTGCATGTCCACTGTATGAGAGATAACCTAAAAAGAAAAATCCAGAAATCACAATCTATGATTTTTTAACAATGTATTCGTGTGATACAGCTGAAAATAAGTATTTGAACCCGTCTATCAGCTAGAATTCTGACCCTCAAAGACCTGTTAGTCCGCCTTTAAAAGTCCTCCTCCACTCCACTGTATTATCCTGAATCAGATGCACCTGTGTGAGGTTGTTAGCTGCATAAAGACACCTGTCCACCCCATACAATCAGTAAGACTCAAACAGTCAGCATGGCTAAGAGCAAAGAGCTGTCCAAAGACACCAGAGACAAAATTGTACAACTCCACAAGGCTGGAAAGGGCTACGGAGAAATTGCAAAGCAGCTTGGTGAAAAAAGGTCCACTGTTGGAGCAATCATTAGAAAATGGAAAAAGCTAAACATGACGGACAATCTCAATCGCAGTGAAGCCCAATGCAAGATATCACCTCGTGGGGTCTCAATGATGCTAAGAAAGGTGAGGAATCAGCCCAGGACTACACGGCAGGACATGGTCAATGACCTGAAAAGAGCTGGGACCACTGTTTCCATGGTCACTGTTGGTAATACACTAAGACGTCATGGTTTGAAATCATGCATGGCACGGAAGGTTCCCCTGCTTAAACCAGCACATGTTAAGGCCCGTCTTAAGTTTGCCAATGACCATTTGGATGATCCAGAGGAGTCATGGGAGAAAGTTTTGTGGTCAGATGAGACCAAGATTGACCTTTTTGGTCATAATTCCACTATGCGTATTTGGAGGAAGAAGAATGATGCGTACCATCCCAAGAACACCATCCCTACTGTGAAGCATGGGGGTGGTAGCATCATGCTTTGGGGGTGTTTTTCTGCTCATGGGACAGGACGACTGTACTGTATTAAGGAGAGGATGACTGCAGCCATGTATTGTGAGATATTGGCCAAAAACCTCCTTCCCTCAGTCAGATCATTGAAGATGAGTCGTGGCTGGATCTTCCAACATGACAATGACCCAAAGCACACAGCCAGGAAAACCAAGGAGTGGCTTCGTAAGAAGCATATCAAGGTTCTGGAGTGGCCTAGCCAGTCTCCAGACCTAAATCCAATTGAAAATTTTTGGAGGGAGCTGAAAGTCCGTGTTACTCAGCGACAGCCCAGAAAGCTGACTGATCTAGAGAAGATCTGTGTGGAGGAGTGGGCCAAAATCCCTCCTGCAGTCTGTGCAAACCTGGTGAAGAACTACAGGAAACGTTTGACCTCTGTAATTGCAAACAAAGGCTACTCTACCAAATATTAACGTTGGTGTTCAAATACTTATTTTCAGCTGTATCACACAAATAAATTGTTAAAAAATCATAGATTGTGATTTCTGGATTTTTCTTTTTAGGTTATCTCTCATACAGTGGACATGCACCTTCCATGAAAATTCCAGACCCCTCCATGATTTCTAAGTGGGAGAACTTGCAAAATACCAGGGTGTTAAAATACTTATTTTCTTCACTGTAAATGGTTTTCATCTTGGGGAACTGACTGCGCATGCGGAAACACATAAAACACGCTATGGGAATAGAGGCAGAGCAGCTGTGTGCTTTTGGGAGGGGGTGTGGCCTCTTCCTGACTTACAGCGGAGAGAGACTGCAGCTGTTCCAGGAAATTGTGATGTTTAGTAATTTGGGCAATGAAATGCACAAAATGCGGACACTTTCAAACTTATAGGTACTGTAGGCTATCGGAAATGGAAAAATAAATAGTTTATAATTATATTATAATTAAAACAAATAATCCAAATATCAATTCACCCTTGGGTAGGCACTGCCTACCCTGCCTACCCTGACTGCACATCACTGCTCGCATGACACATGCTTCTTTGTTTAGTGTATGAGTCTGATAGTCTAAAGTGTTCTATGGTTTGCTTGAGTCAAAATACCGAACCGGAAGTTCTTTCTCGGTCTTCACTGAAACGCGTAAGTGAAGCAGCGCATATAGCCCATTGGATTTTTGGCCGATATCCAATACTTTACACTTCGCTTGAACAATAACGATACAGATATTATCCCCCCCACATCTAATTGCAGAGATGATCTAGTTCCTGTAGTGGAATTAACATACTGAAACATTTATCATGTCAGCAAATGTAGAAATAAGACATGTCTAGACTTAATACCTACTTACATTTTGTATTTGTTTTTTTTTTTTACAAGATCCTGTGTCATAGCTATATACAAGGATAAAATGTAACTTTTGGGAAATCTGTAAATTCAGTGAATAATTCTACTTTGACATTGTTAAGCTCTCCTACACTCTGCTCCACACACACAATGGCGGCGCTTAGTCATGCCTATCAATGAGATGCAGAACTATATGATGCCTATGGGTTGATCAAGGAAGGAAGTCAATATATCTGTCCCATATACCGGCGGAATGGCTGATGTCCGATACTAAATTTCAAAGCTTATTTCGGCCCATAGCGCATCTTTTTTTCTCTCGCATATTTTTGTTGTACTTATGTGTATTTTTTTGTAATTTCATTGTCCTTCAGTGTGTTTTGTTTCCATTTTGTTTTCCCTTTGTGTATTTTTGTAGTTGCATTTACCTTGGGGGCCACACAAAATAAGACCGAGGGCAGCCACCAGTTGCCCATGTCTTCTCTAGACATTTGCATAAGCAGTGTTTGACTTTAATAAAGCAGTGGAATCTGACTGAATGAACAAAATGTGCACCTTCTACTTAGAAGCTAAATAAACCGCATCCCCAAAGAGAGCCTAAAGTTTGGGTGATGACACTACAGATATTCTTGGAGGAGGTTGGAGCACTTGTGTGCAGGAAATGCGAGGCTGAAGAGGATGAACGGATGTGGACTCACATCTGAGGGGAGCTTGTGTGGGGAAAAATAAAGCAAAGATGGAGGATGGAAGAACCAACTGAGCCTGAGAGGGTAAAGTATATAAAGCAGTCTGTATTGAATCATTCCTAATGCCAGTTCTGCTTCGGCCCCTAAAACAAACTCAAAGAGTAACTAAACCCTTGCTTTCTGCTGACCTGCCACTAGAAGGGAAATTTAAAAAATGCCCTGATTATGGGCGGGGCTCATGGAGCAGTTAAGTCACGCCCAGTCTATACTATAAAATCTCTAATGAACAATGTTGACTAATAATAGCAATGGCTTAGATTTGTATGGCGCTTTTTTCAAGGACAATCAAAGCACGTACAGAAACCATTATTTTTTCACACCAATCACTCATATCAGTCATACTGGTGGTGGTAAGCTACAATGTAGCCACAGCTGCCCTGGGGTAGACTGACAGACCAACATTCATACACAAATCATAGCCATTCATACGAGGCAATGTGGGAAAAGTGCCTTGCCCGCGGACACAACGACAACTACTTGGATAGAGCAGAATTCGAACCCCCAACCCTTCGATTATTGGACAACCCACTCTACCACTGAGCCACTAGCTACTCATTACTCAATATACCTCTCTATTCACTCTTCTCTCAATCCCACCTACTCACCACAGATTGTAGAGCCCACAGGTGCTAGTTTTTTATAAGAGGGGCGGGGCTAACAGTGCTTGTTTGTGACACAAGATGGTCACAAAATGCAACATGATCTTGTTCTCAGCTAATAGCCAGAATCAATTGTAATAGCCAGGTTTCAACCCATAGAGGGCAGTCACTACCATTTTACAACAAAATATGCCAAATTTAAATAATTTGACTAAAATGTTGAGAGTTGGGCCAGGATCAATTAACAGCACTACTTCATACCCAAATACATTAGTATTCAGCAGAATACTATTTTGGGCCCCAAAATGTGGGGTTTAGTTACTCTTTAAAGCCTGGTGAAACATGAACCCCTGCACTACCGAGCCAATTCTCCTACACTGAGCCTCATTTGTCACCATTTACACATTCATACCGTCACCACAGCTATTTGTTTCCCAAAGACATTTCCATAGCTGTAAACGGTAAATCTCATTCCTAATCAATGCAGCCGATTTCCCTAAAGCTATTGACTCACTTTTCCCTCAACAGAATCGAGTGGCAAAAAACCCCAACCACCCAAATCCAAAAATAATAGCCTGGAGTAAAACAGCAGCAATAAAGAAGGTGCGGACGATCTAAAGACGTTATCAATGTTGGGCTTTGGGTGAACAAAGTGACAGCAGAAGGAGAAGAGGAGGGTGAGATCAGAGGGGTAAACAAAAGAAAGGGATCGATAGGAGCAGATAATCGCCAGGTCTCCATCCCAGTGTGTGGAGTGAGACGCGTGGAGAAGATCAATGAGCTGCTGTTGGTTGATCTCTTCTCCTAAACTATCTAGAAGTAATTAACCTTCAGAGTGGAATGCAGCAGAGAAATAAATGAAGAAATTAAAAGGTGGGGGAGCAATGAGCCGGACTCAAACAGAAGCTACCTTACACTCACCAGATAACGACCCAGGAAACTAAATGAATAGTGGGATCCAGTGCTGCCTCTGCATTTTCCCTCATCTGATTTGATCTGCTTTCCACATTGGCTGCACTTCCCCCTGCAGCCGTCGGATGATGATGAACACAGTAGCTAATTTAAAACAAGCAATCCCATATTTAAACACTGAATTTCAGGGTTTGGATGTTGCAGTGTTGCACTTTTGGAGGGAAATCTAGTCTAATCTGTGCTGTGGTAGATGTTGGAGGAGGATCCTGCTGGAGTCAGAGTGCCCTCTGTGGGCGTGACAGGAGAAGGAAACCAGTCTGAGCGCAACGTTTATGTCTGTAATCACACATGAAGCAGAATGGACACAGTTCTTACTGTGTCAGTGGTGTCTGTACAGGAAAAAAAAACACACACACACACTACACACAAATTCCATGAGTGTACAATTACAGAGTCCTTTAAAGAATATTTAAGTTTGTAAAAGGCATCCATAAGTTGTGGGAATTTGACACATTTATACACATCGATACAAATCATTGGTGTGTGTGTGTGTGTGTGTGTGTGTTACGAAATGGCCACTATTGAAATAGCTTAGCAGGCAATCATCTTGTGAAATAAAGAATGTCAAATAATGACTACACTTGTAGTGGGATGTGTGATCATGTGATCAGGTAAAGACATTAGATGAGTCTATAACAGCGAGGACTTTCTGAGGCTGAGAGACATGTTGTGTGTGGGAGTTCTCCTTTTTTTTCCTTTTCCACTTCGAAGGAAATTCAAGCGTAGCCTCGATTATTCACCAAAACGGACACCTGCAGATGAAAAAGGAAAAGCTGTAGTCAGAGAGATATCCAGCAGTCATGTGGCAGGGACACTTTCTAAAGACGCTGTGTGGTGCTTTTAATAACGCATATGACAGGAAATGAATTGTAGGCTTGAGTCATTGAAGCATTGAAGATACTGACCAGCCAATGTAGCACTGGCACAGGTTTTCATGTGACGTGGCTTGCTTGATGAGAAGTTCTACTTGTGTTGGCACATCCAGCGTCTCGTCGTGAGAAAAGTCTCGACCTGAGGTGAATGAACATTTATTACAGTGCTGCACAACGCAGCAGTTTTAGGAGGGATTATCAAGGAAATGTGATGTGGGTGATATAATCCGTGGTAACTTGTGATCTTCTGATGATTTATCCAAATGCTCCGAGATATGAATACTCCAATTTAAACGCGATGGCAAAGCTGTTGCACTGAAAGCAGGTCAGTATGGAAGAAGTTTACATTAAATATATAGTTGGTAATGTAGGAAAGTTAGCAAGTGCTGAAAGTACAGTAGCACCTATCTAAGCTCCAAACCCTCCTGTCAGTGCCACGTCATGTGATTGTATATGCTTTTGTTTGACATATCACCAGGTAAACTCATCACCAGTTCAGCTAATACACCATCAGCTAAACCTGTCCTTGTACCAGAGCCTTTTAGGATTTAAATGTAGTTATAACTGGAATATTTACATTTCCTGAAGAAAATGCAAGTGAGGATGCGGGTGCTGTCCTGCGTTGCACTGCTGTAGCTTAGCATTAACTAGCATTAACATTAGCATTATCAAACATTGGCATTAACATTAGTGCAAATTAGCAGAAGCATAAATTAGCATTAACTCGCATTAGCATTAACAGGCATTCGTACATTTTTTAGGTACAGACAAAATTCCTTCGGTATAACCTGACACGGATTCACAAAAAATCAAACAGTGCCATTTTTCAGGACCTAAACGCAGCCTTGTGACTGTGAGGGAGTGCGAATGAACGCGCTGGTCGCTTGACCAGTGAGCGGTGTGAGGGAGCATATGTGACCGGAGCAGATCAATTATAAGCTGTATGCCTTTTTTTTTTTTTACCTTGTCTGCACATGTTGTCAAAGGTCAACACTACAAGAAATGCAATCTTTTTAAGACAGCAAAGCATGTTTTGTTATTGCAATTAAATAAATGAATTAATTTTATTGCATAATTGTGACCATCACCAGCCCTCCCTAAGGAAGGGTAAGAAACACTTTATTAAAGGGAGAATATAAAATGAGAGGGCAGTGTTACACCTGGGTGAGGGGTGGGGTGGAGGTGAAGAGGAAGGGAGCAGGGAGGAGAGAGCATGCCAGTGCATCATAGACCAATATA
Organism: Gouania willdenowi; assembly: GCF_900634775.1. Classification (NCBI taxonomy): domain Eukaryota; kingdom Metazoa; phylum Chordata; class Actinopteri; order Blenniiformes; family Gobiesocidae; genus Gouania; species Gouania willdenowi. Next base: position 26,721,925 of record NC_041050.1, read on the forward strand.
TGTGCAAAAACTTCCACTGCAAACCAAAGCGCTGCCCCGGACCCGGAGATGCAGCCAGGTTAGCAGAAAGAGCAGGGGCCAGGGAACCCAGACAACCCCCCAGGTGAGAAATGTAAATGTGTGACATTTCCGTGTCTATTTAGGGCCCAACAGAAGGTGCCGTGTAAGCATCTGACTGGTTCTTTCCATTTGGACCGAATGGCAGGGATTGGTCAGAGTTTTTGTAGGATTGCATGCTTCAGAGGTCTGACTCTTTTCATTCCTATTTCTGAATACATAATGTATCAACTACTCTCATAATGGAAGGACCAGTTCAACCAGAATAACAAAAAAATGTTTAGGATTACAGACGATAGCGTTAATGAAGCAACCAGAGCTGCCACTTAGCCATTGCACAGCAGTTAGCAAGCAATCATTTGATGAGCTGTTGCACTGCATGAAAGCTGTGTATGTGCGTTTAAATTTAGCCAGTTAAATGACTGTGATGTTCCTTTTACAGGATCATTAACAGTGAGTTTGAATCTAAATTTAAAAGTCCTATTAGCAAAGCTGACTGCAAATTAAACACAGAAAATACACACACAAGCAGTTTTTTATGTGGCAAAGATGTTAACACAAGTTAATCTTAGACTCGTACCTACTAAAATTGCACCGTGCTAGTCAGAGTGTATAGACGGCCGGCTCTATTTAAATGAGTGTCTTCAACATGGAGAATGTGGGCGATCTGCGTGAGAGGAAGCGCAAAACTAAATTTGAAGCCATTCAATTGGAGGTGACAGTGCAGTGAAGCAGCAGGTGCACGTTCTCCCTCTGCTCTGAGCTGACAACTGCACACAAACCCGTTTATTTTAGTGAATACACTGAATGTATTCAATGATGTAGCAAACAGAATAAATATAACTGCAAGTGCTGTTACTTAAAAATGTCAAGTTATTTTTTACTATTTTATTGTTGCTACTGCGTTGTTGTCACTTCTTGTAACGAGACGTTTCCAATACTGCTTCTGTGTGGATTCATTTCTCATTTAAGAACTAATAATATGTGTTTATGTAGCAGGTATAATGAAAAAAGGAAATAACACTCTTAACACAGGGGTTTCGAACCCATTTTAGCTCAGGGGCCAAATACCAATCAGTTGCCAATCAAGTGGGCCACAGATTTTAGGAACAATAACGTGTCCTTGTTTGCACTAAATTTTTAAAAAAACTACCGGTAATTCTTGACCAATTATTGAGTAATTTTTAAGACAATCTTGTAGAAATATTTATGGGGAAATTGCAAGATGTTGGAAAAACTTCAGGTTTTTTTCCGCACCCAAAAGATGTTCTTTGACCTGTACTAGGTAGGTCATGGACAGCTGGTCAAAAACAAATAAATACTTAAAGCTGCAGTTTGTAGAATTCATTTTGAAACCAAAACCGAAACTCAACCTCCCTTACCGGTACTTTTTGTGAACGCTCTTAGCAACTTTTTTCTCAATAGAGACATAGTGACAAGTGTATGGACTTCGTCTTGTGTTGTTGGAGATTTTTCTTGTGTTTTAGAGACTCTAACATGAATGCACGCATCACTATAGTTACTGTCCTGAGCAGCAGCTGCTGCCGTCAGCTCATACCCGTCAGAGAGCACACAGAGGCTGCTGTGATCCTAGCTGCCTGCCACTCTGAGCGGACTGATAACCATCACTATGCATCCAGACTATAAAATGATTGTACCTCGAATAAGCTTCTCTTGGTTTACAAACAATTTATCCCGTCTGTTATCACTCTCTCTCTGACACCAGTGTGTATGTGTGGGGCGAACCCTGCGCAGTCACGGGGATCCATGAGGACACAAAGCTGTCCATTCCACCCGAGGCTTTAAACTGTTGCTTTTCCACCTCGGCCACAATCTTTCCTGCACGCCTCAGAATCATGGAACACACGTGTTTGTAGAAAGATCTCTGAATGGTTGACATCCAAACTGCAGGAGCGTCATGCTCCTGGATTTATAAATGTCATTTTTTAACAAGGGCCAGGAGAAGGAGATGGAATTCACTGTCCACTCAGAACACTTTGGATTACAATATGCTCAAAGACGATTATAAATTTTTGACCAAATGATGACAAAATGTCTATCATGTAGGACTTTATTTTGAAAGAAACTTTTCTTTTGACAGGCAAGCTGTGAAATACATGTTGCACAGGAAAATTTTTAGATCTATGTTTTTAAAAAGATTGTATATGTGCGTTTTCAAAAGCTATTTTTGAAAAACTAAATACGTTTGGTTGAATTCTAAAAAAAAGTGGGTCATGATTTAAAGGGGACATCATGCTAAATCCACTTTTTTAGCCCTTAAATGCATTTTGTTGTATATTTTAGTGTTTAGAAGTACAGAAAAGTTCAAATTAGTCTCTTCAGGTTGATATCTTTATATTCTGTTTTGGTCATATTTTTCAATCTGTTTCGATTTTTCGATTCTCTATTAGGTTTTTTGAACAATAACGTCACAGTATTTGCAGCGGAACTGCCAAATTAGGACATCGACTCCAGGCCCCACACTTCGAGCAAACCGCCATTTTTATTTCTCGCTTTTATTTTGTAGTCCAAGCTCAAGGATGCCAAAGTTACAAGAGGATAAGTCAAAATGTTAGGTTGTTAGATGTAGTAACCCACACGCTTCATGACACAGTCTCCAAGCATCAGAACCTTTTTGAAGTGCCTGGTTGAGTTTCATTTTTCACGGAAATGTACCCACATCTGTGTGCGCGAAGCACTTCATGGATGACTGCTTCGCCAGTATAAAGAAGGATCTGCCAAAAGACTTTGTCTGATTGAGGGTTCAATTCCTTCTATCTTTGGAGATGACGAACAGAGCACTTCGGTAAGCTGTAAATAACGCTAAAAAGTGTGATGATAAGACGTCCCTGTCATTGTTTTGTTAGCATTAGCAGTTGCACTGTCTTTATATGTTAGCGCTGTTTGCTCGTTTTAGATCCTTGATGATATGGCCTACGTGATTTAATTTAAGTCTAAAGTTTTCATTAGTCATTTCATTTTGACGTTTTTGTCTCCGAAAAGACTGTGTTAAAATGCATTTTGTGATGTTAGCTTGGCGCTAGCGTTAGCTCGGTGCTTGTGTTAGCTCACTTGTTAAAATTCTGCAGGTTCATCATCTTCATTTTCATCTCGCTCCGCCGGGTCTGACTCTGGCTCGAACATGTAAGGCTGGATGGACAACTCTTCCGTTGTTGACATTTTGTAAATAATGTGTGCATAAACATTTTCTGCGCCGCGAGACAATCGTATCTCTTCTATCAAACTACAAAAACGGCCGAACAGGGTGGCGTTGAACCGAGTGTGCAACCTGGAGAGGGGGCAGGGTATGAAGTGTCTCATTTGCATTTAAAGAGACCGCACCAAAACTAGCTGCTCTCAGAAGCACATCAGAAAAGTGGTAGAAAAGGGGCCTGTGGAGCTATAATAATGAAGAATTCAGACCCAAGCATTGCAGTTCCGCTTTATATAGACCACAACTGTATGATTTATATGTAAAAAGGAAGGATTTAAAAGCATGATATGTCTCCTTTAATGACCGTGGGAAGATGTGGGTCCCAGGGTGAGACCAGTTGAGAACCCCTGCTTTAAAGGGCCAGATTGTCCTAATGGGTAAAAATGCATTGTGTTGTGAGAGCAGACTCAAAGTGTTGGTTAAAATCCCCATTGTACATGTTATGTGCATGTTGTGCAGGACCTACCTGTGAGTTTGTCTCGCACTCTGTTGATAATCTGAATGGCTTTTTTATTGAGTGCTTCAGGTTGTACCAAACCGTCACCAACTACAAAGGAAAGCAGAAAAGTGTTGACTATCTGACAGGCATCTCTCAAAGGTAAATTGTGATCTTTGGAAACAAAGCTGTGAACAGCCAAAGCAGGTTTAAGTGTTGCCTTACAAAAGCCTGCAATCATGTGTGACAGCAGGAGAAGCTTAGCATTGTTGTGGTGAAAAACCAGAGTGTAAAATCACTACTAAGCTTGGAGAACTCTGAGTACTTGATCTGCTGTGACTCACTAAAGGAGTGAATGGACTCTGGCACTGTGGTTCCTGGTTTCTTGTGCGTTGTCTCTCCAAGGTCTATTCCCTCTAAAGCCTCTGCAGAGAAGCACAGACACATGTTGACCACAGCGTTCGTGTTGCTGTGTGTATTGTGTTGTGTGTTTGTACACTGACCCACTGACTGTCCGGCTGTGTATGAGTCGGTCCTGGTCCGGGAACGTTTGGTGCCTTTGGTGTTTGCTGTGGGAGAAGGGAGCTTTCTTTTAAGACATGACTGTTCTCTAAAGTGTGTGTGGCTTCTGCTTCCTCTTACTGTCCATGAGCCTCCAGTTGAGCAGTGGGTCGTACACAAAGGCCTCCAGCACAGCCATGACACTGTCCCGGTGCTCCCTGAGCACCTCCATCACTGTGTGGCAAGTGATCCTGTAGTTACCATCCAAACCCGTCACCTGTCACACAAACGCGTTTACAGTGACCACCTTAAACCACCTTCTGTCCAATGTTAAAGTGAAAACACATTTGTGGATAATATAGGATATCGGATGGGTAGGTACTGCACATATTTGTTCAGAGAACATTCCCAATGTGTTTTAGGGAGTCTAAATTAAACATCTTGACCATTTGATTTTTTATTCTCTTTCTTCCTAATTCGTCAAACACAAGCTGCTGTCAGCCAGGACTTCAGATAAACCATGAATAATTCTTAGATGTGATTCAAACACAAAGAACAAAGGTGGAGCAAAGCAGATAACTTTAGCCTGAGACTAAATTTCTAAACTATCTTAAACTTGTTTAATGTGATGCAATTTTTTCAGTGTTTGCAACAAACAAGGCTGAAGTGCCGACCTCCATGGCGTTGGTCAACATCCTCGTCAGTCGAAATGGGATCTTTTCAGGAAACTTCTCCCTGGTCATGGCCACCTGTTAGTGATTATAGGGTCAGCATTACACAGAAATATGAGCCATGCTTTCTTTGTTAGCTTTCTCCTTCAGCGAGTTTCGTACTATTAAAAATAAGCTCTGTGGTAGGGCTGGGTGATAATTTGTTCTGAAAATGGTGACACACAATGCAAGTCTGCATTGCTTTTGTTACCGAAAAGAAGACTGTGGGTCAAAAATATTGGTGCAAAATGCCACAATGTTTTTTTTTCATATAGACAGCACATGAGTGAATTCTGTAGTGTGGCCTGTTTTTCTTTTCTATTGCGTATGATAAAATAAAAATGTTTTCTTACCTCAAAACAGTCGCCAAAGTCAATGTGGAGGATCTTTCCACTTAAACGATCCAACATCAAATTAGATGGATGCCTGTAAAATAAACATGTGGCTTTCTTATTCATGTTTTATGAAAGTTTCTGGTGATTTCTAAAGACTTTGATGCTTGTGTTTAAAATCCCACCTGTCCCCCAGTCCAAGGATATAGCCCACCATTGACATCACAGCCAGGGAGCGGGTGTAGTTGGTCCTCCTGTCGAACCACACCTGCGGGACAAATGACACCTGCATGATGGTTGCTCTTCAGGCAGAAAATTGAGTAATTGGGGGTGAAAGCTGCAGCAGGCAGCGAGGAGAGCTCTGCTTTTCAGACAAGCGAGCGTGGAGAGGGCCTAGAACATACCGTACCACTGTTCCAAAAAATGGATTCAATTTGAAAGTGTGATAATGAAATCCTGCACAGTCAGGGCTTTGAAAGTATGACTGACAACCATTTCTTCAAGGACAGCAGCGATTTTACTTCTCTGCAGAATTTTTCCATTTTAGACACACAATTCATAGGTTCACTTTTCATGCATTTATTCTTAACCACATTTCACTTATCCTTCACTATTTTGCTCTTCAGACTGTGTAATGTTCCTGTCAGTGGTCATGAGTATTCTTTTCTACAAGCTCTTCTTGCCTGTTTAAAGCTCAATTTAATATACAGTGGGACAGATTCACAAAAGGTTTAGTGGTATCAAAACGTGTGCAAACATCACTCCACGCGCTAATAAGGAGTACAAAGCCCAGGGAATCAGGACTGCTCTGATGAATATGCATAGTCGGCAGATCTCCCAGGGGGAGCAAAAATATGGGAGGAGGAAATGCAAATAAATTAATGCAGGGGACGCAATGCGATTCAAGAAATCTGGAAATGTTTGTGGTGATTGTTTTAGCACGGAAAAATAGTAAAACTGAGAAGCGGGTGCAGACACGCAGTTGACAGAAAATACACTAGAGAAAAAAGGCTCCAGTTGTGCGTGTGTGTGTGTGTGAGAGAGAGAGCGAGAGAGAGAGAGCTGGACGTGCGGCCCATGGTCGCCGTGCGCAGAGATGGATATATGGATATGACCATGGATCCATATCGTTTTGGGCTCACTGCTCCATTGAGCTCCGCTCCAGTATGTATTAAATGTTTTCATTGTACTTCATTTTAGAAAACCCAATATTTATTTGTACTGATGCTACATTATTATGCTATATATATTGAGTATCCAATCATTTCACACTGGGAGGGTGAAGCCTCTCACCTCAGAGCTGGGGCTCTTGAGCCACAGCAGCTTGGCCAGGTCATCTCCAGCAGTGTTATTGACTGCATGCTCGAACACCTCCACCTTCTCCATCAGCGTCAAGTGGTCGTAGTCTGGAGCCATCTGAAATGAACACATCAATCACCCTGATTTCAATCCATTTGAAAATAAACAGTTTGGGGCTTGAAACAAACAAACTCCTTGAGGGGAGTTTCTGGTGTGGAGATATGGACGCGTTCATTACAGACTGCTGAGAAGAAAAGCAGCCAAACTTTCCTCAGGCAATGACTGCTGCTTAAACTGGAGCTGTCACTTCCACACTGAACTACAATCACAGCAAAAGATTGATGGTACTTCACTCAAAAGTCGAAAAAAGGCAATTCTCAAAATGTAATTGAGGTACTGTATTTCGAAAGGACTCATGTCTGCGTAGATATGAAAGGATTAGGTGTTTCTTTTCGTGTATAATGAAGTTTTCAAACACAAACGATTTGCTTGGTGTCGGACAGAATAAGTCCTGCTTGGTTGTAACTAGAAATACCCGTGGAAATCAACTGAAGCACTGCTGACATTTAAAGACATTACATTAAATAGTTTGTTGTACTGTCATTCATTTGAAATTCTCTGTCAGGGATTTGCATGTAATTGCCAAAATGAAAAAAACCCTGAGGGTGTTTCATATGATAGGCATTCATAAATGTAATCAACAAAATCATTGTGAGAATACTGAAGCTGCAGTTTTGTACTAAAGTTCTCTCAGTATTGAGATCCATTTCCTTTTATATTATTATTCTGTACGTATTTGCACGGAAAACTCGTCCCCCACAATTATTCTGATTTTATGAATCAGGGAAACCCAGCGAACAGAATACTAAAGACAATCCAGCAATGTTCTGGTTTTTCCATTAGTTTAATGGTTATTGATTATTTGTTATTTAAAAGAGAGGAAAAATACTGACTCTGAGGGTTTATACTGACTTTGAGGGGTTAAACTTAGGGCTATACACCAGAATCAATCTTGTGCTTCTTATGGCATTTATCATATTAATCATCATATCATCAAATGTGTGGTCATGTGTACAATTTGCCATGTGTTTATACACGATGACTGCATTATATCATTGTACTTTTGAACAGAGACATTGCTCCTTTGCTGAGTCACGTTAGATTAGATTACTGGCAGTATAGACAGATTGTGCTGTATTCACAGTGCCAGCAAAAACAAGTCTCTGCTCAAGGTCTCATACCAAAGCTCTGATAAGCAGAGCTCTGTAACAGTGATTTTCCACCTAACTCTTTCCTCTCTTCACAGCCTTCCTCTTCATCAGCTATAAAATATATTGCTTTACTCTTTCAGAGTTCAGTGCATCACCCCTCCTACTGGAGGATGGTCATTGTATTTATTCTTTGCTCTTTTCTTTATTAAGTATGTTTTTATCCATTCCCGCCTCAGCGTGGACTTGAGCAACTGTTGTGGGTCTAAATCAGGGGACAGCTGAAATGTGGCCTTGACATGCTGCTCCCGCCTTTGCCTTTCGAACCCGAACCGTACCAATCATGAGGCAGTATTGTGGTTTAGGGCGGGACATCTGGGTGTGACGAAGGCAGAACCGCCGAAGCAAAACTGGCGCAGTTGCGGGGAGAGGAACTAGCTGGGCTACCACTACTAGCATAACTCCGAATCAAAATAGAAAGATGTCAACGCAGGAGGATGACATGATCATTTGTTACCGTGTGATTGGCTAAAACAAATCATGGTGGACAAGCGCTTCGTCCAATCAGCTTCAAGCATTCTGTTCATGTCCCTCAGAGGATTCGCCAGACACAGATCGATGTGGAGAACTGGACTTAGAGGGAGGGCTACACATCAATCTGGCCCTTGCCAGGTTAGGACTATGCCAGCGGTCACTGAATTTAAGCATTACAAGAGCATTTAAGCCCAAACAAATGGGATGCTGGAAGCCACAGATCAATCACTATTAATCAATAAAGACAGACAAAACTTACACACATGCTATATATCTTTTTATGCTTGTCAATGTGCCAACTAGAGCTGCACAATTTTGAAAAAAATAAATAAATAATTGCGATTTTTCAGACAGATATTAGGATTTTGATTCGATTTACAATTTTTAAAAATATTTTATACATTTAAATGCATTTGCGTTTTATATTTTTTTTCTCCAAATTCTGTTTTCCATATCAATTTTTTAAATTCCTTTTTTTTTTAATATAGAAATATTAATCATTTTTTTTTTTTAGAAAATATTAGTTTTTAACTCCTGTGAGGAATCAAAATACTAATAAATAAAAAACCCATAATTAAAGAAAAATGTGTGTCAAAAATAAAGTAAGATACAATTAAAAGGAAGATATACTGTGAGGAAACAAAATAAATACTAATAAAAAAGAAACTATAATTAAACAAAAATCTATGTCAAAAATAAAAATGTAATTTAAAAAAATGAGTAAGATACAATTAAAAGGTAGATATAAGTTGTAGTGACATGGATTATTCTGACTGTTCCTTTTTAATTATTCATGTCATATAAAGATGTAACAGAGCAGCATTAATGTCACTCAATTCCCCCTCAGGGATCAATGGTTTACTGAATCTGAGCAGGTTTATTGATTAAGTTTTGATCAACTTAATTTAAATTAACCTAATTTAAATGATCCTGATGACATCATTCCAGACCGTAATGATTAAACAAAAATAAATGTGCAAGACAAATCACGTGTAAGAAGTGTTTTTTCACCACTAAGGGCTAGAATATTTTAAAGTATCAGAAGTTATCATTAATCTACGATGCTTAAGACTCCCTGGTATTGATGGTCTAGTCCACAACAGAACAATTTTATTCACAGATCTTCTGTAGCTCTGATGAGATGTTGTTTAAACGCTCTGAGCAAGTAAAACCGATCAAAGCTGCTGTACTTCTCACGGAGCGCAGCAGCGCTACATGAAAAACGAACAAAGCTTTACAGACAAGATTTAATGATTTAGTAGTCAGTGATGATTTTCCTTTCCCTCACGGTGACGGCGTTTAAAACCGATTCTGTCCTTTTCCACATTCAACAGTAGATTCCATTTTCATTGTTCGATTCCATGATTCCATTAACGTGGATTTTATAGAGCCCCAGTGTAGTTGTAAGCACAAAAAAAGAGCAAAAAAAAAAAAAGTGACTCGCTGTAGCTAGTGTTGTGGTAGTCGAGACCGGTCTTGGTCTCGAGACCAAATTTTAAAGGTCTCGGTCTCGGACTCTGAAGCATTTTGACTCGGTCTTGTCTCGGACTCGGGAGTTTCTCTCAAGACCGTTTGAGACCAGCACTAATTCCTGCTATTTTTAAACTTTTTTATAATGTGATAATAACATGGAGAAGAATGGGATAAAACAGTCTTTTATTCATTCTTTAATCCACCCTGTATAATGACCGCAACCTTCCCTAATGTGACTGAGTGACGTGTGACACACGTGTGTGTGTGTGTGTGTGTGTGGCTACGGTGTCAGTTTGGACCACGGAGCGCAAGGGAGATGTGAACTAATCACCGGTAAAAATCCCAGTAAAACTCCAGAAAACAATCACAGTAATAAATATTATCTCCCTGGTAAAGACAGTAGCTCTAACAACTGGTAAAATGATAAACTGGTGATATTACAGCCTGTGAATGCAGTACGGGGGACGCACTTAGTCCACCTCTGGGTCCTAGTGCCAGTCGGCTGGAGAAGCCTGTTCCGTTTACCGTGTTTACCGAGGTCCGTGTGTGTTTAATAAGTCTGTGTGTTTAATGAGTCCGTGTGTGTCAGCATGTTTATGCCTCTGTCCATCCACTCTTTTCATTATATCCATGTCTCTTAAGGCTTTTATTACATAGTATCGGCTGTAGTCTGGGCCGCCGCCATCTTGGATTATGTCGTCACCAGAGCGTCATCACCACAAGTTGCACAAGCCAGAATGACTCAAATAACTGTAAAGAGGTCTTATATTAGTCTATTTTCTTTTTAAAGTGGTGTTTTTTGTGGCTTTAGACTCCAATTACATTTATGTATATAATATGTTCCCTACAATATAAACAGGTTCACAATATAATTATTTTTTATAGTTTCTGTTTCCACTGTATCCAGAATAATAATAATAATTCTCAACAAGAACTATTGATTGATTTGTCACATGACTGTTCCAGGGTTTGAGTTTGTTTTATTTAGTTTCACATCTACCGGTAGCTCTTTGTTTTTTAGACTGATGACAACTTTTTGTAGTTTTATTTCAGAAAGTTTCACATTTACAGTTACAGCTGGAAACCTTTGTTAATTGAATATCCTAGTTACATTACAGCAACCAAATTCAACTATATCAACTAAGTGAATTAATAAAAATAACCTGTGTAAAGGCTTTTTCTAACTAAAAAATTATCTTGTGAACTCTGTGACCTGTTGACCTGCACAACTCAAAGAATCAGAATCATTATTTATTGGCAGAAATGCTTTTAAACACTTGCTGTACATTCAGCTCACATAAAAATCTTGTTTTCAAATATGTAGAATAATTGTGAATTTATCAGTAGCAGTAGTAGTTTTAATATTTTAGTAAATTTTTTGCAGGCACCTTTTTGTCCATCAAATGTATTTAAAATAAACTAAAATTAAAGAGAGAATGTTATTTAACTGTTGAACCTTGTCATAATTTTATTTATTTATATATTTTTTTAAATTGAAAAATAAAATGTTTATGGTCTCGTCTTGTCTCGGTCTTGGCTCCCGAAAGTCTTGGTCTTGTCTTGGTCTCGGTGCATTCTGGTCTCGGGCAAGTCTTGGTCTTGGATAGTGTGGTCTTGAACACAACACTAGCTGTAGCACATACAAGCTTGTGTCCTATAACAATCTCTAATTGGCCAGCAGCCCAGGAAGGTGGTTCTTGGCAATTCTGATTGGTGAACATCTATATCACTGAAATGACGGAGACAAAAGATAAAACCTCAGGCATCTGAGGTTACGTTATCGCAGTAGTGAAAACCTTAATATCGATGCAATTAAGGTTAATTGTTCAGCCTTGTGCTTAACAAAGTAACCACTGAACACATCTGCTGGGTGAAAAAACACACTCCCACGGCCGGGGATGGGAATCGAAAACCGGTTCTTTCTGAGAACCGCTTCCCAGTAATCCAAATCCTCGGAATTGTTTGTTTGCTTGCCTGTCAATTCTGCCTATCGGTTCCTCTTACATGGCAAATTTGTGATGACGTCATATGCAAGCAGCACGTTTAAACCATAGACTGGTGGCTCCTTATTTAGGAGTCAGTGATGATTTGCGTAGTTTTTTGGCAGTTTAGACTTTGTTTCGGGTGTTTGAAGCCTGTTTGAAGCGGCCAGGATGGGAGGGGGGCGCCGGTGCACATGATGAGCAGTCCCCCCGGAAACATTTCCCCATAAAAAAAAAAACGATTCCCTTTTCATTGGTTGATTCCGTGATTCGGTCCATGATTCCGTTAATGTAGATTTTATAAGGACCAACGTAGTCCAAAAAGTGTATCAAGAAGTCCAACTATATAGAAGCCTTCCTCCCATCCCAACCAAAGACAGCGCCACCCTCTGGTGGTGGATGAAGACGGACACATTTCCAATCATGTCAGCTTTTGCTGATAAATATCAGCTGGAGACACCCTAAATCCAGAACGATTTTGTATCCTTCCTGACAAGGCAAACATGCTAATTTTTCTGCACAAAAATAGTTAATCAACCACAGTTGATAAGTGCAGCTGTACTTTTGGTTAATACAGTATGTTTTTTTTTACAAAAGAATTATTGTTTTATGTCTAAATTAGTTTTGGATCAAGTTGTTCAAGCTCAAAATGAGCACTTTAAATATTCTCAAATGTTTGTAGCCAAAGTGTCATATATTGTACATATTATTATCCAGTGAAAACAATCTATACCTGCCTTACCTATTAGATTAAAAGAGAGCTGATAATCCCTGCAGGAAATTAAAGACAGAAAGATAAGATAATAAAGAGTTAAAGCAACCAAATCAATTAGTTATATTTCATTCCCTCACCCAATGAGAATCAATATGAGAATCTGTAAAGAATCGAATAGATAAGTAGTATTGATGGAATCGGAATCGCTAAATTCTTATCAATTCCCATCCCGCTCTCTCTTTGGCAAATCAGGGTCATTGGACACTTAATCAATCCTCACAGCAGTTCCTCACCCTGAGCATAATGCGATGTTCAATGTTGAGTAAAATCTTTTTCTTCTCTCTGTAGTCTCTGATGAGGGCGTGCAGTGTGTCACAGTGGGGAACCCAGCCAATCAGGCCAGAGTTTGTGGACAGGGGGATCACTGCGTAGCGCTGAATGCTGATGAAGACACCACCGTCATCAGAACAACAGAAACGCACAGACACGGTTTTGTGGTGTGTGCAGAGTGCAGACTCTACCTGAGGTTTTTCCGCAAAGATGCAGGGTCGTTAGCCAATAGTGTGTTGACCAATCCAAAGAGCTGCATGACTCTCTCGTCTTGCCTCAGGTCCTCGTGGCCCTTCAACAGGAACATGAACTCGTGGCCATTACTACCTGCAGAAAGAACCGGTACACACAACATTTGCTGAACAATTCAAATATATAAACCCCTAAAAACTAGGATTAAAGACCTTTTCTGCTGAGGCTGAACCAGGGGTCTGCAACCTGTGGCTATGGAGCCTCATGTGACTCTTTAATTTTTTTGCAATGGCTCCCTATAGCTTTAAAATATATTAAAATAATGAATTGTTGTTTCTCATAGAGGGTATTGATGATTTAAGACATTAACTTAAAAAAAAATATGATAAAACAATTTGTTAACCAAAAATAAATCACATTGTGCAATAACTCTGCCACCTCCCTACTTCACCTCCTGTAACCTCTACAGACCATTAACTTTCCTTGCACCTGTGGCTTTAAATCCCTAGCAGCATAATTAACTAACAAAAAGACTATTCTGGAAGAAAATAGAGATTTAATTTGTGTGGGGAAGGAGTTATTTAACTGCCAACGTGCTGTCTTAATATGCATGCTTGTTATGTTGCAAGGAATTATGAATTAGCAAATATGGACCAACACGATCATGTGTTATCAAATTCAAGTTATTTTTTGTCGCCCATCAAATTCATTAACTTATAATATTATTAACTGTATATAATTTTATACAATGAGAAAGTATTTTTTCGGCTCCGGAGGGACTTTAATCCCGATGAGATTAAGCAAAACAGCTTCTTTGAGAGCAGAGGTTGCAGACCTCTGGGCTAAACCAATGAATAAACAACTGAAAACAGATGTAAACCTTTATGTGTGTGCATTAGGACAAGATCAATAACTCTTGGGTGTTACTGCATCATGTGTATTGTTACAAGTTCGAGTGATAAACTAAATCACACTGAGCTCTAGCCTTAGACTGCTGTGCAGATTTGGTTTGGTAGCAAACCGAACTAATGTCATCAACACATGACCCTTTATGAAATGTATGTTTCAGGCTTTCACAGCACTAGATAGTGAAGTTGATGCTAGTTTATTTATATTTATCATTGCACAAATTCAGAGGTTTAAAACTGCTGGGGACACCGTTAAATACATAGGGTAGGTCTTATCATAATTATTAAATGAAAGGTATTTCTTCCGAAATACATTTTTGACTCCACTAACAATTGGTTTGTCAAATAGCCATGTGGCTTGAACTTCGTAGAAGTTTTGTGCGTTGCATTGTGAGCGTCAGAGTCAATCTGTGGCTTTACATCAGAGAGTCACCGACACCTCGGTGTGTAGCACTAGCCATAGATATTCTCAGCAAAACAATGTGGGTTAAACACCTGGAGAGTTATCGGTGTTTGTTTTCCTCACAGATAGATAGATGATGTCCTGTTCTCCCATTAATCACCGACAACCCCGACACCGACAGTCCCTTTGTTCTCTTGCTTAGCGGCTCATCAAATATTCACACCCTGAGCTGACTGACATCAACAACTCTTAAAGATGTGTCAACACAAGTTAAAGCTGCTGGAGACGATAAACGACGCCCACAAGTTGTTCTCATTTACTACTGATGCCAGTGTGACTCAAATTACTTTGCCAACGAGTTGAAAGTTGTTGACAAAACAATGACGGCTGTGATATTTTGGCTTTGCACAAAAAACACCAGAATATGGCAGAGATTGGAGGGACGTTATATCAGGGGAACACCATAAACCAAGCAGAACAAAATGACATCAATAGAATAACTGTCTTCTTAGTCTAGCAAAGAAACAAGAAATGTTAGTAACAATTAAGTAAATTTCTTAAAGAAACTTGTCCACTTCGGCACTGTCTTTGCATTTTCCCATGGGACTCCAAATCCCACAATGCAATGCCAAAAACTTTTCTTTAGTTCAAATCACAAGATCATTTGTCAAGAACCAATTGTTTATGATGGAGTCAATAATAAACCAGCAAGAAGCAATTTAAATGTCGTCAGTAAATTATTCTGTTATTGATCTGAGGCCTACACTATGTCTATACCTGGTATACAATGTTAAACGGGGTACACGTAAAGACAATTATGCTGTTTTTGTCCCGATTTTCCCCCATTTGACCAAGGATGACAAACGGTAGATTATCTTGTGTTTTATATTATCATCCTGTGGTGTGTTCAAAATGAATTTGTCCTGATAATCAGGTCTGAAATGACAACAGTAAATATTATTTAACTTTATTTATAGATAAAAATTCCTTGTGTGTGTGAAAAGAGCCGACGACTCCGGAACGGAATGTAGCCAAGTGAGCTGACTGAGGAACACGCAAAGCAGCGTTCAAGGAACTCTGCATTTCCCAGATGAAAATTCTGTTTTCCGAGTTCAGTGGCAGCATGTAGGAACATCTTATCCAGTAAATGACTGACTGGTATAATATTAGATTTTTTTCCCTTGACTTTACAGAGTACGAGCTCCGACTTCAATTCAATTCAAAGTCACTTTTCCAAGTAGGAGGTCAAAAAATCCAGAGTTGCGTGAATGCAGCATTAGACCACGTTATTAGATTTGATCATGTAATATTTCTGTGTTGGAAGAAGATCAGTGATGAGACAGAATGGTTCCGTGTGTGCAGAATTGATATTATCGGAGCTCACACACGCACACACAGAACAATTAAAACTGCTATTATTTATCTTCATGCGTGGGCTTGGTAACAGATTAAAAAAAAATCTCTTCAGAGTTAGAAAACAATAGGGAAATATTTTGAAACTTTTCCCAAATAAGGAAGATGTACATTATACTTTGCCAAAGCTGCCACTACCAATGTTACCTTTAATTGACCAGACAAACGCATCAGGTGGGAAACTGACAAAGCTGCAATCCTATCAAAAATCCACCTCCAATTACAATCCCAGTAGGCTTCTAACTGTGCACCACCAGGGGAGGTGACTGCTGACAGTAAATCTGGGCCGCCCACAGTGGGTGACAGGTCTTAATCTGAAGTCTTGCTCCAGAGCTCGAGTGATTTATTGACTATCATCTTTAACATGCGGTGTTGTGTAGCACTGAGGAGATACACAAGAACAAAGTGTGACCATGTCCAGAGAAAAAGGTGTGAAGCGGGCTGAAGCGTGTGATTGATAACATGTGGGTTCAGCTTCCAGACAAGGTGACTTTATAGCAGCACGCCATTTTAGAAGCACTTTGCCGTCATATTTTATACAGCAGAACCGCGGAGGGAACAAAATGCCACAATTATTTATTTCTATACTCAATTTACTGCCATTGAACTGCGGTGGGGCTGCAATGGCTGTCCTGACAAATCGATCTGTGTCTGCATGTGGTGTTTCTCTTGGAGGCAGCAAATAAAAATAACACATGGCCTCTTTGGTACAAAGCCGACTGAGTGCAGCTTTTATGTCGTCTTTTTTGAAGTAATAACACTCGGAGCTGTGAAGGGTCATTCATACCTCCCAGTATCTGCTAATGCAGTGACTCTCAAACTTTGTCCACAACAACTCTTTAAAAAATACTTTGAGAAAGCACTCAGAGGCCTCCAAACACTTTGAAGCTTCTTTCTAAGTGTCACATTGTGACCTCATTGTTGATTCATGGAGAAAATTGGAATGTTTAACGCTCATTCTATCTCAGTGAAGGCCTGTATATGTTATATATAGTCATTTTATTTGGCGACTTTATGAAACCTGGAAGTTTAGTTTCGTCCCGACTCTTAAATATGTTGCGATAAGCAAACAGTTACATCCATCTATTAAAGCAAAGAATCTCTGTGTGTATGTGTGTCTGTGCCTCAAATATATTTAGTGTTCAGGGACAGACAGAGCTCATACTTGCTACATAGCTGTAGCTTGGTTCAAAGCTGTGCGCCGTGGGATTTGTTTGGAATGAAAAAGTCCATTTAATGAACAATTTCAGAAAAGCAATCATCCTTTGCCGGAGCCTTTAATCACGTGGCGCACTATAGCCAATCACTGCACACCGTAGTCACGTGTGTGCACTACAGCCGAGCGCGCACTACAGCCAGCAAACACTGCGCGTGTTTGTGTGTGCATGCATCATTTTGGCTTTCTAAACTTTTTTTAGCAGCTTGCACATAGTACATGACTCCAATAAACATACATTACAGAAAAAAACACCTAACGACAAAAATACAAAAATGAGTAAAAACAAAAACAACAAACAAATCATGTTCATGTCCCATAGAATTAAACCAGGGAAATCGCAAACACTATTTTACTTTGCACCCGCAAATATACCCCTTTATAACACTACAGAGTACAGTATGTACTGTACACTTCTTTGT
This sequence comes from Gouania willdenowi, assembly GCF_900634775.1. Classification (NCBI taxonomy): domain Eukaryota; kingdom Metazoa; phylum Chordata; class Actinopteri; order Blenniiformes; family Gobiesocidae; genus Gouania; species Gouania willdenowi. Next base: position 26,739,270 of record NC_041050.1, read on the forward strand.
ACATCCAACCTTCGAACACATACTCATTTAGCCATAATTGACAACTCTACTTAAAGGGGACATATCATGCTAAATCCACTTTTTTAGCCCTTAAATGCATTTTGTTGTATATTTAGAGTGCTTAGAAGTACAGAAAAAATCAAATTAGTCTCTTCAGGTGCTCCGTTGATATCTTTATATTCTGTTTTGCTCATATTTTTCAATCTGCTTCTGTTTCTATTCTCTATTACGTTTTTTGAACTATTACATCACAGTATTTGCAGCGGAACTGCCAAATTAGGACATCAACTCCAGGTCCAACACTTCGAGCAATCCGCCATTTTTATTTCTCGCTTTTATTTTGTAGTCCAAGCTCAAGGATGCCGAAGTTACGAGAGGATAAGTCAAAATGTTCGGTTGTTGGATGTAGTAACCCACACGCTTCATGACACCGTCTCCCAGCATCAGAACCTTTTCGAAGTGCCTGGTTGAGTTTTATTTTTCACGGAAATGTACCCACATCTGTGGGTAAGGTCATTTTTGTGTGCGCGAAGCACTTCAAGGATGACTGCTTCTGCAACCTCCGCCAGTATAAAGAAGGATTTGCCGAAAGACTTTGTCTGATTGAGGGTTCAATTCCTTCTATCTTTGGAGACAACGAACAGAGTACTTCGCTAAGCTGTAAATAACGCTAAAAAGTGTGATGATAAGATGTCCCTGTCATTGTTTTGTTAGCATTAGCAGTTGCACCGTCTTCATATGTTAGCGGTGTGCTTGTTTTAGATCCTTAATGATATGGCCTACATGATTTAATTTAAGTCTAAAGTTTTCATTAGTCATTTCATTTTGCCGTTTTTGTCTTTGAAAAGACTATTAAAATGCATTTCGTAACGTTAGCTTGGCGCTAGCGTTAGTTCGGTGCTTGTGTTAGCTCACTTGTTAGGGTTCTGCAGGTTCATCATCTTCATTTTCATCTCGCTCCGCTGGGTCTGACTCTGGCTCGAACATGTAAGGCTGGATGGACAAGTCTTCTGTTGTTGACATTTTGTAAATAACGTGTGAATAAAAAGTTTATGCGCCGCTACATAGCCGTATCTCTTCTATCAAACTACAAAAATGGCCGAACAGGGTGGAGTTGAACTGAGTGTCACCTCTGCAACCTGGAGAGGGGGCGGGGTATGAAGTGTCTCATTTGCATTTAAAGAGACCGCACCAAAACGAGTTGCTCTCAGATGCACATCAGAAAAGGGGTAGAAAAGGGGTCTGTGGAGCTATAATAATGAGGAATTCAGACCCAAGCATTGCAGTTCCGCTTTATATAGACCACAACTGTATGATTTATATGTAAAAAGGAAGGATTTAAAACCATGATATGTCCCCTTTAAGCTCCCACATGAACACATACTTCTGACGGGCACTGTAGTAGTTTAATTAAATGTAAAGTGTCAGACTTAACACCTGGAGGTGAAGATCGTATCATAACATTCTTATTATCCGAACACACATTTACCTTAACACTTAGGTAAACTAAAACAGCCTCTGTGTTAATTGTAGATGATCACACTGTTTGATTTAAACATGTTTAAAGTGCTTGATTCCACTAATTTGACTGAAGCTTATAAACTGGTTACGTTTGCTACAGACTCAGAAAGCTTCATGTTTGATTTCTTGTAGTACTGAAGTGCCCCTCGGGGTTTACCAAAAACTCCATTTCTAAAAGGCCGCAGTCCAGCATGCCTCAATACACTCAATAATTCTGCAGCTGTGTACTGTAGAGAGGACGGTAATGAGTTTCTCCTTCAAGTGAGAGGTGTGAGTTTGAAGGCTGCAGCACAGAGTTGAATGTTTGCGATGTCAGTGAATAGGAATTATTGTTCCCAGATTCTGACCATATCAAAAATGTTTGTGGAAGTGTAGGACAAAGATGAGCAGCTTTTATCACAGTGGGGGCCACAAAAATCAGATTTCTCTGATCCAAGGGCAACATAATAAGCATTCATGTCAGCATTTAGAATAATTTGTAGTCATTTTGTATATTTTACTCGCATTTTATGTACTTTTGTTTGTTTCGTGTTTTTAGGGTAATTTTTGTGTGTTTTGAGTAATTTGGTGTGTTTTTGTTGTCTGTTATTTTTGCTGTTTTGTGTGTTTTTGTTGTCATTGTGTGTACTTTTGAAGTTATGTTGTTTGTTATTTCATGTATTTTTGTTGTTTATTGTCATTTTGCACAATTTCTCTAATTTTTTATGTTTTTGTTGTCATTTTGTGTGTTTCTGGAATGATTTTGTGTTTCTCCATGTAATTTTATCTATTTACTTTGGGGGCCGTACAAAATGAGGGGTTACAAATCCTCTACAAAACACAGTGTAAAACGGGCCACATTTTTCTGTCCACAGTTAAATTCTCTTATTTTTTCTTTTACTAACAACACATTGATGTTTGTTTGTGTTAGCCCTTCCGCCTCACAGTAATAAGGTCCTGGGTTCAAGCCCTGGGGTGGACACTTGGGTCCTTTCTGTGTGGAGTTTGCAGGGTTTGCTGCATGAGTTTCCTCCGGGTACTCCCGCTTCCTCCCACAATCCAAAAAACATGACTGTAAGGTTGATTGGAGTCTCTAAATTGCCCGTTGGAGTGAATGTGAATGTAAGTGATCGTTTGCCTGGCTCTGTGTTGTCCTGCATTGGACTAGCGCCCTGTACAGGACCCTGAAATAGGACAAATACGGTCTGATAATGGATGGATGGATGTGTTGAAAGGTCACTTTTATTTAACAACTGTAGGGACTTCCAACATTTCAGATGAGTGCATCAGTTCACATGGCAAACAAGGGAATGTTAACACACTCTGACTATGCAATGCACATCTGTCAACACTACAGCATGAACACTAAAGCCTGCCTGTTGTCAAGCAGCAGCTTTGTGGGTGTGTGTACTTGCCACATTTGAGAAAAACAAGTACCTGCGATATTACCCCGGAGACGGGCGATCAAATGAAACAGGCCCATTGGCTAAATTTCAAATGTTCCCTAAGATGCTGCTTTAAATGCTTGGTTATATTCAAACGTAAAAAATAACGTACCAAAGACTTACTATGAAATAACATCTCTGTGATTGTTTCCATAATAGCAATGGCAATAAAAAGGAATGTACTGTAGAATTAAATTTCTCTCTCAGTGGTTTCTTCTTCTTTCTGACACAGCAGTGCCATATTTTATTCTTCTGCATTCATTAATTCCAAAGTAATTGCTGCCCCTGAGCTGTTTATTGTTCAAATAAAGCTTCCATTAATAGCGAAGTGACTTTGCATCTGTTCTGTTTAGCAAATGCATGCAGCCTCTTACCCATAATGGTGAGCTTGCGCGGGCGCTGCTTGGAGGTGATAACCTGCAGGGACGGGGCAATGGACTGGATGCGAATGATAGGCTGGTTGGGGTCATAAGTGCCTGGTACGGCCAGCTCCAGGTCTCGACACATCAGCAGCTTTGGAGACACGTACTGTAGCTCCAGGGAGGTCAGCTGAGGCCAAAGTGGATGAGGGGAAAGAAAGTGTTGAGAATGTGTGAGATTTTGAATTTACTAGTAGTACTAGTAAACAAATGTTACTAGTAAAGGTTTTTGCAGTACTAGTGATGGAGTAGACTTTACTAGTAAAGCAAATCAAGTAGACAGATTTGAGTTACTAGGAGTACAAGTAGACTTTAAATATCTTACTAGTAAAATGCCAAGGTTTACTCATAATATTATTAATTAATTAAACATTTTATGAGCAGACAATTTTGCTTTACTAGTAAGGTCAACTCACGCAGTAGTGCACCAAAAATTTTTCACTGGTAAAACAAAATTTTTGTTAACTAGTACTACTGGTACACTCAAAATCTCCCTAGTAGTACTAGTACACTGTTTTTAGCCTACTAGTAGTACTATTAAAACCTAGCGATTCACTCATTGTATTAATAGACAAAATGCAAAGGAAGTAGGAGGGATTATAACCAAATCCAGCCCCCTGATTGGTTGCAATACTTTTGAAAGCCAATGGCACACCTGAATTGGCTTTTTCCCGGTCCCTTTTTAGCATACAAGGCGTACAAGTAGTACCAGCGATACCTTTACCTTCACTCAAAGAGCTTAACTACAGCTGATGTCACTGATATCACATTTATGCTCCAAGGGCTGTAAAAACTAAGGAATCGAACAAGGGGTAGTAAAAAAACACTATTAGAGAGACAATGACGACGGCCCCTCCCACCTTCCCTCTCACCTGTGGCAGCTGCTTGGAGATGCGTCTGAACACGTGGTAGTAAAGGTCCCAGGCCTGGGTTAGGTCTTTCACATTTCCAGAGCGCATGTACTTCCTGCACCAGTCCTGCGCTTCCATCAAGTCCCGGCCATAAGCCTGAAGCACAAAAAAAGACAGACACATGTCCGTGTAAAGTGAAGAGGGCCAACATATGAAGGCAACAAGGCTCAAGGATCAAAAGAGATAAAGGCTGTGTGATGGCAAACACATTCATAACAAACATTTTTTACCAGAAACTAAAATAGATCATATAGGGCATCCGTTTTTCAGGGATCACGAAAATGTATGGAAAACATGGAATGTATGAAAAAGAAAAAAAGCAGCCTTAACCGTTAAGTGTATAAATTAGGCCCAGATATGACACAGGAATACATCACATTCAGTGACGTGTGGTGAGGTTCATGACTGGTGAGGCACCGCCTCCTCTGGAGTCAGATGCACATATTTATTAACCCAATAGAAGCTTAAATGCATTTATTTTTAAAATATAATTTTATATATGCAAATGTGTCAATATGTAGCAGATATTTCACTGTACTTCTACTTTTATTCATTTTTTCTAGCATATATTGTATGTTCTGGCACTGAAATGGTACAACTTTTATTGTAATTTCCCCAAAACATTCTGATTATATTAAAACATTCAGTTGTTGTGAAAAGTTTGGATTATTCTTTAATCTATTCCATATGTTTTGACGATACAATAGCAAGAAAAACGAGATTTTTCATTGTATCAAAAAACGTTTTCTGTACATGGTTTATCTCTCTTTTACTAAATAAAAATGAGAATCATTAATGATATTCTCTTGAAAGGACTGATGGTGAGGAAGGCCATGTCTGCTCCTAAGTTCTGAACACTGTCTTTGAGTCACGGTACTGTCTGCCTCACACTGTACTTTTTCACTGTGCATTTATGGACAAATCAGCCCACTAGAAAGACTAAATATGTCACACATTCATTAAACATTATAGGCAGACTGTGGAACATCAGCATATGCAGTAAATGAGTAATCAAACATGTACATTAGTGATATAAAGAGAGAAAGCAACGGGCATGTTCTGACTGAATGCTCCATTGACAAAGTGACATCACAGGTGAAGCACTGCTGCTCCCTGCCTCCCCTCGCTCTTTTTCAATGGATTCATACAGGAAATGCACAAATTCAGCAATTTTGACAATGAAAATGTTTAAATCATAAGAAAACTAATTTATGAAGCAGTCAGGTTGTGATGGCTGGGCCACACAGATGTAACAACTCCTAAATGTGGTATGTGGCCATACCAGCCTGTCATTGCCCGATCCCGTTAGATCTCGGATGCTAAGCAGGTCTGGGGCTGGTTAGTAGCTGGATGGGAGACCACTGAGAATTCCAGGTGCCACAGTGGGGTGGCAGTCACCCAGTGGTATCTGTCATTGTGCCCTTGGGCAAGGCACTTCACCTACATTGCCTAGTATGAATGTAGTGTGTGAGTGAGTGTTGCTGGTGGTCGGAGGGGCCGATGGCGCACTATGGCAGCCTCGCTTCCGTCAGTCTGCCCCAGGGCAGCTGTGGCTACAATAGTAGTTTACCACCACTAAGTGTGGAGTGAAAGAATAATGCCTTAATTCTGTAAAGCGACTTTGAGTGTCTATGCTAAAGCGCTATATAAAACTGATGCATTATTATTTATTATTATTAAATCATTTGATGATTGACACTGACATTATTCTCTGTCCCTTTAAGAAGAACAGAGAGGTGGCGAGGGGCTGGCCTAAGAGTGAGCTGGAGGCGGCCTTAAGTGGACCAGACCATTGGAAAGGGGGACTGGGTTTAAGGGGGCTGTGTTTGTTCCTTAGTTTTGGTTGTTTATCCCGTGTTTCTACTTATTTATATTTGGTATGGTCCAAACTGTATTTAAGTTGACTCCTGTCTCATTTGAAGAGGTCAGTTTGTTTGTGACAGTTCTCTTTGCACATTCTATCTTAAAAATGTTACATTAAGTTGACCTCTTTTATTGGCCTGTGTTTGTCTGTGGCCAATAAAGCACCTTTTTTTTTTTTTGAAATTTAAAGCTTTTGTCTCCTTGCCTCACAGCTTGGTCCCTAACACAATTGTTAGCATTTTAAATGCCATGATGACAGGTCAGGCTTTGCCTCCCCTGACTGCACGTCATTGATCACATGTATGTTTTAAATCAATATCACACATTTAACACATTATTTTTTACAAGGAAAACAGATGACTGAATGTGTAGCAAACGGACAAATACCAATTTTGCCAACACACACATTCTTCCCTGCAGACACATGACAGAGCACACACTCAGTACACGGTCACGGTTACCTCACTCATCTAAACAGGTGATTCAATGGAAACGAAACAGAAAAGTTTCATGGGATGTGGAAATGGATATATATGGAAATCGTAAAACATAAAATTGAAGTCCCTAACAATGTTAAATGTTTTCTACAATGGATAACTTCAATAAATAGCTAATTACTGTAGATATATGCTACTGATATTGCATTAAACAACCCATGATATCATATGTTTGCAGTTAACATTATCTGCACTCTCTTTCTGCATAACTTCTTACATCTATGTGCACCATATTAGCGAGATCCACCATATGGTTGGATCTCGCTGATTTATAGTACGTTCAAACCAAATGCGTTTCGAGAGTCAAAATTGTGCCTCACGCTCAGTGCTCATTGAATCAGACGCTTGTCACCAGCGTTGAAGATACTCGGGACGCGCGTCCAAACAAGTTGAAAAGGGAGCGTGTCGAGGGGAGGGGCTTCTCTGTTGCCGGTGGTGTTCATACAATGGATGATATTGTGGCAATCAGTTACGTTCATTATTCACCCAGTGACTGTGAAGTGGTGGGGAACATTTGTGTTGAGAAGGTGGTGTTTGGAGTCCCTTGCTGAACACGCCGCCTCCGACCCCCGTGGCTTGGCTTTATTTGCGCCTCGGCACCGTTTCTGGATTTAACCGGAGCTGCGCTCGGAAGAGAGTCGCTTTCAGCGCAACCTCCGTCTCTCCCGTGCCCAGTTTGATTACCTGCTGACCAGCATCAGCGCTCGCATCTTCTTCCAGAACACCAACTACGGGCGCTCTATGCCAGCAGAAGAGCACCTGTCCATCTGTCTCCACCTCTGGTTAGTGTTTTTTTTCCCTTATTATTCTGAATATGTCATGGTTGGGGAACGCTTCTGATTGCTCTACACGCCGCGATATGTCCAAAAAGTCAACAATCCCAACTCCAGCGTCGGCCGCGTTTGAGGCGCCGGACGCATGTCAAAAAAGTCCGTCGCGCGAAAAGCTTCAAAACGCGCCTCACAGGAGGCGCAGGGCACGCAGCGGGACTTCTGATGCTCCCTAGAAGCGCGTCCACCATATATTGTCTATGTAAACCTGATGTCGTTAACGCTTTGGATGCCTTTGGTGTGAATGTGCCATTACAGTTGTTTGGTTTCTGTTGGTTTTCAAGCAAAGTCTATGTAAAATGTAAAATGCTGCACTATCTATCAGTGTTTATTTCTACCTACTGGAGTGTTTGGGATGTTTAAATGTGTGTGAGGAGAGAATCTCACACACACACACACACACACACACACACACACACACACACACACACACACACACACACACACACACACACACACACACACACACACACACACACACACACACACACACACACACACACACACACACACACACACACACACACCTGGTTAAAGGAGGTTTCTTTCAGGGTCTGTGGTCCCCGCTCCATCATGGCGTGCAGAGGCTCCAGCACCGCGAACATGCCCTTGACGTTGCGCTCGCCGAAGTAAAGGCGTGAAGCCTCTTCAAGGCCCTCGTGCCACATCTCGTGCCAAAGGATGGCCACTCTGATGAGCTCCTCACTCACCTGGAGGATAGGACATGGAAATGTCACGAGTCTCATTGAATTTGTCTCTAGAGTCCATGTGGTGAAATGTCTTCTTGGGTATTATTTTCAGTTAAGAATACAGGAGTTTATATGACAAAGAATATTGGGGAAAATTAATCTTTAGCAAGGTTTGGATGAATAAGACAGAATGTATGAGGCAGGGGTTTAAATGAAATGCGACTATTAGGTTTTAAAATAGGATAAATCAAGCAATACATTTCTTAATGTTGTATCTTCAACAACCCAGTCAACCCAAATAAAAGGTAAAACTCCTCATTATGTTGTTTTTTTGTGATGATTTATTTAGTTTATTTAAGTATTCCACAGGCAAATAATGGAATATTTCAAAATAAAAGTTCTATAACAGGAATGGGTAACTTTTATCACAGTGGGGACCTCAAAATCTGATTCTATTAGTATTCATATCAACATTTGGAATAATGCTTTTGTGGTCATTTAATATTCTTTCCTGTCATTTTTGTTTTGTGTGTTTTTGGAGTCATTTGGTGAATTTCTTTATTTTGTGTATTTATCCTTTCGTTTTGTGATATTTGGGAGTCATTTTGTTAATTTCTATAGTTATTTAGTGTATTTCTCCATCTTATCTTGTGAATTTCTGAAATAGTTTTATATCTTTTTGGCGTAATCTTCTGTATTTTTGTTGCCATTTTGTGTATTTTTGTTTTTTTTATTTTGTGTACATATTTCTCTAATGTATGTTTTCTGGAGTCATTTTGTTTGTTTTTGGTGACTTTTTGTGTATTTTTGTCATTATTTTGTGTATTTTTCATTGTTATTTTGTGTATTTTTCTCAAATGTATGATTTATGGAGTCATTTTCTGTGTTTTTGTTTGTATCTTTTTGGAATATTTTTTTCTATTGTCCCTTTGTGTATTTTCCTGACATATTGTGCGTCTAAATGCCGTGTGCTATTTACCATCATGGCCTGCTGAACCAGAGTGTTGCAGTGTTCACACATGTTCTTCAGAATCTTGTTTGCAGCATTGTGACGAGCGGTTGTGGTGGACTTTGAGGCCACAGTCAGGGGGTAGATCAAAGCCTGGAGGAGGACAAATTCAGCACCTGTGGTTCAGCCTAAAAGTTCCTTTCAAAAGTTTGCAATCTTGCTCAACAACTATATTTACACTGAATACTTGAAGATCACGCTCTAAGTCACAGAAAAATGTATCAAACTTATTTAAACCCAAAGTTTGAATTTGAAACTTGTAAAAACAGTTCATCATTTTCTACAGTACAATCTTTCATTCTAAACCATTTAAAAAATGCGGCATTGTAACCATAAAACAAACTCACCTGAGGATGATAGCGCCCGATATCCGTCAGTAGCTGGTGTATGAGTCGACCAACCAGGGCCCGAGGTGTGTCGATCCGAGCTATGAGCTGAGGGATCACCTAAACAGCCACAGTCAGAACACAAGAGCTCAGAAAACTCAGTGGGAAGCCAAAGCAAGAGTTACCTTAAAGGTGCAGTCTGCAACTCTTATAAAAGTAACTTTTTGTCATATTTGCTAAACCTGTCACTATGTAAGGACAGCTTTACATCAAACTAATAGTTTGTGTGAAAAAAACAGACTCATTGAGTCCCCCTGCTGCTCCTGCAGCCTTTGGCAGATTGCCAGAATGCACCACGACCGAGAAAAAAGAACCAATCAGAGCCAGGATTGTGTTTGATGGGGTGTCTGACAGCTGTTGCTCACAAGCTCAAAGTTCTTAACATTGGAATTACTTGATTTCTCAAACTGATGCAGAATCAATATATGAGGGGTGTCAAACACATCGTAGTTCAGGGGCCGGATACGATTACAGTTTAAGTTTAAAAGGGCCGCAGATTATAGGCAAGCACTTTCAACATTATTGTGCGCTAGTTTTGACTTCTATATATAAAGAATGGTCGGCACAGACATGCACAAGTAATAAGTGACAGATATCAGTCCATTTTGTGACCAATTTTAATCTAATTTGAGGACATTTTTTAAAAATGTATTTAAGTAAAATTGCAAGAATTAAAAAAAAAAAGTATAGCTCTTGCAACAAATTAGGATAAAAAATGACTGCATTCATGTGACGTAAGCATTGGTATACTCTGCACCCTACACATATTTTGAAGTTTTTTTAAATTTGTGTATTTGGAGGATGTGATTTATTGACGACAACTGATTTAGTTAGTAATTTACACAATGATTCATGTTTTCATTTCTTTCTCCTGCGGGCCAAATTGGATGCTCAAAAGGGCCAAATTTGGCCCTCGGGCCTTGATTTTGACACATCTGCAGTATATAGATCCGGATACCCTCCAAAATTTAATGAAATCTTCAATGCCATGAGGGAATTCCATCTTTGGTTAAAATTTTGTCAATACTTGTTTTGTACTTTTTATGTTATCCTGCTAACAGACAATACACAAGTGTAAATGTTTATTATGGTTAATTCTATGTTGCTGTTAACACTGTATAACAGTGATTTTGTACCAAAAAAAAAAAACTGATTATTCAGATTTATTAAGACCTCCTCCAAACCTGACCCAAAAAACTTTTAGTATGTGACCTATATATAGTGGCTATGATCTCAAAGGCACATTTTATATTTTATGAGATATTATGTATGGAATATGATGCATTTGGCTTTATTGTTTTAAAGCTGGTGATGCTGTACACTCTATGATCAAAATCTTACTCAAATCCCTCATATATTTACTGTGTGTGTGTGTGTGTGTGTGTGTGTGTGTGTGTGTTACCTGCAGCCACGTATCTATTTGGATGGTCTTGATTCCTTCCACCAGAGCTTCATTCACCTCAGGCCAGTGACCGTAGTCAAACCACAGCGTCAAAACTCTGCACAGTTAAAAAGTAGAAACAATCAGAAACCCAGTAAATCGGTGCAATCCCAAATTCACCACCAGGGGTCGCCCCATCCCCACACACAGTCCAAAACTGAGAGGTAGTTGATGTTTTGCCTCGTGTGAGTTACATTATCTACTCCAAGCCCACCTCAGAGTGTCCTGCAGGTTGTTTCCTCTGGACAGGGAGATGGAACGGAAGAAGCCTTGGACAGCAGGAACCGTGTACAGGAGAAGCGTCTTGGAGAGGTCCTGCAGGGACAGCACACAGCATGTGTTTCTCAATTCAGGATCATAAAAGTTTTACCGAGGAACATACTGTACCATAGATGGAGGGAATGTATGGTACATTCGCTCTGCTTTGGAATATTGTTTTTAAGATCTGCTTGTTGGCTTATGTTATTAATTCAACTACGGTATCAATCGCATCAATGAAAAATAAGATCTATAAGTTACTACATGCAGCGTTATGTTTGAAATGTTGCACATTTTTTAGAAGTACATGATCACCTTTGACCACAAGGCATTGATTTCTAAAATCCTGAAACCTCAATTCAGGGGTGTCGAACTCATTTTATTTCAGGGGCCAAATACGGAGCAGTTTGAGCTTAAGTGGGCCACAGATTTTTTGTGCGGAAAAATTGAAAATTCTATATTAATGTGCCCTGGTTTGCACTTCCACATATAAATTCTAAAGTATGTGAGTAAATCAGTCCGTGCAAGATCTTCACTTCAATTTCCCTGATTTTGGGAATTTAGGGAAATTTTGGGAATTTAGGGAAATTTTGTGAAATAATTTGAAAAAAATTCGCCAGAGTTTGGAAAAAATGAGTTCCAAAAATGACTGCCGTCATGTGATATAAGAACTGGAAACCACAGCTCTGCAAATATTGTGGATTTTAACTGAATGTTTGTATTTGAAAGGGGCTGAGGTATCTACAACTGAATTAGTTAAAATTTAAAAATGTTTCATTTTTTTTTTCCTATTATTTTTAGTTTCTCGAGTGGGCCAAATTTGATGGTCAATAGGGCTGGATTTGGCACCCGGGCCGTGAGTTTGACACATATACCTTAGTTTAACCTGTGTGACAAAATCTACAAAAAGTGGTATAGAAAATAAAGTCCTTTTCACTGTCAAAGGGTTCTTTTTAATTAAAATTTGTACTAAAACCACTACTTTCCATTCTAGCTAACATCCAGCTCCTTCCCAAGCACCAATGTGTCAACATTTTGGCATTTCCAATTGGAAAAGGGATAAATTGCAAGCAGTTGAAAGAGTGATTTATCCATTTAGCCGATTACTTGTTTAACACAAGGCTTTAGCATGCATTGACTTAAAGGTTGAACGTGGGAAAAATCAGTAGGAGGATCCTGATGAATTGATTCACTGATCCAAGGACTGTGAGAACTTTAACAAATGAAAGAAAATCACTGGACGGGCATCAGAGGCTAATATGCTAATTATATTAAAGTCACTTCCAGGTTTCCAGAAGTCACCATCATGTCATTAAATGTAGTGCTCTGACAAATTGTCAATGTAAATACAAAGATAAACTACAGATGGCAGATGTAGTCAGTGCTTTATAGCGTTAAACACTGCTGCACTTGACAAGTTTTTCAATTAAATTAACCATCTTTGAATGTTTTTTTTTTATTGAAACAATGTGACAAATGTATCATTAATAGGAATTTGTTAAAGAAGCTGCAGATTTGGTGTTTAGATTGTGATCAAATCTATTTAAAAAACAAAAGGAAAGTGTGGATTTTTGCAAAACCTTGTGTTGGTTTTCAATTGCACAAGCTTACATATAGGAACATGAAGTGGGTGTTTGCATTAAAAAAGTTTCTCCTACCATTTTAAATAACTGCATGTCATCTTTTATCATTTTTCCCTCTAATTAACGTGAAAATTTTTGTTTTTGTTTTTTTAAGAATTTCACACATGGTTGAGAAGCTACTCAATGCATTAGTTAGGATTGAATAACTAACTTGTTGCAGTAATAAGTATCCAGCAGAATATTTCAAAGATTATCTGTATAGCATTTAAGGTTTCTGAGACAAGTGTTTATTTTTTTTCATCAGTTTTTAAAAAAAAATCCTTTGATTATCTTTATCAACCCTTGAAATGTATTTCTTACTTTGAATATGCTTTAAAAATGTTCTCCTTAGATATGAATAAACTTAGTATTTAAAGGATAATGAATTAGTTTCATTTTAAAAAAGACAGAAAAAAGGAATTCACGCTTGACTACTGACTTTAGGAGAACAGATGATTTAAAAGAGAAAATTATTATGCGAAAAATAACCAGATGCCACAACACCTGAAGTAAATGTAAAACAATATAGTCTATGGTACATTAGGATCAGGGAAGACACAAAAAACAACATGTATGTGTGTGTGTGGGGTGGGTGTGTTTGTGGTTCTTTAGGTCTGACCTCGTTGACCTTCTTCTGTCCTGGTGATGGTACTGGGCTGTGGTCGGTGCTGTCCACCTCACTGTCGCTGTTGCTGGCCTCACTGTTGGCGCTGGCACCGCTGGCATGTCGCAGCTTCTTCTTCTCATCGCGTCCTTGGTTCTGGTGCTTGTAGTGCAGCACCGCTTCAAAGTTCATCACTGCCCAGGCATGCCAAGCCTTGACCACAAAAACACCAACGTGTTGGAACTGGTTTCCAAACTAATGGCTAAATAGTTGGAACTTTCACATTTGATCATGATGATGATCTGAGCTGTAACTTTTCTGGTCGGAACATGTGAGTTTGATGTTGGCTACGTTACGTAACAAAGCTGCAGGGAGTTAGTGCGGATTGATGGGGGAAGAGAACATATGTGTAGTGACATCTTTGCAGCACAGCACAGACTTACTCACCTCAGATATTTCATGTTACCACAGAATGAGCCACAAATATTACCAATCTAGCCGTGCAGTGGAAGGACATAAACTGAACAAACATCTGTGTCACAACACATTTAGTCAAAAGCTAATAAATCAGGAGGGCCTAGGGTTTTTGCCCATGACATCAATGACAGTGCGATTTGTAACCAACCCAGCTGGGGTTTTACAACAGCCTGAGAGGTCGGAGGTGAAACGCAGGGACTGACCTTGTACCAGTTGCGGTCATGCTCTGTTGAATTGCTGTAATATTGCAAAACTTTGGGAATGGTGCTCTCATTGATGCCCTGCAGGCTCAGCTGCCATTCACCCAACTTCAGGAAACACCTACACAAAGACACACAGGAGAGACCCTGAGAATTCAACACGCAACCCTGAAATCAAGACTAAACCTATGTAATACAATAATACATACATCTGCACTTTATATTACTATTCTGTCAGCGTTACCAAGTGGAAAACAGGCAGCTAAACTACATCATGTATTTTTCGCAATGATCTTCTGATGTATATATCGTGATTAACTAATTATTATTTCCACAAAGAAGGTAATATTTTCACTGGCGGTCTATTTTGTTTTAACTAAAAATAGAGCTTTTTCCATGGAAGATTACATTAAAATTTGAAGGGGATCCAGAATAACACAATGATCCTGGATAAGTTTGAAAAAAACAAAAATCCCTTTCTCTCGCCAATTGAGAAAATGTAAAAATTCATATCTCGGTTTGTAATTGACCGATCTTTATGAAATGTTACAAAGTTGTCGGGTTGGTTCCTCAACCACCTTAATGCAGATCCCGATTGTGCATTTCATCCCAATTTTTCTAAAAAAAAAAATGGTGGTGCCATTTACTGTATAGTTATTAATGGGGATAGAAATTTCTTCCAAGCCTTTAAAGTGGGAATGATCATAGTACCATGATCAGGATCACTGATACAGATAACTTGCCAATATCTGTCAAAAAGGAGATTTGGCGCATGGCGGAGGTTTGCACTCTTGCGTAAAATTATTAAAAGCTGCTGGCGAGAATATTCTTTTAACAGATACTGTAAAAACAAAGTGCGGGCCTCTTGAATAAATAAATAGACTCACAAACAAATGTCAAAGGTTGAAATTATTAAAAGTTTGTTTCGATCACCATCATAAACAATTGGTTTGTTGACAAAAGGTCAAGTGACTTGAACTTCGAAAATGTTTTGCACATTGCATTGTGGGATTGTGAACATCATAGAAGAAAAAGAGTGCATTGAAGCTTCTTTAGGAAATGTTTTTGTTTGATTCTTACCCAGATTTCTTGTGTTTCTTTGCCAGAGGAAGAAGACAGTTAACTGCTTGACACCATCTCAAACTTTTTTCAAAGTATTCCCATCATATGAAGTCACTACAGATTTGGCTGTTTCCATAGTAAAGATCTAAACAAACTTACAAGCAACAATTTCATCTGCTAAAAAAATATAATTGCCAGCAGCTTTAACCTTTCTTTCATGGTAACCATTTCAAAATCTAAAAGTAGATTTTTGTTTTCACAAAACTTAATACACTCTTCATTCCAACATGTTAAGTCACCTTTCACTGGGCAGCGGGAAAGGTTACTCATTGCCTCTACAAGCAAGAATGAACAAAGACAGACTCCGAAACCATTTAAACTCACTAGAGTATTTCCAATAAATGACTGAAATTTAAAAGTCGGTGAAAAGTGAAATGAGTCACTGTGTACAGTTCATCAAAAGTGAATAAAATCAGTGATGTTTAACTAATAGTATTCAAACCTTGCTGACCTTTGAGTTGCTGGAATGAAAGCACATCAATTAGATCACAAATAGGTACTCGGGCCCATTTAAAAAGAATTAACAAACAGTACTATGTACTGATAAATGCGTGAAATACACAAACTGTGTACATTAGACAAAAAAGTAGATTCACAACATTGATTTTTGGACAGAGAGGATAATTTCTCAGCTGTAGAGGTGACTTCCAGTAACCCATTCAACTACAATGTGCGCCTTAATATAAAAGCCAGAACAATATTTAATAAGATGACTGTAAATGATTACTTCAGCCATTAAATATAGAAGATGTCAAGCTTATCAAACAAAGTAAAAGAAAACATCTGCAGAGCAGGCCAATCTGACTGGAAGAACTAAAGAATAGGAATCATCAGGTGATCTGAAGAACTTCCAAAGAAGAGCAGAAAGATTCAATGCCTGCTCTCAGTAAAACACACATCGAGCCGGAGTTAATAAGATCCCATATTAGGAACGCAAAAATAGGTGCGAGTGGAAATAGATAGCTCAAGTAATTTGTTAACCCTGTTGCGGGTGGCTTGCGAAGGCTGACGCATGTGTGTGTTTATGTGGTGAGTGGACACAATTGTGCATTTGTGTGTTGGGTACATGCATCAAGACTCTTTTAAGGGGCGCCACATCAAACACGGGCGCAATGAACTTTTCAAATTAAAACACTCAGAATTAAAATACTGTAAATATGAATTTTACTCTACACTTTTTTGTGGCCCAGAAGTAAATGGTCCCAGTGGATGGGGATCACCGTTTTAAAGCTGCTTAACCACATAACAAGTATTTCTTTTAAATGTACCTGAATGTCATCCAAACGTTGTTCTCCTATCCTAATAAAATTGACACACAAGCAAACTGTAGCTCAAAATTTTGTTATTGCAACCATTACCATTACCAAAAATTGGTTTGTTGACAAATGGCCATATGACTTAAACTTCAAAAAAAGTTACGGGCAATACATTGTGGGATTTGGAGTCCCGTAAAAGGATGCAAAGATGGCTCCAAAGTGGAAAAGTTTCAAAAAGTGTTGTTTTCGCTTCATTCTTACAGGGATTTCTTGTCTTTCTTCGCCAGGCAAGGAAGACAGTGATTCACTTGACGTTGTTTTTGTTTGTTCATGGTGTTTCCCATGATACAGTGGGTACGAAAAGTATTCAGACGCCTTTAATTTTTTTACTCTTTGTTTCATCGCAGCCATTTGCTAAAATCAAAAAAGGTTCATTTTATTTCTCAGTAATGTACACTCAGCACCCCATCTTGACAGAAATGACCAGAAATGTAGACATTTTTTCAAATTTATTAAAAAAGAAAAACTGACATATCACATGGTCATAAGTATTCAGACCCTTTGCTCAGTATTGAGTAGAAGCACCCTTTTGAGCTAGTACAGCCATGTTCCCATCTTCTTGGGAATAAATGATGCAACAAGTTTTTCACACCTGGATTTGGGGATCCTCTGCCATTCTTCCTTGCAGATCCTCTCCAGTTCTGTCAGGTTGAATGGTGAACGTTGGTGGACAGCCATTTTCAGGTCTCTCCAGAGATGCTCAATTGTGTAAAGGTCAGGGCTCTGGCTAGGCCAGTCAAGAATGGTCACAGAGTTGTTCCGAAGTCACTCCTTTGTTATTTTAGCTGTGTGCTTAGGGTCATTGTCTTGTTGGAAGGTGAACCTTCGTCCCAGTCTGAGGTCCTAAGCACTCCGGAAGAGGTTTTCTTCCAGGATATCTCCGTACTTGGCCGTATTCATCTTTCCTTCAATTGCAACCAGTCGTCCTGTCCCTGCAGCTGAAAAACACGCCTATAGCATGATGCTGCCACCACCATGTTTCACTATTGGGATTGTATTGGGCAGGTAATGAGCAGTGCCTGGTTTTCTCCACACATACTGCTTAGAATTAACGCCAAAAAATTCAATCTTGGTCTCATCGGACCAGAGAATCTTATTTCTCATAGTCTGGGAGTCCTTCATGTGTTTTTTGGCAAACTATGCAGGCTTTCATATGTCTTGCACTGAGGAGAGGCTTCCGTCAGGCCACTCTGCCATAAAGCCCCGACTGGTGGAGGGCTGCAGTGATCGCTGACTTTGTGGAACTTTCTCCCATCTCCCTACTGCGTCTCTGGAGCTCAGCCACAGTGATCTTTGGGTTCTTCTTTATCTCTCTCACCAAGGCTCTTCTCAAACAATTGCTCAGTTTGGTTGGACGACCAGGTCTAGGAAGAGTTCTGGCCATCCCAAACTTCTTCCATTTAAGGATGATGGAGGCCACTGTGCTCTTAGGAACCTCGAGTGCTGCAGAAATTCTTTTGTAACCTTGGGCAGATCTGTGCCTTGCCACAATTCTGTCTCTGAGATCCTTGGGCAGTTCCTTCAATGTCATGGTTCCCATTTTCTCTGACATGCACTGTGAACTGTAAGGTCTTATATAGACAGGTGTGTGCCTTTCCTAATCAAGTCCAATCAGTTTAATTAAACACAGCTGGACTCCAATGAAGAAGCAGAACCATCTCAAGGAGGATGAGAAGAAATGGACAGCATGTGAGTTACATGAGTGTCACAGCAAAGGGTCTGAATACTTATCATATGATCATGTGATATTTCAGTTTTTCTTTTTTAATAAATTTGCAAAAAATTCTACATTTCTGCTTTTTTCTGTCAAGATGGGGTGCTGAGTGTACATTAATGAGAAATAAAATAAAATATATATATTTTTGATTTCAGCAAATGGCTGCAATGAAACAAAGAGTGAAAAATATAAAGGGGTCTGAATACTTTCTGTACCCACTGTATGACACACACGGGGCCACAAAATGAACACCCGTCATTGTTTTTTTCCAAAAATTTCCAATTAGTGAAAATGTCAGAAATGTCACTGACATTGTTATTAGGGTCACACTGGCATCAGTAATTAATAAAAACAACTTAAGATGAAATACAGGTAAAGTTATAAGAAATGTTAAATATGTTTTCAAGCAGCTTTAAGTGTAGTGACTACAAACGCATGGTAACATATAAACGATCTTGACAGAATACTTCACTTATGCATATACTGTAATGTGTGCACTGTGGCGGTCCACTAGGGGCACTCATCGCCAGATTGGCCAGGGTATGTGTCACGGTGGGATTGGTTGCACAATCAGGAAGTCTTGTATATATGGTGGTGTTGTCTTGTAGTGAAGCCCAACAATAAACCGCTGGCATCTACTCCGTTCTCTCCGCGCCTCTGTCTTGCCTTGCCTTCCACATTGGTGACCTCGACGTGATTTTCTTTTTCCGCTCTCGACCATGTCGCTTGCCGCTGGCGATGCCGTTCCGCTTGCGCCGGTTGTTGCTCCTGCGGTCTATGCGGCTACTGTTAAGCTTCCGGAGTTTTGGCAGCACGACCCCGAGCCCTGGTTTCAGCATATCGAGGCTCAGTTTCGGCTTCGTGGGATTACTGTGGATGACACCCGCTACTACCATGTTGTCGCTGCTCTGGATGCTCAGACTACGCGTCGGGCGATGTGCGTGTTGCGGGAACCCCCGGCGGACGGTAAATATGCCGCTATTAAGGCTTTGCTTTTAAGGCTGTATCAGCTGTCGGATGCCGAGCGGGCCGACCGGCTCCTGTCCCTCAACGGTTTGGGGGATGGTAAGCCGACGGAGCTGATGGAGAACATGCTGGCGTTGCTCGGTTCGGGGGATGCTTCCTTTTTGTTTGTGCAGCTTTTCCTCCGTCAGCTGCCGCCTCCTGTACGTACTGCGCTGGCGAGCTCGCCGCTGGTTGCTACCAAGGACTACAGGGGTTTGGCGGAGGAGGCGGACCGGATTCTGCTGGCTAACCGGCCGTGCGGCGTGCATGCCCTGCTTCCTGAGCCTTCCTGGTCGGCGCCGGACGAGGTGGGCGCTGTGGCCGCGGTGACGGACCGTCGCCGGCGGGAGGACGCGCTTTGTTTTTACCATCGGCGGTTCGGTGCTAAGGCTAAGCGCTGCGTGCCGCCGTGTGCTTTTCTGGCTCAGGGAAACGCCAGGGCCAGTGCTCAGTAGCGGCTGTGGGCGCTGGCGGGGTGGCCAAGCTGCTGTTTGTCGTGGATGACGTGTCGGGACGGCGTTGGTTGGTGGATTCCGGCGCCCAGAGGAGCATCCTGCCTGCGTCTGCCGTCGATGTGCTGAGTGACAGCCGGGGACTCCCGCTGAGTGCGGCTAATGGTACTACCATCCGTACGTTTGGCTCCAGGTCAGTGACTGTTTCTTTTTCTGGACGTCAGTTTTTGTGGGATTTTGTGGTTGCCTCAGTCGCTGTGCCTATTTTGGGTGCAGATTTTTTGTGTGCTCATGGGCTGCTCGTTGATGTGTCTAATGGCCGTTTGATTGACCCTGTCTCGTTCTCCACCTACCCCTGCTCTTTGGGGGGGGCTGAACCGGTGGCCCTGCCCCGGGTTCTCGCTGTTGGGGATGTATATCAGCGCCTCCTCGCTGAGTTTCCTGATCTGACTGTGCCGACGTTTTCGGCAGCAGTCGCTAAGCACGGCGTGGAGCACTTCATCCCTACAGTTGGGCCGCCCGTCTTTGCTCGTTCGCGGCGTCTGGACTCTGCTAAGCTGTCCCTGGCGAAGGAGGAGTTTGCAACTATGGAGCGCTTGGGGATCGTACGGCGCTCCGACAGTCCATGGGCCTCGCCTCTGCACATGGTGCCCAAGCCCGGGGGGCGGTGGCGGCCGTGTGGTGATTTCCGGCGGCTGAATGCTGTCACCACACCAGACCGCTATCCTATCCCGCACATTCAGGATTTCTCTGCGCAGCTCGCTGGAGCTTCCGTTTTTTCCAAAGTGGATTTAGTGCGGGGCTACCATCAGGTGCCTGTGCATGAAGCGGATGTTTCCAAAACTGCTATTATAACCCCATTTGGATTATTCGAATTTTTGCGGATGCCCTTTGGCCTGCGGGGGGCCGCGCAGACCTTTCAACGACTCATGGACTCTGTGTTACGGGATTTACCTTTTCTGTTTGTTTATTTGGATGACATTTTGGTTGCCAGTGCTTCGGCAGCCGAACATCTGGAGCATCTGCGTCTGTTGTTTAGGCGGCTGAGTTCTCATGGCCTGATTGTCAACCCAGCAAAGTGTCAGTTTGGGCTCTCTGACATTGATTTCCTCGGCCACCGGGTGTCCTCGCTGGGGGCTGCTCCGCTACCTGCACGGGTGGAGGCAGTTACGGGTTTTCCACGCCCGTCTACTGTCAAGCAGCTCCAGGAGTTCCTGGGCATGGTGAACTTTTATAATCGGTTCATCCCTCGTGCTGCTCACCTCATGCATCCCCTGTATGAGGCTCTTCGCGGGATGAAGGGGTCGCAGGAAGTGGCCTGGTCCTCTGACAGGTTGCAGGCGTTCGAGGCGGCCAGGGCCGCTCTGGCGGGGGCTGCCTTGTTGGCGCATCCCTCTCCCTCGGCTCCACTGGCTCTCACTACAGATGCGTCGGACATTGCTGTGGGCGCGGTGTGTGAGCAGTGGGTGGCTGGAGCATGGCAGCCCCTCGCTTTCTTCAGCAGGCAGCTCCGCACTGCAGAGAGGAGATACAGCACGTTCGACAGGGAGCTCCTGGCTCTTTTCCTCGCCACTCGTCATTTCCGTTTCCTGTTGGAGGGCCGCCGGTTCACGGCGTTTGTGGATCATAAGCCGTTGACCTTTGCCCTGGTCAAAGTCTCGGATCCTTGGTCTGCCCGCCAGCAGCGGCAGCTGGCCGCAATCTCAGAGTTTACCACGGACATTCAACACGTTGCTGGTAAGCACAATGGGGTGGCGGACTGTCTGTCTCGTGTGTTGGTTTCCTCTGTGCATCTAGGCTTGGATTATTCGGCTATGGCGGTGGATCAGGACGGCGATGCAGATCTCCAGGCCTGTCGTTCTGCTGTGACGGGTTTGCAGCTCGTGGACGTGCCCTGCCATGAGGATGGGACCACTCTGCTGTGCGACGTGGCCACCGGACAGCCGCGGCCTCTGGTTCCTGTAGGCTGGCGTCGCAGGATCTTCGATGCTGTTCACGCCTTGTCTCATCCCGGTGTTAAGGCGTCTGTGAAGCTGGTGAGCGCTAAGTTCGTCTGGCCCAGGTTGCGCAGAGACGTCAAAGGATGGGCCGCTGCCTGCGTGCCTTGTCAGCGGGCTAAGGTCCACCAACACGTCAGGGCTCCGCTGGAGCCTTTTCTGGTGCCGGAAAGGCGTTTTGACCACGTGCACGTGGATTTGGTCGGTCCTTTGCCCCCTTCTCGTGGCTGCACGCATCTCCTGACTATGGTGGATAGAACCACTCGGTGGCCGGAGGTGGTGCCCCTGGAATCTACATCGACGGACGTGGTGGGCCGGGCCTTCATCTCTGCTTGGGTCTCGCGGTTCGGCACACCTGCGGATTTGACTTCGGACAGGGGGGCCCAATTCACATCGGGGCTGTGGGACGCCATGGCTGTGGGCCTGGGGGTGCGGCTCCATCGCACTACAGCCTACAACCCCCAGGCGAATGGCCTCTGTGAGCGTTTCCATCGCTCCCTCAAGGCCGCTCTTCGGGCCAGCCTCACGGATGGGGGCTGGGTTGACCGTTTGCCGTGGGTCATGTTGGGCCTGCGCTCTGCTCCCAAAGAGGATCTTCAGTCTTCTGTCGCTGAACTGGTGTATGGGCAGCCTCTGAGGGTCCCGGGGGATTTCCTGCCTGCTGCCTCGGCTCCGGCGGTCCCGATGGCCCCTCGTCTGCCCATTGAGGGGGCCGCAGGGGCGCTGGCTCCGGTTCCTGTGCACCACTGTTTGCCTCGTTTCCGAGTGCCGAGGGATCTCCTGTCATCGAGATTTGTGTTTCTCCGGCGTGGTGGCCACCGCTCCCCGCTCCAACCTCCATACGATGGGCCCTTTCGGGTTGTGGAGGCGGGGCCTAAGAACTTTGTCATTGACTTTGGTGGTCGCCTGGAGCGGGTCTCTGTTGATCGTCTGAAGCCTGCTCACCAGGACCCCGACGGGTTGATGGTTCCGGCCCTGCCTCCTCGCCGGGGTCGTCCTCCTGCTGCTGCTGCTACTGCTCCTGCTGCTGTTCCTGCTTCTGCTGCTCCTGCTGCTGCTACGGACTCTGTTCCCCGCCTGGTTTTGTTGCCGGGTGTGCCCCCTCGTCCGGGTCGAGCCCGCCGCCGTCGTGGTCGCCCCCCGCGCCTGCTGGTGTCTGACCCTCCTGGGACTTTGCGAGTCAGCCGTTATGGTCGTCCTATTAGACCTCCTCGGGGGACTTGAGGTGCTTTTGCCCGTTCTGGGTTCATGTTTTGTTTTTTGATATGTTGTCCTTTCTTTGACGTGTTGGTGCTGGGTTTTGTTGTGCCTGGTGCCCATTCTGTCGTTTCGGGGGGGGCCTGTGTGGCGGTCCACTAGGGGCACTCATCGCCAGATTGGCCAGGGTATGTGTCACGGTGGGATTGGTTGCACAATCAGGAAGTCTTGTATATATGGTGGTGTTGTCTTGTAGTGAAGCCCAACAATAAACCGCTGGCATCTACTCCGTTCTCTCCGCGCCTCTGTCTTGCCTTGCCTTCCACAGCACTTGTATTTCATCTTTATTTAATCAACAGTCTTTTACTTAAGTATGTACGTTTTTTCTTTCTCTTTCCTTCTTTCTTCCTTTGTTTAGTGTTTGTTCTTTTTATTTGAAATATTTCTCTAGCCTCTGTAACCCCCTGGGATAAATAAAGTATTTCTGATTCTGATATAGCAAATGTCCCATCATGCTGTCAGACTTTTAAAGCATTCATTTAATGCATCACAACTTCAGCCTTTAGAATTTCAAGTGGATCAAATCTAGTTTAAATTATTTAAACCTATTTTCTTTTCATTTAAACTAACAGTACACTCTGTGGCATCGTGGGAGGAGGATTTGTTCCATCACACACAGACCTTTAAAGGACTATTCTAATGAGCTGTGCATGTTGCATGTCTGGGCCGAGCTGTACGACTCTCATGCAACAAACACAGCATTGTGGAGACATTCTTTGCCCCTTATGTAATCCCTTCCGAGTGCTTTTCCATGCGTGCTAACCGTTTCAGTTCAGCACATCTACTCTATAGTGTTTCCGTAAACTGGTCTTGGGTTTTGGGAAACGCCGGAGGAGGGCGGGAAGTTGGAAAACACATGTTTATTCAGAAAGCAGAGTTATGGATGCAAAAGTACCGGGAAACAGCACATGCTTCTCCAGGGATAGAGCAGCAGAGGAATCAGTGGGAATGTGCCTGAATATTCCAGGTGTGCTCCATACCAAGTGGCTGACCTGTATTCATGAAAGTGTGTCAGAATGTCTGCAGGGAGCCGGTCCTGACTGACATCAGACAGGTGTTAGACTCGCATTCCTCTGAGTTGAGATTTGAGAAAGCCCCTTTCTGTTGTTTGTGTGTCATCTCTAATGATTTATGTGTTGGGAGGGCACACATGACTACAGCGTCTGCGCACAGGGCCAGACATCGCTGCTATGAGATTAACTGTCTGTTTCCTGGTCATGCTTTTGTTTTTGAAGGATTCTGTGAACACTGAACACGACCCGGCCAAATATTTCTAACTCTAATCCTAATCAAATGAGCATTAGATGCCCTCAAATATTTTTATGAGAACACAAAATCACACAAAACTCATTTTTTTCTTCCACAAGGCTCTGAGGTTTTTTCCTGCAATTTTTGGAAATCTGAAACTTTCCATTTTCTCATCTGCCCGCTCAGCATCTAAAAACAAGTGATAGTTATTTGGAAGCTGAGGGGAAAAAGCGTTGAGACGGCAACTGTTTCCCTCATTGAAACGATAGAAAAACAGGACAAAAGGTCAGAGCCAAGGCTGTCAAATGAAATCTTCGACACCAACAGATACAGTAAGTGTGTGGGTGCAAGCCACCAGCGCTGAGGAGAAGCTGTGTCTGCTGATGCCTACAGGCGCCACGCCAGAGAGCTCTTCTCAAATGAGAACCTCCGGGTGAGACATTCAAAGAAAAAGTGACAACATGATAGCGTTAGCGTGGTAAACGAAGCCAGACTGGGTCTGTGCACGTGGAAATTAGGCAAGAAATGCACTGCAAACGACCCCATGTGTTTACGACATGAGGGAGGAAAGCGCAAGAGGCAGCTTTTTCCCTGCCTCAGCATGTTGCTTAGCGTAAAGCAGTAATAAAGTCCCAGCTTAGCAAACAAGTCAATGTGACGACGTAGCATATTTAGAATAAAGATCCAACATTTATGTCCCAGGACTCAAATCCCTCGCCTTTCCCTCTTGTGCTTGTTAAATCAAACGGTAGCAATAGTTATGGTACATGTGTGTTGGTCTATCATGCACTCATGCTTGATATGTCTGGATAGGTATGTTGACATTACAGGCCACTGTAGGCCTTCATTTACAAATACATAACCAGCTAAGAGCGTAGTAATAATATTTTCGATGGCTGTAACAGTCAGTTGCCAAAGTGCATAAAATAATTTCCTTTTTTAATGCTGAAGCTGAAATTTTCCCACAGGTTTGAGTCATCTGTGAAAACTTGTAATGGAGGGTGTCTTTGTGGTGGGAACGGAGCAGACCTGGCCATCAGCTTGTGGAGCTCCTGCTTGCGCTGCTGGTCTTCAGCTGCGATGGCGTGCTGGGCTTGCTGTTGGACTCCTTGCACAAAATGCTGCATGTGTTGGAAGGCATCGATCTGCAGAGACGAGACAGAACGCAACGTCTGGAATTAATCAATGAGAACATTTGCATGGCTGGATGTACTTTTTTTTAAAAAGCCTGTCTGACCCAAAAAACACATCTTGCTTGCTTTCTTTGATTGATTGATTAAATGTAGGGGTCCCCAAACATTTTCATACCATTGGGTTTATATGGCAGAAGTCCCATGGTCTGAAAGGTTTGACTGAGGGGGCCGATTATGAGGAAACAGAATGAGCTGGGACCCACTTCCTCTTTCAAAGTAAAAGCAGATTAAATAACCTTAAAGAGTAACTAAACCCTGAGGTTTTGGCTTTCAAGTGTCTAGGCTTGAAATCCAAACAGTGAAGAAGTGATGACACGTTCATGTTTAAAAAAATGACAAAGAACAATCTATGCTATGCTAACTACCTACTCAACACTCACTATACCTCTCTATTCACAATTAAGAGATGACAGAAGCTAGTTTTTATAGGAGGGGCGAGGCCAACAGTGGTGGTTCATGACATAAGAAAACGTCACCAACCACCATTCTCAGCCAAAAGGAGAATTTGATTTCAATAGCCATTCTTCAACCCATAGAGGGCAGTCAATCTTACATTTTTACAATGAATAACTAAAAAATGAAAAATATCAAGAGTTTGACAAGAATAAGTCAACAACACATTAATTTGTTTTAGTGGTTTTGGGATTTAGTTACTCTTTAGGTCTAGACACGTGTTCTGGTCTTTGATGGCCACTGTGTAAAAGGTACAAAAACTAATGGTTTAAAATAATTCAAGCATCAGGAAAAGAACATACATATCTATGGGTGCTATTTTTGTAAATTATTTAAATAGTCCTTGACAACCGTATCCTGATATTTGGATCATACTTTACTGCAGAGATAAACAACATTTAGCATAACGGGGACCCAAAAAAAAATTGATAGTCTGACCTGAGGGCCACATTATCTACATTTATGTCAGCATTTAGAATAAAGACCAAACTGAAAGAAAAGAACAACATTTTTTAATTTTTTATTATTATTATTCTGTCATGATTGTATGGTTTTAATGTTTTATGGATCGTTCCTGTCTGTGGTCATTAAAGGGCCAATGTTATGCTAAATTGACTTTTCTGTGCTTTAAACATGATAAAAGTGCTATATGAGCTTCATACACATGCCCAAAGTGTTTTTTTCATTGATTCCCTCAATCGTTAGAGGGTGATTTGCTCCTTTCTTACTGCAGGGTGAGCCCAAACAACTCACTCCAATTTGATGATGCCTTCCCACTTTGATGATGAATTTTAAGCGGCACTGAGCTGGAGAAGCCGTGCCTCCAGGAAGCTCAGCCCCCACGCTCTGTCTCGTGTTTATAAAGCAGCATGAGCTCGGCTACGGGGTGGGTGGGAGGAGGGCGGGCCATCCTCTGGCCCTACGTCATCGTGCGGGAAGGAGGGAGTCAGTGTCCCGTCTATAGACACGCCCACTCATGAATATGCATAAGTAGGCCACAAATCAGCCTGTTTGTGTAGAGTTGCTCAGAAAGTGACTTTTCAGCGGCTACAACTCTGGAAAACAGGCGAGTTAAGTAAAATAAACCTCAAATACTATGTTTTTGGGGTTCTTAGAACAACTGGAGATGGGTGAAAAATAGCATGATATGGGACCTTTAAACTCTATAAGGCCTCCCTAAGAAAGTCAGACACCCCCCTTCTGTAACCTGACTCAAACACGGACAGTCTTTTTCATTTTGGTCCTTTTGCACTTTCTGCACATAATTAAACTGTACAGTTGACCTTTTATAGATGTATAGTTATATTTATATTGTTCTTAATAGATGTGGCTTGCATAATATATGTTTGTATATCTGGAGCTGTAACGAAAATATTTCCTGATTCTGATTGTTTTGTGCATTTTTTTTTCAATAGTATCGGTTTTCATTGTTGTTTTTTTTTTTTTTACATTTTTGGAACTATTTTGTGTGATTTTGTGTCTGCTTGACTGCTGCTCATTACTTTTAAATCAATAAAACATTGATCAAAATGAATACTATTTAATGTTCAATAGGTCTGATTGTTTTTATTAGATATGTAGGAAAAGTATTTAGATTCATTTTGCTTTACATATAAAAGTGAGTAGGTGCACAAGTGAGCAGGGCGTGCGTGTACATTTATGTCCAGCTTGTCCAGTGTCAGTGAGCAGCAACATCACATCTTGTGGTCACACTTACCTAAGTTCTCTAATGAGATTTGCAGTCAGGTGCCACAAACGTTATTCAACACCTGGCAGTACATGCGTAGTGCATTTAGGGTTGTCACTATATGTATGTGAGTCATGGTCGTGGTTTGGTCCCATGGCGCTCTGACGCATAGTTAAACGTCAGTAGCATCACATTAGATTACTATTGCTGGTACATGAAAGGTAAAGGTTTCAAATACTTGTTTATTAACAATGAGAGTGACTTCATATTCTGTCGTGGCAGTAATTAAAGATTGATAGCAGTGTTGATACAAATGTAACAGCTGAGGTGGTTTTACTGAACATTTATAAATAGACCCTGGGAAAGAACACAACGCTGAGCTCCATTCAGAACTTTTTGAGGACACACAAAAAAAAGCAGGCTGTTTTTGCTCAGCTTTTCTTCCTTCCCGAACAAGGATGGCTAATGACAGATTATTCCATGTTTTATAGGACTATCTTGGGGTCTGAGGTGTGTTTACAATAAATTTGACCCGGCGATAATTGGCTCTGAAACGTGTCATAAATATTAAATTTGTTGAAAGTCTACAACCAAAACTCTTCGTGTGTGAGGGGAAAGCTGACGACTCCGGACTCTGTGATATATGACGTGGAACAGAATGTAGCCAATCAAGAAGTGAGCTGACAGGAGCTGTAAAAATCATGGTCAGCCCCAACCACTTTTAATCAACTCAGCTGAAACGACGACTCATGTCGTTTAAATGTCACAGTTCAATGCTCATAACTCATTCAGTGCCAGCCAGTCTCAGATTTTCTACCCCCTCAGTGCCAGCCGTTTTTGAGCATTTTGACTGATTTTAAAGACCCACAGAATGCCTCAAAAGTGAGGCATCTACTGTCCAAACCTGATCTGGAACTGGTCATCCATGCTTTTATTTCGTCCCGCATT
Source organism: Gouania willdenowi (assembly GCF_900634775.1). Classification (NCBI taxonomy): domain Eukaryota; kingdom Metazoa; phylum Chordata; class Actinopteri; order Blenniiformes; family Gobiesocidae; genus Gouania; species Gouania willdenowi. The sequence goes on from NC_041050.1 coordinate 26,767,816, forward strand.
GACTACTGTAACTCAGTTTTTACCTGTTTTAATAAGTCGACCCTGTGTAAACTCCAAATGGTTCAAAATGCTGCTGCCAGACTTTTGACCGGTACGTCCAGAACATCACACATTACCCCGATACTTTCCTCCCTGCACTGGCTCCCTGTCAATTTCCGGATTGAATATAAAATACTGGTTCTAACATTCCGGGCTTTGCATGGCCAGGCTCCTCTATATATTTCAGACATGTTGTGTCCCTACACTTCAGGACGCAGCCTTCGATCCTCAGGTCAGGGTCTACTAAGGTTCCCAAAAACTAAATTTAAAACCAGAGGAGACCTGGCGTTCCAGGCTGCAGCCCCCAGACTATGGAATGGTCTGCCCCAGTCTCTCCGGGAGATGAACTGCGTGGACACTTTTAAAAAACATTTGAAGACTTCGCTTTTCAAAAAAGCTTTTAGTTAACAAGATTTTATTTTTAATTTTTACTGCCCTTTTATGATGCTACACATGTGATGTAAATGTATGTTTATTGTTTCTGTGTACAGCACTTTGTGATTTTATCTGCGAAAAGCGCTTTATAAATAAATACTTACTTACTTACTTACTTACTTAGAATATTTTCTACTATGACTATCTGAAATCTGACACCAGATTGAAAGATTGAAGCCTCTACTTTCATCAACAAAAAAAAATTGTTTCTGGCTCGTTTCATTCTTTTGTAATCAGCCGTTGAATAGAGCAAGTTTTACACAAATCTTCAGTTTCAGAGCAAAAAGCTGAGAAAAAAGCCTTTTTGTAAAAAAAACACCCTGTCAGTGACTTCAAAGCTTTTTTTTTGCTTTAGTGACAACTCTAACATCTGAACATCGTTTCCTTATATAAAACTAAAAAAAAAAACACAGACCGGGCTTTTTATGGCAAAATTATTATTATTTATCTATCTGGGTCAGAGTTGAATGGATTTCTTACTGTATTTTGGCGTTAATCCAACTTTCTCTCCCGTCAGTCTGTACACACGCAACTTCCTCCTCCTCCCGGACATGCAGAGGGTCACTGCTTACCCCGTTTTTTTATGGTTTTATCTCACAATCGCCACACTATCCATGAGTTCCACACTTGCTCTGGTCGGAGTGTGCGCTGCTGGGAATGTCAGCTCTGCACGTAGCACCATTTTCTGTCTCGTAAACTCCTTTCCTCTCTCCCTCTGAGCTCTGCTGAGCATGAATGATCTCTCATCCAAAGGTACACTGCTACCTCCTACATGTCACCTATTATTTTGCTATCTGGCTCACAGGCTGGGGGTATTTTGTAGGTGATGTGTTAATTCTATGAAAAATGACTAAAACATTTCTTGCTTCTTTCTCACTCACTGCCTTCAGCTGCAATCACACCATGTTGTGGGAGAAAAAACACTCCGACAAAATTGATTCTTTAGTTTTGCGGAACAGCAGGATCAAATTTGTGGTTACTATTATTGATGACAAGAACTTATTTTTACCCTGATTGTTTCCCTTACACTCAATGAGTGTGCCGGTGAAAGTCCTACAGGTCTATCTGACAACAAAAAGAATCTCATCACAATTGATTCCACAACTGCTGCTAATGATGGCTATTACCAGACTGGTTTAAAACGACAGTTAATGGATTTTAGGGCATTAGGGAGCAGCAAACTAAAGCATCATTAGCCTTAAATAGATAGGTTCACCTTGTCAGATAACAGTAACAGAATTACAGAGGTAATTATGAGACTGTTATGGAAAGTATGAGTATTCAATAGGAAAGGGGCCTGCCTCTGTCCATGCAGCTGATTAAAAAAAAAAAATCATGGCCTAAAAACTTCTCTTTTTATGTGACATCACAGTCATTTTTAGGGAGAAACATTCAAATTGAATAATAATAATAATTTACTATACAACAATAGGTCTCTACATCTCATTAGAGTGTTTGGTTTTATCCCTTATTGGTGAACGCTTTAGATCTGGATGTTTTGTTGTCATTTGTACTGCATTTCAGCAGCAACCAGATCCATTATAGCAGTGAATCCCAAACAGGGGTACGTGTACCACTCGAGGTACAGGAGCACATTGAAGGGGGTACTCAGAAAAATGTAACAATTGATTGAGAAAATAATCAGGAAATGTTCCTAGTTCCTTTTTCAAAAAAAACAAAAACAACAAATTCACCATAAACTAACCGTACTGTTTCTCACTAAAATACCACATTTTCTTGTAATCTACTGAAACAGGACTATTTTATTCTGTAGAAGCCATTTTATCACACTTCTGACAATCGAAGACAATAATTAGCAACATTTTACAGAGGAGACTGTATACTTACTATTGGAGTTATCACATAAAAGTTGCATGGTATTTAAAAAAATAATAAATCCCACTGTAAATTACACTCATTGTTTTGAATTGATAGATTAAGCCTGAGGGAACCAATGTTCGAGACACAGGGGTTTAGTAAAACCCGCTGTTCCACAAATCAAAAAGCATATAAAATGATGGAGAAGGTACTAATGATATGAAGAGGGGGTGCAGGTGATTTGACAAAAATGCAAAAAGGTACACGGGACAAAAAATATTGGGAACCACTGCACTATAGTAAGACTAGGTCTAAAGTGTAAACAGAAGAGATTCATCTTAGCCAGAAATTGTATTTTAATTAATTCAATAAAGAGGTTGTTGGTTTGAGTAACAAGTGTTGTTGAGCAAGGCACTAAACCCGAGTTGCACCAAAGGAGGTTTTGTGTGATATTACATCTTTTCTCGGTTAATAAGACACGAAATTCCATTCGCTGCACACAGGCACCAACTGACTGCACACAATTCTCAAAAACAGGATATTGAAGTCAAAACCTTGAACACAATTCATGGTTTACACACAATTTCCAAAACTCTTGCACTCTTTTTGCAAAAGAATGAACACATTTTTGGCTCATTTAAACACAGTTTTCACTCGTAACACACATTTTTCAAAAGGTTCACACTAAGAAGCAGAATTTGGACACTGTTCCAACACAGCTGTCACAATTAAGACAACAGGTCAAAACATTTTGCTAATGAACTGCACACTATAAAAGCTGCTGGGAAACAGTACAGAGGAGAATGAGGCAATGTTGGAAGAATAAAACGTGGACGACCCAGACCATGGCCCATGCACCTGGTCCAAAACCAGAAGACGGACCTGCACATTCAGCTGGTCCTATAGACCACAACCCAGGCAAAGACCAACACCAAGACCTAGACCCACGCAAAGAAATACATTTCCAGATACCATACAACGCCCAGAATTTGTTGATTTTCCTAAACAGACTTTGCGAGAGCCTAATGGCACATGTGCATCAATTTGTTTTGCAAGAAGACACTATTTTTGTTGTTGTCTGGGACAATGTTAGTTTTCATTGAGGGCTACTGACTCGAGAATTTATGGTATTGTTGTTTTTCTGCCACCATATTCTCCCTTTCTGAATCCCCATAGAACAGTGGTTCCCAAACTTTTCACAGTCCCGTACCTTTAACCTGAAGCCATGTAACCCCTACCTCCTGCACACTTAAAAAACATAATGTAATGTCACATACATTGTATCCCTACTGTAAAATGAGTCCCTAATTTTATTTAACCTGTTGAAGAATAATATATAGTAGAAAAAAGAATATTAATCTGTAAGCACACAAGAAAATATCTTATTCAGATTTATCACCACAGTAATTAATTAGCTTAATATTTGCTTTTTAGAAAAAAAAACTCTACCAAACATTTATTGATTGAACAACAGCAATACAACATATTCATCACCCTGAAACTGTGAAATACAACTCACTACAACTATAATGAGGAGCGTGAAGTTGATAGGATGCACAAAACTCTGCAATGTTTGGCTGAATTTGAGAGAGTCTGAGTCATGTTAGATAATATTTAGTTTTCATGTTTGTCAAAGCCGAAAATCTTCTTTCAGTACATGGTGGCAAAGGGCATCAAGCACGTTTGGCTCGCGCAAAGCAATGTAGCCCTCACCATATTTGCACTTTTTTGATGAGATTGTTTCAGTCATCACTAGAAGGCAGTCTTACAGAGGCCAATGTGTAATTTGTGGCAATGCATGGAGACTCCCGACTGGTGGTCTATTAATATTCTAGTTTCCAAAGTTGTCACACTGTTTTTCATTTTTTTTTTCATGTACCCCTATGATAATTTGCATACCCCTGGGGGTACCCGTACCCCACTTTGGGAAAAAAGGCCCTAGAATAATTATTCTCTGCATGGAGATGGAAGGTATATAAGCAGCAGCCATTCGTTTGGGAAACTCCAAGTAATCAATGGTCTTGGCATTGATGCATGTCAGGGCTGGATGAGACACACTAGGTATTTTTTTCCACATTGCCTGGCCAGAGAAAACATAGCTTGTGATGTTGACGAGGTCCTGTGGCCGGACCACGCTGAAAGAATTGATGCAGACGTGGTGCAAAATTTTGCATACTTTAGCACTGTGTACAATACAGCACTGTAATTTTGAGAAAGATTATTTTTATTTAGTAATGTACAGTGAGGCACTGCAATGATCTCCTTTGATCGATTCACAGGATGCATTTGTGTTTACTGTAAGCTGTCATTTTTCAGGACTGTATAATTTTTCATTTACTTCATGTGAACACAGTGAGAGTGTTCTGTATTTCGGAGTGCAGTGTGCTACTTTTGCTGTGTGCTAATTTTTAAGACAAAATTAAAATGTTGACAATTAAGGGGTGGATTCACTTAAGATATAGGGGTACTAAAACATGTGCAAACTTCACTTCACTTGCTAATAAGCCGTACAAACCCTAGAGAATCAGAAGTGCGCAGCTGCTGCACATCGTAATGCGCCCTGAATCCATTTAGCGCGTTTCCCTCTAATGAATATGAATAGTAGGCAGAGCTCACAAGGTGGGCAAAAAAATGGGAGGAGGACATGCAAATAAATTAATGCAGTGGGTACAATGCAATTCAGGAACTGTTTGAGGTGATTGTTTTATGCGCCAAACATAGTACGACTGACAAGCAGGTGAAGACACACACGAAGAGATGAGCTGCACTGAATAAACAGCGCAGAATGAGCTCCTGTGTCTTTCTCTCCATGTTTTGACCATAACGCTCTTGTGTCGCGTTGATGGAAGGAGCATCAGCCCAGAATCAGCTGAGCAGCATGCGTAATTTACACAGCGATGGCACAATATTCACAAATGAGAAAGTGCGTCACTACTCAGGAGCTAGACCTTCTGGATGATGGTCAGTAGATCATCTTCAAATGGTGCAGACTGATTGACAAAGTATGTTGCTGCATTAACTCGGATCAATGGCAGATCAATAGGATGGTTTCTGTCCAAATCTGCCTATTTTTCATAGACTGATCAGAATAAAGCAGAGCAGCCACAATAAATTAGGGGGAAAAAATAGTATAAGATTTTAAAGTTGTTGTTTAAAAAAAAAAAAAAAAAGTTTTTATTTGTTTATTTAGTTTTCTACATTATTAAATGTTTGTGCAGCAGATAGAGAAGTCCACCTGCTTCCAATTTAACTTCCTCAAATGTCATTGTGTGCTTCTGTGCACTCAACACTCCACATTGAACAGGCAAAACACTTACTTAAATAGGGCGGTCTCCACCACTTCTGCACGCGTGCTTATCATTGTTGCAATCTTAGTGAATTCCTCACAGCAGGTGAGAAACTGTGTCACCAAAGGATTTACCACCTGGTTTACCACCCTTTCTTTCAGATCTTAGTGAATCTGCTCCAAAGTGTGCTTTTGACTCAAATGTGCAGTACTTTGCAAAATGTGTCCTAATTAAGAAAATAGGGTGCAGTGTTTCAGGAAATGTGCGCTATTTTTCAGGAACAGTGTCTTATCAATTGAAAAAAACTGTAATGTATTAATTTTATTATTACTATTACTTAAGATGTTATTGGGTAAATATTTCTTGGAAAAAATATTCTACTTATTCTGAATTTAGGAAATTTGGCAAAAAACTGGTTGATTGAAAAAAAGAATCATCTAGGTTGTAGCATGATTTAGAAATACATGATTCTATCAAATTAATTTGTTCACTTACATCATCATAGTGTCTGAGCAGTGTGATGTTCTTCCCCTAATATTCTTTCTACATATGTCACTATACTAGCGCAGCAGATTTAGCTCCTATAAACAAAAGCAACATCACATTATACCAATAACACGACCATCAGATATTGTCATTCTTTTTATTGTCCTTCCTAACTCCTTTTCCCTTGTATATCCCCCTTTCACATGGGTGTAAGACCAGCCTACTTTACTTTTTTTTTATCTTTCTCACTAATACAGTTTGGCTTACGGGCACAGTTATACAATATAACTGAAAATAAATAAACTGCAATATAGACAATAAAAACAACAGTGTGTTGTTTCCTTTTCCTTTTTAAGACACATTCTTATGCAAGACCATCAATCAAAGGATGTAAATCAATAGCCTATATTTGTGTTGACATAAAAACTAAATAATTCAGGCAAAAGAGTGAATTATTAACATCCTTGATACCTGTGCAGTATTTTACTTTTCTGTTAGTAATGTTTTAAACCTATACTCCTTGGTTTGAATCCATTACAAAAAGTGAACCGTTTATGAAAAATAACAAACTAGCCTTTTTAGCTACCTTGCGAGCGCTTTTCCACATGTACTTCATGTAGGCATAGGTCACGTGCGGGTGGCTTGTGGGCAGCGGGTGGTCAAGCTGCTTGGAGGGGTCAACCCCTAGGAGGAGCACCAGTGTCTTGTGGGCCAGAGCCTATAAACGTTTGGAAGGGGAGAGAAAGTTTCCAGTTCAGGAACAACTCATGAGAATGACACAGGGTAAAACTATTTGTTGAAAGAAAAAACACGTGAAAAAAAACAAGAATAAGAGACATTTTAATAAGCCAAGAGAGAAAGTCAAAGAAAGAGCGAGCTAAGGTGTGACAGCCACTGCTCTGTCATTTCTTCCATCGCTTCATAATTTCCTTCAAAGTTCAGCTCTAACCAATCTAACGTGACATCAGTTAAATTGGTAACTCTGGCCTCCTGTCGTTGTGCTGCAATGTAAGTAGAGTGCAAATATAAGTGAAATATACATATTGGCTAATTTGCTGCCATCGTTTGCAATCAATTAGGAAAACAGTGAGGTCAGAGATGGAAAATTGGTTCCCATTGATTGAGCAGATATGCAGGCTCGGGTTTCCAAACACTGAGGGTTCTTAGCTACTTTTACTGCTGCCTGTTTAAAATCAGGTAGAGAGGAAATTTCATTTAGAGGCAGCAGTTCATGGTAGCACTTATCCTCATCAGAGCTCAACTTCCTATTCCTGACAAAAGTTCTTCAATCAGCTCAGACTTATTCATCAAGATAGCCAGACGGTTACAGGCGTTAAACAGATTGACAACACGTCCAACACTAACCAGTCTTCCGCTCTTGCCACAGAGGCTGGCGTATTTCAGCCACGTCCTCATGTCCTCGTGGGGGCTGATCACCAGAGATCTGACCATGAGGATCTTCTGCCAATCCTCCACGATCCTCTGACAACCCTGGAAGAGAACGCACGCACACAAAAGTTTTTTGTTAACCTTAAGTCTTCAAAGCAAGAAACCTGGTCGTTAAAGTGAGAAGAATGAACAGAGGGAGAGGTAAGCGTCGGACCCCGGGGGCTACTATTACAACCAGTGATCCCAGTCTCCTAAATGCCAGCATGTGAGTTTACGTCCACGAGCCAGAGGTGAAGAAAAGAATGTTGATTCCTTTGCTTTATCAGTCATCGCTTACATTTCCTTAAACTGCACAAAGAGGCCTTTCAGCAAGCTGTCAGACTGACTTTAGGTGATGGGATAAGAAGTCTGAGCTCAAATCATATTTTACTGCTGTGCTCTGAGATTATAAGGAATAAGACAGGTTAGTCTGGGTTTAACTTAAACATATCATGCTCATTGTCCTGTGTAGAGGATACAAGGTCAGAAGTTGTCCGACTTGATCAAAGGAAAAAAAATGCATCGATAGAAAATGCAGTTGACAAGTGGTAATAAGTAAGGACCACAGCATGGAATTGAGGCCTATGGAGCTTAGTTGCTAATCAGGACGCTATCTTTTTCCCTCATGTGCACATATTTATGTACTCATCACCATGGCTACTGTTCTTTCTACAGTAACTCATTAGAAAAAGATTGCAAAAACCTTTCAATCATCATCAAGTTAACTATTAATCAGAGATAGAGGACTAATAATAATTATTATTTTAATTAATATTCATTCATTCATTCATTCATTCATTAGCATTAGCATCAAAACCTTGGCATGTCATTTACCATTTAAAACACATCCCCTCGAAATTAATCAGATTTGGTTGTGTGTGTTGCTGCTATAGATACAACAATTTAACAGTATGCTGAATTTCTAGTATATTGACAGCTTACAACCACAACTCTGTAGAAATTCTCATACCTACTGTTGCCGAGTATTGTTTTGTTTGACTAATATCACCTGATCAAGCCATTTCTAACATTCCACACTACAAAATAGATAATAAAAGTTTGTATGAATTGCACTAATAACGGTCAATACTCAAGGTCGCAAAATCGGTATTGTATCAGAAATAAAAAAGTTGTATGAAGACACCCCTATTGTTTTTGTTTATTGTGATTTTAAAGGCACTTTATTGCCCAGGACCTACAACAGTAAAATATATTTAAAACTGTTAAGAAAAAAAGTAATGAATACATATATTCGTAAATTACTATAAGAATATCCATCACATGGCAGTCATAAACTTATTATTGCATTAACAGTACATCATGTCATGGCCTATAACTCATTTCTATTTGTCTTTTGTATTTAGATTTAATAAACAATAAATAATGATAACTTGAATTGAGGCCAACTTCTTTGTTTAAGACTAGAAACCCCAGTAGAGTATTTGTGTTTTAGGGCCATCTCTGCGTTCCCTCCAACCCTTTGAAGGAGAAATTGCTGAAAAGACGAGTCAAAGAGTAAAAGAGCAGCACAGTCACTATTCTGCAGATGTTGGAGGTCAAACCTCCAATAAATCAGCAGGGTAAAACAGCCAGCCGCTGCAGCTCCAGCATTGCTGTGTAAATCCCTACACTACACATTCACCTAATCTTAGCTTTCACAAGTGGTAAATGTAATTTCATCAAAATAAAAATAATTTTGTCTTTTTTGAATATATATATTTAAAGGTTTCATTTATTCAGGCAACATTTTTTCAGGAAATTTACTTTGATCTCCTGACACCTTTTGACTGTCAACTGCCCGTCTTCTTCAGAGGTGTCTGCTGATCACTTTGATGTGTCCTGACATCCACGTAATAATTCCAGCAAGTTAATTTTGTCCTCCTTTTGAATAATATAATAAGGTTTAATTTATTAAGACAACATTTTTTCAGGAAATTTACTTTGATCTCCTGACATGTTTTGAGTGACAACTGCCAGTCTTATTCGGATGCATCTGTTGATCGCTTTGATGTGTTCCCGACTTCCGAGTAATAATTCAAATTAATAGATGAAATCGCAACATATTATAAAAAAGAAAAATGTCTTAAAATGCACGCCAAGTTTTAAGGAAAACTACAAATATTTTTAAGCAACATTACTCAACCCTTCTATGGTCTTTAATCAGTCCTTTGTGCTTTAAGGCAATAGATATTAAACTCCAGGGCAGAAAACATAATAAGCTAAGAATGTCATTGTTTTCCTGTTCATTGAGTCTTTGAACAGAAATATCCCGGTTTTTTTTCATTACATCCTCCAGTTGCTCTCTGTGCTTTTCATCATCACTGAAGCGTAGATTGTTTACATCTACCAAAATAAAAGTGCTCATCAGACCTTTGAGACCTTTCATCTTTCTTTCCTCCTTTTCTTTTCTTGTGTTTTCTGGGTACAATTGTACTGCCGTTTGTTCCTGTACGTCACTATACAACTGTTCCACTATTGGGAAAAAAACAACAATAGAATATTGAAGCTCAGGGTCAGTCACTCCCTGAAGCAAAGCACAAGTCATTTGGAACAGACACCACCTGTTTTTCTTCTTTGTTATTCACTTTTTAAATTGGCCAAACCCTTGCCTTCTTTACTTTGGATAGTTCTCACAGCATGTGTCTCACTAGTGTGACCTTCTGCAGACTTGAATGCATTTAGTGTCCTGGCATTGGCACGTGTTCTTTTTGGCTTTGCCAGATGACAAAGTCTACATCTGAGTCCTCTGGGCAGGTACACACCTTTTGGAGACTTCCTCGGAAATAGCTCAGAATGACTCAGATTTTTGTTATTCACACACAATGTCAGAAAAACAGGAATGCCATCTAAAGACTGAGGTGAAGCACAGGGTATTATTCAGGCGACAGCTCAGTTACCATGGACTGAGATTTCAGATCGTATATAAACAGATTAGCATCTTATCTTCCCTACAGTACATTTACTTTCCTTGCACACGAGTGCATTTTTGTTTAAAAATTAAAAAAATAAAATTTAGAAATCATGATATAAAAAAAGGTGGCATTCACATAAATATGAGAAATCTTGGCAGATGGTGCATATATCCTACTGCTTGAAGGGTTGGGGCTTTTCCTGAAACGCGAGTCCAATAAAAAAACAAAACATAAAAAAGATTTTCGGATTATATTGTCCTGCATCTAGAATCTCCAACACAAGCACTCCGAAACATCATTTGTTTGGATTTATTAAGGTTTTGTGTTTGGGAGTTTAAAGGTTCTTCTCTATCTTAGCTGTTCCTAGCATTGTACACTTCTGGACTTAGGCTTCAGGCGATGTTCCTGGAATTAGTTTGAGCCACCAGTTCTCCTTGTTTGGGGGTCATTATCCCGAGTGCTCCTACTAGCACGTGGACCTCATGGGCTTCGAACTTCCAAATCTGCTCCAGTTGTTTGTTGAGCCCTTGGTACCTTTCCACTTTCTCATGGTATTTCTCTCTGATGTTACAGTCAGCTGGTATCTCCACTATGACCACTGTCCACTGCTGGTGTCTGTAACCACCACTACATTCACACTATTCTTTGAAGCATCTTCTTGATGTCCTCCTGGAGTTTAGATGTTTCATCCTGGATAGTAGCTCTAATGCTTACTAGTTATCGGCCTAATTCCTTCCACCTAGGGTGCTGGACTTGGGGTGGAACCCTCCATGCATGGTGGGTCTTGATGTCTGTAGCTTCAGCCTATGACCCCAGTTGGTTATCTGATGACCGGCAGCATGTCTGGGACACAATCCTCCCACACTTGTATATATTTTTTAAAAACTTAATATATGCAACTGATCACTGTTCAAATATTTATCCTGTCATCCTCAGCCAACAGGTCTGGAAATTTAATTGTTTTCCCTGCAGTTTTCAGTTGTTTGGACTATTACAGAGTGCAAACAGACGAGGTTCCTCAACGGTGCACTTATGAATCACCATCCCACAGTGTGCCAGCAGATAGTTAACATTCATGACAAGGGGAACCATCTCCAAATGGGTAAAATCAACAGCAGCCGATGAAAGCAAACATAATTTATGATTCATAGTTAACAATGCAGTTAGAGAAAAATGTGGGGTGGCAGTCAATTTAGGGAAGTAATGTGAATTTCAATGAAACTCCAGTAGAAAGCTGCTGGTTAACGCTGAAATGTTGTTTTCTTTAAAAAATAAAAATAAAAATCTGAAAAAAAAGGCTGAGAGAGCCTCAGTGACACAGACATCAGCGAGCATTGTCGGTTGTTTGTATGGTAGTGAGTAGGCAATGTTTCCCATTAGTAACAGTGCATTTACCATCTGTTTCACATTGGATTTTTTTTTTCACTTTTGGTTGTGCACGCGAGTGTGCGTATGTGTCCATATATTATCTGCTGCAGTTACCTGAAGCCTCTCCCACCACGTTTCCCTTATAATGTCTCTTCTCTCAGGCACCAGCTTATACTGGATCACCTCCTCCAGCTCCGACAACATCTGGCAAGATACCATGGCCTGAAACACAAAAGGTACATTCATTCTATGATGAAACATACTGTACACTGCACAGTATCCAGAATTGAAGAGAACATCACACTTGTGTGAGATGTAAAAATAAGAAAAGATCAAAGGAAGTCAGACATTGCAAATTGTGACGGTTTCTTACCCCGTAGGCTCGACTGTAGCTCTCTCCAGCCATTGCTGTCAACTCAGCATCCAGCAGGTCTCTGGCTTTATCAATACACTGTGATTAGAACAGAAAAAAATTAGAATTTTTTGCTTTTGTTTATTTTTTCTTTGGAAATTCAAAAGAAAAATATAACTCAATCAGGAGTCAGGACATGATAAAACTTCTGCTAAATGTAATATCCCCATTTTTTATGGTTTGAAATTTTACCTCCAAACCAAATTATTTTGATTTTGTAATTGTAGTGTTGAGAAAAATGAGGAGGAAGAGACAGTATTGTTAAGGGGGAGGCTACGGGTGTAACTATCCATTAATCTGGATGAATTCATGAATGAATTCATGTTGGGTGTGGGATACATATGTATGTGTATATAAGTATATATGCATATGTGTGTGTATCCATAAAATGAAGAGTCCGTCCCTAAGACTGCTCTACTGTAAAGCGCCTTGAGATACCATTGGTTATGATTTGGTGCTATACAAATAAAGATTGATTGATTGATTGATTGATTGATCTGGATGAATATATTGACTAGTTAAACGACGATCCAATGAAATCAATGATAATCCAAACCATTGAACACAATCTTCAGCAAAACACAACGCAGCTATTTATTCTTTTTGTTAAAAAAAATATTATTTTAATTTAAATATCTATAACATTTCAGCAATCAAATTGTTAACACATTCAAATTGCTTGGTATTTTTCTTTCTTTCTAGCTTTAGGTAAAAGGTAATTGATTGTGTGAAATGGGTATACAATATTGTCTTAAACCAATTGAAGGCCACCAAATCGAATTAGGGCAGACTTCATGACTGTCAAATATTGTACAGTTGTCCAAGGAAGCAATATCATATCATCATAAAACTGGTGATTTACATTCCTAGCGGAGGAAAATGAAGCAGCATAGATTAAAAAAAAATTAAAATGTCTAAGATCCAAAGAAAGGAGATACAGACATGGCCTACGAGTCCACAGCCCTGCTTAGATGACCTGAGACCTAATTTCTAGCTAAGTTTAAAGAGCTTCTTTGAAAAATGTAAAATTCAGCCAAAGCACAGTTAAAACAGTTGGCTATCATGGCTGAAATAGTGTTGCATTTACTTAAAGCTGCTGGGAATGATTACCAACATTACTAACACAAATAAAGACATATTGTAGGCCTCAAAGATGAATAAATCAAAGATATTTCTGTTAAAAATTGGGGGAATTTAATTACAAAAATCAAAGGGTGAAAATGCCACAAGCTTTGACTCCATCATAAAGTATTAGTTTGTTGACCAACGATCACGTGACTTGAACTTTGGAAAAGTTTTGCACATTGCATTCTGGGATTAAGGATCCCAGAACACAAAGATCGTGCAGGACCAGAAAACTTAACTTAGAAGTATTTTGACTTCATTCTTGTTGTGATTTTTTGTGTTTCTTCACCAGACAAGGAAAACAGTGATATGCTTGATGCCATTTTTGTCCTTTGTTTATGGTCTTCTCTGTGATATGTCACTCCGCAAGACATCCAGGTGTTTCCGTGGACAGCCACAAGGTAACATTCAGCCTCAACTTTCGATTCGTGAAAACACCGGAAATGCCACTTTGGGAGTGTGCTTGGGGGCACACTGGAGAAACACTTTTGAATTCAATACAACTACTTTTCAAAAGGTTAGTTATGGTCCACAGCTGCTTTACTTCTTCATAAACATTGAATGAAACAAACATTATTACACCTGTAGAAGCAAAATTCAAGTAAGAATATTTCAAGTAAGACTACAACGAATTGCGAACACCATTTTGTAGAGCTATTTTTATCTACATTCATAATAAACATTGAACTCCATAGACCGCTTGCACAGGAAGGAACTTTGTTGCAGTGCTGTGTCTAACAGTTTTTGATGAGGGGTGAAAGAACTGTTGAAGGAAAGTGTGTGAGAGTTATGCAATTGTGGCTTTGGTTGTTAAATCTATTTATCAAATTCCTAATGCACCTTCAGAGAAAGTGAAAACAAGCAACCAGTGACAATGAAGGGGAGTGGGAGCAGTTAGTCATGGTTTCGATACAAATTACGGAACAGTTTCACAATGTTCAGCCAACTCTCAGTGTGTCAGCAGCACCTCGGGTATGATCTGCATCTCTTCCCGTATTTAAATGCATTACTAGATGCTATAAAATACATCTGAGAGATTCCAGCTTCACAGATGTACCTCCAATAGCAGCACCGCTCTACGGGAACACTGAACACTCAATTAAAAGCTAGAAGCTTGATGTATGAAAACAACCACCTGGTCCACAGTGAAAGAAGAAGAACAAGGATACCAGTATTAAAGCTTAAGCTTTCACAGTGAATGCTGTTTAGAAACTGTTATTAGTGGGATAGTAAAACAAGGCAGAAAGACTAAGGGAACTCCGAGCTGGGACACACAGCTGTTTCAGACACACCCCCACCAATTATTGTTTTCGTAAAGTGGGAAGGGGGAGAATGGCGTGCCAAAACAGCTCTTGAGGAACGCAGGAGTGAGACGTGGGGCAATGAGAAGGTGGGTGGGACAAAGTGACAATGAGGCTGCTCCTTTACCGTCTCCCTCACTTATGGACCTGTTAACGCCTGAATTACTATGCAGTCCAGACGACTCTTGATAAATGCAGTGTCTGACTTTTGGCAGCACAAACAAACTGTGACCTATATATCTATTATCTTACATAAAGGTGCAGTTGTACAATTGACATAAATACCACTTGAAGTATTGAGAAACCTAATTGAGATGTTTGATGAATCACAGCAGAATGCTTTACTCAAGCATGACTCGAGTACGAGGAACAGAATGCGGCTGTTGAAATCAAAAATAACTTAAAGTGCAAGAATTACCAACCACATCCGGAAAACCAGACCCAGCTCATGGTGATGTTTTAGCTTCTCCTCTTACTCCATCTGCTTCCTATTCCCCTTCACTCGTTCTGAGTGCCTCATTGTCGGCAGAGTCAAGAATCTGCCTTCCCTATCCAGCTGACGGAGAATCCACAGGCCACACCTGGACCTAATCTCTTTTGGGAGGGCAGCAGGAGGACTGCAAAGCAAACTGGGCCAAAGAAAGCTGGTCTCCAGGGTTTTGTGGTGAATGGGAGGCTCGCCGGATGAGTCTGAGGCAATCGGAGGTGCAGGTGTTTACTGGAATCAGTGCTGTAGTGGGTGTCCTTAAGACATGCTGGCATCCAGCATGAACAAATCCATCTCAAGTTAAGGTGAGGTTATCAGGTCACTCCCTGAGCTTCATCTCAGGGAGGAAAACACCCTTCGTACTTCACGCAGAGCATGCAAGGAAAACCACAGAGCATGCTTTTGTTTTAGCTCCACGAAGATTTACAATTTACAACACATAACATTTCTACAGGAAGGGGGAACCACATAATGAGGTGCAAAAATCA